>NW_020450835.1:538569-576681 GCF_003343035.1 Apteryx rowi | reverse complement strand
CCGCAAGGCCCACGGAGCGCCGGGCCCCGCCGCCGCCTCTGCCGCCTCTGCCGCCGCGGCGCCGCTCGGCGTGTGCGTGTGCAAGAGCCGCTACCCGGTGTGCGGCAGCGACGGGCAGACCTACGGCAGCGGCTGCCAGCTGCGCGCCGCCAGCCTGCGCGCCCAGAGCCGCGGCGAGCCCGCCATCGGCCAGCGCAGCAAGGGAGCCTGCGAGCAAGGTGCGCGGGGCGCCGCGGGGGGCGAAGGGGGGGGGTTAGGGTTAGGCTTAGGGCACACGTCCACCTCTGCCGTCTGTCCTTCCGCAGCGAAACAGCCCGTCCCCAGTGCTCCTTCGGAGTGTCTTATCCTATCGGGATGCTTCTTGTAAAGTCCAAGCGACTTCGAAAACCACCTTAAACGGACTCGGGAGTCCGAGTCACACGAAACGCGGGGTAAAACTTGAGCTGCGTCCCAGAAGCACACGGAGATGTAGCCGCTCTCCCGTGGGCCTCCGGCGGTGGGAGAGCTGCACAGCCCCGCTTCGCGGTGCTCCAATGGTCCCTGCCTGCAGCTCGCGATCTGGGATGCTGCGACATGGGACAGAGGGCTTGAGCCACGCGGGGGGGGGGGGATTGCAAACAGCGAGGAGAGGAGGTCTGGAAATCCTCCAGTTAAATGGCCGTGAAAGCCGCAGAAATGCAGAGCCAATGTTATCGTCATGGCCTTGTTCTGGTTTGAAGTGAAAACAGATAGGGGCTTGCTTCGAATCAGCACGTAGCGATTTGGGCTCACAGCATTTCCAGCCAGAAGGGCTGCATTCCAGCAGGAGCCCAGTTCTTCCCAGGCTTTTGCTTAGAGAAAGTGCTCGAGGAAGAGCAGTTTCTGCTGCTAAGCCTCTGCTAGGAATCCTGGCTTCCGAGCCGCCCTCCAGCCGAGCAGTTGTGCGAGTGGGCTTTGCTGGGAGGCAGGGTGGGAGCGGACGCCCCAGCTGTGCTGTTTGCAGCATGTCTCAAGGACGCTATTGCAGCGCCAGTGCTATTTTGCTGGAGGAGTGTTTTCATAAACAGTGTGTGCAGGGTCACAGCCTCCACCTCCTCCTTCTCTTTCTTCCCATAACTTAGGCCAACTATGTCTTGCAAAACAATGTTTCTGGAACACCCACAGCCCGAGGAAAGTGGTGAAGGCTGGGCAAGGACTGGATTATGCGCTTCGCTGTTCCCCACCAACACCTTGTGTGGCTCTGCGCGAGCCTTGTGCAAAAGATCAGGCTTGTGCATTAGCCAGAAATGTTGCGATGCAAAATGTTAACCCTGGAGGGAATGCGCTGAGAGGCAGAGCACGTTAGTGTGAGTGGAGACGGCTCTGCCACGTACCCTGCTGTCTGTGCTAGCAGAGAGCCAAAACTAGCCTGGGTCTCTCTACGCTTTCTGCAGCAGGAGGATCCTTGCAGGCTCACTGGCCTTTGCCAACATGCTGCCAGGCCGGCAGCCTCTGGAAGGGGTCGCATCGGTCTTGCAGTGTGTTCGCTTTGGGGTCGGTGGGTGGCTGCTGTGGCAGCTGGGGAGCTATGAACAGGACCAGGATGTGTGAGACATCCACCCCGCACACCAACTGCATCCTTTCCTTGGAAAAGGACCCTCCGACTGTGCAGCTTTGCAGCAAGATACCTTTGCAGGTTGGCATTGGCTCTCTGTTATCTGGCGTTTAAAAACTCCGCTGGAGATGTGGTGATGAGTCATTGGCAAAATATCCCCTCCTCTATGGCTCCGGGGAGCTGCTTTCCTTCCGAAAGGAGAGCTCTGGCCTGGCATCGCAGGGAAGGGAGTGGGAGAGGCACAGTCCGCTCAGCAGTGGTGTTGCAGGAGACTCCCTCGGGTGCGTTATCCTCCCTTGCGCTGCGGACCTTCCTCTGGTGGTAGGCATCCCTCGGGCTCCCAGCTGAGAGGCAGAGATTCAGCCCCCACACCTGGTGCCGGGACATCTGGAAGCATTTCCGTGGCCCGCAGGAGCGCCTCCCAGCTCCTAGGACTTCTGGGTGGGGAGGAAAGTGGAGTTGTAAATCTCCGCAGGGATTTGGAAACAGGAGCGTCCCATCCCATCAAGCCCTCAGGACACAGTCTCTCTGTGTCTTTGCAGATAGGCGTTAACTCTTTTCTGGGTTTCTAAAGAAACTTGAAAGTGCTGCAGAATTCAAAAAGTGAAAGTTCGGCCTTTTGCCATTTCCCGGCACAAATGGTCACAAGTCTCCTCACGGAGCTCGGAGCTCGCCGAGGTGGGATCCAGCACAGAAGGACCCCAACCAGGCAGGATCCTGCCTCCATCAGTCTTGTGTGTGATGGCTTCCAAGTGTGTTTTGCGCAGAAAGTAGTGTTTGGGGGACGGGGGCACTTGGGCTTCATGCTCACGGCAGACTGGGTGCTGAAGTGTCYGTGTGCAGTCCTCGGACTATTGGGCCTGTGTCCTTTGGGGAYGAGCGGGAGCAGCCTTTGAAGTCTGCGAAGCGATCCAGAAAAACATGTTTACATGTTGACTGTGTTGGATATATATATATATATATTTATATATAGTTTTTTTTCTCCTCGAGTGGAGCCACGCAGAGAGGGCTTGTTTTGATTTAACGTTGCTTATTCGTGCGGGAGGAAATGCAGAGCTGTGGCTGCTGCTGGCCTTCGCTGTCGTCAGTAGGAAGGGAGGTGGCTAGCGCTGGGGCGTCCAGCGGAAGAAGGGAACGAGCCTGGGAAGAGGTTATTGTTGGATGCTCTTCCTCACCCACCCGCCCACCGCGGCGTGCTGGGGGCTGAAGGGCAGGAGACGGGACACAGAGATGCAAGTGGGGCAAATGCTGGCGTTTCATTCCTTTCGTCATTGCTGCCGGCATTTGCCCCAACTTCACCTCCTGGGCAAGGTGGCAGCGGGTCTTCCCACAGCCTCCTTCTGGCCTCAAACTCGTGCGCGAGACACAGGGATCGCCTCGAGCAATTAACAGATTTGGTATCCTACTCCTTGTTTAACTGGGATTGCATTTCATACCCTTCTTCCCGCCTTGTCTCCCTTCGTGTCGCATATATACCGGGTATTCAAAGGGTCTGAACATCTCATTACCTGCTGGCAGGGTCAGTCCTGCTGATTTATGGTAGGCGACACTGTGCAGCCCTGGTAAGTTGATTTATTTACCTCTTCTGCTGTTTGAATCTGTTGCATCATTCCCTCTGAACAGTCCCACTTTAAGGAGACGTTAAGCGTCTTTCTAACCACCCCGAGGGAAGTCTTACAGAGCACGCTTTTTCTCTCTCTGTTACCCGGCCAGTTTTGTGCGTGATAAAGGTCAGTGTGCACAGAAGCGGCCAACAAAACACTCAGAGATTAAAATGCATGGGCAGTGCCACTTGAGTACTTGCGTCGCATCTCACCAGAGATCATTTGCAGGCCTAATAAAGCAGCCCAGAAACAAAGAACTCGTTACAGAGGGAGCTACGTAACATTTAGCATGCAAATTATTACTTAAGATGCACRTATTTTTCCACCATAGATTTGTTTCCGAGGGAGTAAAGGTTCAGAAAAAGGTATTTCCAGAGAAGCCAAAGTTTCCTGCTAGAGAGCAAAGGAAATCAGTCGAGCAGGGCTTGAGAGGATGGAAATAACGATCCGTGTTTGGCAGGTGCAGGAGTGCAGCCAGTCCCTCCTGGAGCGGGCTGCACACAGGCAGGGCCATGGGGAAGGGGCTGGAGAAAGGCATAATCTCTTTTGCCCGAGATTTTAACTTTTTGCACCGCGATTCCCGTCTCCTCGAGGCCGCGTGCCTGCCTCCGGGGCTGCGTGGGCAGGGCGCGCCGGAGCTGCGCGCGTTTGCTCCGGGTGAAGAGGCTGCAACGCTGCGGTGCTCACCCCGCTCTCTGCCCGGGAGCCGCTACCCGCAGCACTTTCCTCCTTGTGCTCCGGGAGCCTCTTCGGAACTCTGGTCTGGAGGCCCCGCGGGAGATGGATGCCGTGAAGCTGCTTTCCAGCATTGCCTTTAAATGGATTGGCTTTTGCTGCTGCTTTGTTCTGCCTGCGAATATTAATAGCTGCGTTCACGCCTGCTGCCAGCGCTGGCAGGCAGGGATGCAACCAGAAGGCTGCCAGCGGGACGAGCGCTGTGCCGGCTCCGGTGCTCTGGCCAGGCGGGAGGCCGCGGTGACGGCCTGGCAGCTGTCCTCGGTGGCCGCTCGGCTGCCGTCGCCCAGGCGCGCTCGGATGCCGGGAAGAGCCTCTTACGGACTTGGCGGCTTTTGTTTTTCAGGCCGAAATTCATCTCGCAGCACATGCGCTGAGGCTGCTTACAGGCAGCTAGGACCCAGGGCACGAGGACCGTGGTATCCGGTGCCATTCAAAGCCAGCTGGCACAGGGAATTAGGGTTGCACGGCTCAGCGCAAGCCATGCAGAACAAACCCCGGCCAAGCGCCAGTTCTTGCACAAACGCAGCGTAACACAAAGCAGCTCTTGGCGGATGGCAGAGAACAGCGTTTTACTGCCGGGAAAACCCACATCCCATGTCCCATTAAAGTCCTTTCCCAGCGTAAGGATCGGGCCCATCACCGGGAAGACAAGGCAGCACCTTGCAGGATCCATCCTGCAGGCTGCGGAGCTTGTGAGGAAGCAACAAAGCGGGGACCTGCCCCCTCTCCCCCCCCAACCTTCCTCCAGTCTCCGCAGTGATTTCTTTTGGATATTCGATCACGGGTCACATTTGTTTCCTTTCACAAAGGGGTTTGGGGAGATCCCAGTCGCGACGGCTGTGCTTTCCCCAGGAGGTTACGGATGCTGCAGCAGAGGAGTGGGTTTTTGGCTTGCCAGACGCCCAGGTGGCATCTCTCCTAGAAGGGTTTTTGGTGGGTGCATCCAGCCAGCACGGGGTCTCGGGAAGAGGTGGGTGCAAGGTTTCTCAGCTGTCCACAAGGATTAAAAAATGGGCTGACGGATGCAGGATCGGGCCTACCAGGCTCTTTTGGAGATTGACAGCGCTGGGGGGAAATGTCCCGCTGCAAATTCCTGCCGCTTCACCCCAGCGGTGCTTTTTCCTTGCAGATGCCTCAGCATCCCATAAAGCTACTTCTGCTCTGCAAACAGAGAGGAACTGAGTTCCCACAGATTGATTTTAAAATAAGAAACATAAATCACTTGCTGGCTTGTTCCATCCAAATTCAGCTGTGCAGGCTTTGCCAAGGGTATTTTGTTTTATTTATTTTCTAAATCCACTGCCAGAGTAGAGCAGGAGCAGGGTATTTTAGGGAAGGATCTTGGGAGATGGCGGACTTCTGCTTATCACTGGCATAGGCTCATATTCTCGTGACACATCTGCCTTACATTCAAAGGCTCCTGAGTCTTTCAGGCACTGGAGAGCGTAGCCCCTATCACATCGCATTTCGCAAGAAACACCTGGCTTTGTGTTTTTTAATTTTCAAGTGGCTTGGATTGCTTTAGCTCTTTCCTGCTGCTCTTCCTTCCCTGGATTTTAAGGGACTCCAAATAATATCCACGTTTTATGAGCACTTTCTAGCTGTTGGTGAAAGAGAGGATTAGGCAGTTTCTGCTAAGTCCTTGGCGGAAAAAATTCCCCATTCCTCCTGTGCAGCTGGTTTGGGCTTCTGCATCGGGTGGGAGTGGGGTTCTTGCGGCAGCAGCCTGCTACCCGCTTCTTCCCACCGCGAGCAAGAGCTCTGCACTCGTGGGTGGATCTCGCAAGCGTCCTTGTGCAGGGTCCGCGGAGATCGCGGCACCGTGGAGCCGTGTGCGCCCTGGGGAAAGGCGGTTGTTCGTACCGCAGGGCCCTCTCAGATGGCGCGTTGCAGGGACACGGAAGCGGCTGTTCTTCAGTGCCCTGCTCGCTCTTCCGGCACGCAGCGGATTAGGGTTTTGAGACGCTGTTGGTAGGGATGAAGTTGTGTGCTTGAATTCTTAAAATTCATCTACAGCTTTGGGATTTTCCACTGTTAGAGGATAGGCCCTAATTCCTTCTTAAAAGGCATTTCGTTATTTGGAGAGGTTTTGGTTCACTGAAGCTTAATACTCTTTGAGCTTTTATGGTTACCATGCTAAGATCTCATTAGGGAAGCTGTTTAATATATAACTCGGCAGCTCAGAGCACATTACCTGGCATGCCTCTAGGAAGGAACGAGCGTACCTGGGGCTTTTCGACACTCCAGCTAAGCAAGAGTATTCCATATTTTACCCGTGTCTTCATTCAAAATCATGGCATGATAAAATTGCTAGGGAGGAATGATTTTAGATCAGCAAATTCCTCCCCCTGTTTGTTATTTCTGCTGCTGGAAAGGCATGCTGTGTTTAAAAAAAAATCTTTCTAATCCTTTGTTGGGCAGAGGTTGATTGAGGTTCGTGCTGAACTGGAGATTACCAAGTAACAAGTCTAATCAGGTTGGACTTTTGAAAGCCCTGCTCGCTTCACCATGAATAAATGCTGCCATGCCCCAGCCCTCACACCGCCAGCTTTCCCCATTCCTTCCAGCTTTACGTCTGCTTGACAAGAGGGCTCTTGAACAGAGGCAAGCTGACTAGCAACCGGTACCCTGCAAGAACGGGGTCCTTCCAGCTCAAGAGGGTGGCCTGCACCAGCGTGGCGTGCTGAACGGCACCAAACGGCTCAGCCCGTGGCTTGCGAGCGCGGGTCGCCGGCGAGGGTGTTCTCGGCGGCTGAGCTGCTGAGCCACCTCCCGGCTCTCCTCTGCCTCGCCGCGGAGCGCTCCCACAGCCGTGCAGCGATACCTTTCGTAACCCTCCCAGCTGCACGTGCGCCCGAGGGAGCAGCTCTGGATGGCGCGCTGGCGTGACGCTGGGGCTAACGAATTGCTAGGTAGGCTGAGCGTTAACACACTCGCCGTCTGGAAGAGGCACCCACCGAGCTGCTGATTAGCTCTCGGCTTCCTTGGCTTCGGCTCATGGTCCTTCTCATGCCATAACGAGTTTTCTCTATAAAACTGAGCCAAGGTTACGCAGAGAGAAGAGGGGAAACTGAGGCCGGGAGGGTAAGAGCTTCTCTGCAGAGAGGAGGTCAGGGACAAAACACAGACGTGGCTGTGAAGCTGTGAAGGCATCTGCAGAAAGCCAGCATGTGTTGACCACAGGGACAGCAGCTCTTAGAGACCAACACAAGGAAGACGAGGTGGGCAAAAAGGGCAGGAGAGAKAGGGAAAAGGAAAGGCAGTTGTCATAGACTGGCTTGTCGCAGTCCGTTAGCATGGGCTGTTTCATCTTTGCTCAGAGATCTTGGCCTTTCCCCATCACGCAACACCACAAGCGCCAAAAAACACCTGTTGCTTATGGCCTCGGCCGTACCGGCTTCCCGGTTGTTGCAGCTTTGAGATCTGGGTTGCATGTAGGGTGCTGCTGAATGCRGCGGAGGGCTGTGCTTGGCACGGCACATGCAGAACTGCAGCCTCTTCTCTGTATTAAACATTGGAGCCGATGGAGAATTTGTCAGGGAAGGGAAAAATGGGCTGGGTTTCACGCTTTGCAATGCTACCTCCTCCCCCCTGCCTTCTACCCCACACATAAACCCCCAAGGAGGACTGGTAAGCAGCTATATCACACACAGGTCTCTCTGTGTGATGAAGGTAGCATGCCTGAAYTGTGGTAAAATAGCCGGAGTGGGATTTCTAGCCGTGCAGGTCCCTTTTCCCCGCTGGGCCTAGAGGGGTGGGAAGCAGGAGGAGGTCTGTGGTAGATGGTATCCCAGCTGTTGGGCCTCGCCTCGTGCTGCCCCAGCCTCAACTCTCCGGGGCTTGGGGCAAGRGAATGGCTCTTTGGCCAGGCTGCGTCTGCATTTGCAGCCTTTCCAGGGTCACCGGATTGCTGAAGTCTGAGAGGAAGAGCAGGGGGGGTATCCGAGGAGGTCCAGCATCTGTTATCTCTTTTGGTCTGGACATCCTGCAGCACATCATTGCTCTCAGAGGACCTTTCTGTAACTCCTTGATCTCTTTGAGTTCTGGTTCAAGGAGGGAGAAAAAAACCTTCAGAAGAAGGAACCGTGCTTGTAAATCTGCCAGAAAAGAGCAGGCAGCTTTGAGACGGGGGAAAGACAAACTGCTTTGAAGCTACTGAGACTTCCCATCTGCTGTTGCTCCTCCCAGAGCGTTGCCCTGGGGAGGAGCAGCTGACAGCACGTAAGCTAGAATTAGAAAACGCTGCTTACAGAAGGTTTCCCCTTCTCCATATAAAGTCATTTTGAAGGGAAATGTCCAGTAAATGGCCGTGTCCTGTCCGCATGCCAGGCAGAGGCACGTCGCGGGGGTTAGTGTCCTAGTTCCCGTCGCCTCCTTGTGCCTCTTCAAACTGTTTTGCTTTAAAGAAGTCACAGGTTCCTGAGTCTTAAAAGATCTCAGATGCTTTGTTCAGAGAGGCAAAAGCACATTGGAAGAGGAACCGTCTTTAACTGGACTCACTGGCATAGCTGGAGGAGAAAGGCCAAGCCTGCCAGTCGGYGTGCGCTTCGCTTCTTGACCGGCCAAAGTGAGATTTTTGGCCCTCACTGGGGAAAACTCCAAGAATTTAAAAGGCTGAATTAGCATGTGTTTAAAAGCTTGTGATTTCTAAGGTGCTCCTCTGACCTTGTGGTTTTGGGGGGGCTCGGGGGAGAACTTTACTGTAGCTTTTTCRAAGGCTCAACAGCCTCCAGGTTGTGCAGTCTTCGTCTACTGCCTTTTGGGAGCAGTTTATTCCTGGTGCGCCCAGAGCAACCCCTTGGGGTGCGGAGCAGGGCGGCTTTGTCCCCACTATGGTCAGGCACTTCACCCCCAGCAACTGTAGGTTTTGTCCTTGCTTTCCCAGGAGGAAGARCCAGAGCAAGGGAGGATGTGTAGGGCCGAGCGCTGCAAAGAGGTCAGCATCGATATTTGCAAGGAACGGCTAACTCTGCACTGCGACGGACCATCCTTGTGGGGCGAGTGAGGGGCGTRTGGGTGGGCTGGGTGCTGAGAGGCAGAAATCCGGCAACTCCATGCATGGCTGAGCAGGGAAGAGGCGCCTGAGGGGTGCTGGAAGCAAATGCCAAATGATAACCTCATCGAGGAAGTCTGCCACATGGTGCTTTGGTGGAAAAGCAGCTAAATAACAGCCATGGGAACTCCTCTCCGACTGCTGCTTGTGACACAACACAGACCATCAGCTCCCTACGATCTGCAGAAAAACAGGCCCTGGGCTTGCAGGCTCCTCTCCCGGGGCGAACGAGGTCGCTGGCTCTGTAAATAAGCTCCTTCCCTGGCCATGGGGAGCTATTTGTCTTAGAACAGCGGGCAGAGCCGTAGGGAGACGCCTGCAGCGCTTGCGGAGGGCAGCCACCTCCATGAACATCCTGCACTCTCTGTTCAGCCAAAAAGCTTCTGCGGAGTCAGGGCAAGAACCGGGGGGGAACGTCCTATGCATCCACAGCACCCCTGAGTCAGTCCCCGGTGGGGGGGAAACAGAGACCACTTGGCCAAGTTGATGTCTCCATCGTCTTGGGGGGCTCCTATCTTGGTGACCCTTTTCATCAGCAGGCGTAAGCTGCAAGTTCCCAGCCCAAAGGAGGCAGACGGAGAAACATCCCCCTTCGTGGGGAGCGCTGCAGCAAAAATCAAGTTGAGCAGAAAGGCCGTTAAGATGCGGGATGCCTAACGAGGGCCAGAGGGGTGCTCATTAGYGAGGGCAGGACTTGCAGGATCCTTGCTGGCAGGAATCACCTAATTTGCTCTGTGCAAGGTGGGATTGTTTTCAGTCCTGCCAAGGACACGGTGGCCTTGCTCCCTTCACCAGACCCCTGAAGCAAGAGGGGCTGCTTGCAGGAGGAAAGGTGCTCCCATCCTCCAAAGTCCCCGCAATGCCCAGGCATCTGCTTCCTCGCCCGTTGTTGCCGGGTCCCCTGCCCATCTCTGGGGTGAGGGGTACTTGGTGGGGCTGTGGGAGAGAGCGTGACACTGTACCAACATGAGCRGTAACTAGGGTCTCCTTCCATGCCTGTGGGTATCAACGAGCTGTGTCGGGGGTGTCGCTGTCACTGAATTATGATGGTTTTCTCCTAACGGGAACCAAGTGGTGYTCCTTAAAGGGTGTAAAAAAATCAGGCATGGTCTGTTGCAGTCCTGGTTTAAATCTGCTGACTTCCTGGCCTTCCTCATTTATTTTTAGCGGAGGAAAGAGTCTGACTCCAGAGTTCTGGATATCTGCGTTCAAGTAAAATATCCCAGGAGACCAAACTGACTCTTCTCACGACACTGGTGCTTCTCCCAGGATGTCGGATGGAGACAGGGGCCTGTGAACGCTTCCYGTTCAGTTTCGCAGCCGGGCTTTGCAGCCAAAGGCAGCCGCTCACATTGCTCCTCGTTAGATCGAGACCTGCGTACCGGGCTCAGGGCTGCCTTCGGGCTCTCCACATGCTTTGGCCTCTGTGCCAAGCTAGCCAGAGCTTAGCTATGAAGCTGTATTCCTGCTTCCAGGGCAGATRAGCAATTTCTCCTCCCAACCAGGATACTGGTTGAAATCCCCTCTCTCTTTTCCTCTGCCAGCAGTTGCTGCAGAAAAAGCCCGGCGTGGCCTGCATCYTGCAGGGCGAGCGAAACACCCACGGGCAGAGGGTGGCTGGGGACTCCGGCACACGGTGGCAAGGAGCAGGCGTTGCGCTGAGCTCCCAAACACAGCGCTCGGTGCATCAGCTCACCTCCGCTGGCTCCCTCCTGCTCYGTGTCCGTAGTGATACAGGGTTAAACCGAGTGGCAGCCGAGGCTGAGACACTGCGATCAGTGAATTTAGTGGTGTGTTGAATGCYGCCAGTTCCCAGCCAGGCAATAACTGAGCCAGATCATGAAAGAGCATAATGGTGCCTTAAAATCTGCCTGTGTTTTAACGTAAGAATCAGGGTCTCTTCTTTTCTGTGGAGGGAGGCGGCGGCCGTTCTTATGGCAGCTGCGTTGCTCCGGCATCACAGCGAACCCCAGCAAAYGGTGATAAAGAGGAAGGTGTCACACAGGGGCGAAATTACCCCCACCTCCCACAGCTTCCCCGGGACGGGCCTTGAGCTCTGCCCTGGGAAGGGCACCTTGCACGGGGAGGGTGTGGGACGGCTGGAGCGGAAAGCAGCCGGCTACAGTCAGTGCACACCTGTAGGAGGTTCTTGCGGGGTACAGGATGAGCTAAGCAGCCTGGGGACATCCGGGTCCCAGCGGAACTGCCAAACGCCCTATTGTTTAAGGGATACCAGAAAAACAATAGCAGGGCTCCACCGGCAGCAGCCCCACCGGGGCAGGGGAGCAGACTGTGCGACCCGAGGTGGCCCCATCACAGGGATGGCGATACCACGAGCTGGCCAGTGCGCAGGGAATCAGTCCCTGCAACACTACAACCACCAGCAGGTTGGTTGTAGCTACCTAACGAAACACTTAAGTCCTTTTATCAGCCAGTTCTGKGCTGCCAAAGAGCACATCTGGGTTGTAACGCCTGCCAGGTAACGCGGTGCCCAGCCCCTACCGATCCCTGGTGTGGTTTTCACCCTTCCCTAGGGCCGCACAGATCTCCTCCCTGCTGCTATGCACCTGCCTCCTGTTAAAACCAACAGGACTGGGATACCTCTGTAATGGGGGCTTTGGGTTGCAGCCACCCCTGGTCTCCGCGGGGATTCCCACCACCAAGACACGCACAGTCATTCCCGGCAGGGAAGTCGCGCAAGAAAGGAGCAAGCGTTTCTCTGGGGTCACACCAGCCACCCATGAGTGGGGAGCCGTGCTGCTATCCTTTATGCTGAGACAGAGGGCCGGCTGATGTCCTCCCGCTGGTGACGCCAGCGCGGATCTGCTCCCAGATCCCGAGGAGGAAAGAAGCCCCATCTCTTTGGAGGAGAAGGGGAAAATCATCTGTGTTCTTCAAGCTATATCAACGAGTGGAAATAAACACTATGTTGTGCTCCTTCRGGCTGCACTTCCTATTGCGGGAAATAGCTGCAATTTGCAAAGCAGCCCTGCTAAGGAAGGATTAAACAGAAAAGGCCATTCTTCTTTCCYGAGATATGAATTAYGTCTCCGACAGTTCCCAGCCTGAGGGATAAACATCTCCAGCCAGATCTGTAAAACAGCTCTGTTCCTGTCTGGCCTTRGAAGCAACTCCCTGTTCAACCAGGGATCAGAGCTCTCTGGGGAACTGAGAGCTTGCTCTTCACCTGGTCCCTTCCCTGAAACCCCACACGGAGAGCTTTGGGACCCTCCGGCCAGCCCCCTTTTGCTGAACAYATGCACACGGGTAAGACAGGAGCAGCAGGGCACTGACTTAGACCCCACTACACAGCTGCCACAGGCTTTGCTGTGTGTTGAAATCCTGGTGGGTAAAGGATGCTGTGAAGCTAGCMGAGCTCTCCCCGCCGTGGGAGAGCGGGAGCCCCCCCATCTGCCTGCCACCCAGGGTGTTCTCCCCACACCAGCCGGGTGCCGAGTGATAAGATGCACGCGGCAGCCCCATGGTGAGTAAAAYCCTGCCCAGTCCCTAAGATACCAGAACACAAATGCTATCTTACCTTTAACATCAGTCCTGGGAGCAGCCAGAGTGATCTGAACTGCTCAACGCTTGAGTTTCCAYCTGGCGCAGGTGCCCAGGCCAGTCATCAGCCTGTATAGCTTAAGGCTGGCTGCAGGTACAGGCTTTGGAGAGAGAAATGCTGTGATACGAGAGCAGTCCAGCAAGCTTTGCTCCAGACAGAGCCCCGCTCACCCTGTCCTCAAAACCCATCGGAAGTGACCGGCCCCACTTAAAAGGCTTGCGAGGAGATGGGCTTGGAGTCACCCAGTGCCTCAAAGCATTTCTCCCTCTTTGCAGGACCTTCCATTGTGACTCCTCCTAAGGACATCTGGAACGTGACGGGCGCACAGATCTACCTGAGCTGTGAAGTGACAGGCATCCCGACCCCTGTSCTCACCTGGAACAAGGTAAGGGTCCTGCTAGGAGCTCTTGGGGCCTAGCAAAGCTGAGGCAGGTGGAACTACCTGGTAAGCAGCAGGACATACAGGCCACAGCRAACCCCTCCTTAGAAACACACATCTCGGATGAATTCTCCCATCTGTGCAATTCTGTCCACCCCCAAACATCTGGCTTTGTTTAATGTTTAGTCATCTCTTTTCCTAAACTCTTGTTGATCCCAATGTGGAACTAGACTTATGTTTTTCTTGGTAGCGCCCGGTATTCAGAGCATGCAGAGAATGTCCCTTGACATGCTCTCRCACTGCTGATAGCAGTGACTCTTGAGACAGCTGGGTGCAGCTCACCCAGGTCAGCCATGGGAGCTGCACGGGGTGTTTTTTTCCAGCAGCCAGCTGGTTTGGCAGTGTGCTGGTAACACCTGGCTTAGAGCAGGGGCCAGTCTTGAGGACAGGGGACCTTAGCCTTGGGACTGAGAACCACTGCCTGGCCCCTTTGGCCTCTTCAGATACCACAGGCTCATGGACACTTTGGAGGGGTCTTAAAATTGAGCCRAAAGGATACTACATTAAGAATACTATGGAGAAAGACTAAATTGACCCAAAGATCCATTTGTTCTGAGGCAGGAAACCCTATTCCCAAGAACCTCAGACCAGTCTCTTGGGTGAGCCTACAGTGTAGGCACGTTGACCCAGGCAGCATTTTCCCCTTGTCCYCAGATGCTGTGCTTACGCTGACTGTCAGCGATGCCCTGCTCTTCATGCCCGTGAGGCTGCTTGTCCCGGTGGTAACAAGGGCTGAGCACAACTCATCCCCTACGCTCTGGGCTGAGGTCGCCAGCCCTGGGGAGGGACTACGCTTCTGCGCTCTCGTTGATGCYGTGCCCGCCTGGAGGCATTGCTGGGTTTGCTGCAGCAGTGCCCCACGTCTGTCCCTGGCCTCCGTGGCAGAGAGCAGGTCACACAAGGGGGAACCTGCGCACGCTCGGTTCTCTGCTGCTGCCACACTAAAAAGCCTGATCACCGAAAGAGTTTTGTGTGCGTGGCCTCCCCTAACGAGGACAACAGTCAGCTCCTGCTGCCCCCACACCCTGCCCCAAGCCAAAAGGTGGATGCTCTGGCCTGGACTGTGAGCTGGATTGACATATGGGTAGCAGCAGTTGCAGGCAGCTGGAGCCTCCTCGTTCAGCGCAGGCACCGTTTCCTGGGCTAAACGCTCCCTTGGGACCGTGCGTTCTGCGAGACGGGGTCAGCATGGAGCATGTTTGCGCACCCCGCTGCCCAGCCCCACCCACGCAATGCTGGGCTGCTCCAGCCGTTCCTGCTGGGGAAGGGGGAAGGCAGCCCCAGTGCAGACACAGAGGCATCGCCGTAGCGGAGCTGCAAAACACGCAGGACAAGGTAGAAAGCAGGCTCTAGAAAAACACTGCYACTGCACAAAATACACTCATGCAAAACTAGTACCGCACCTTGCCTGTGCGCCGCCGAGGTCCTAACAGCTCCAGCACAAATAAGCCCCCAAGCCCTCATGCTTTCTGCCCTTCYGTTTAGATAATTCGGGGACAGTATGGTGTCCAGAGGATGGAGCTTCTGCCTGGGGACCGAGAGAACCTGGCTATCCAGACCCGAGGGGGCCCCGAGAAACACGAAGTGACTGGCTGGGTACTGGTAAGTATTTCGTGCATGCACAGAGCTGCACAAACAGTACAGCACAGTTCGCAAACAACTCCTGAACAAAAAACAGTACAGAAAACACATGGCAGGGGATGGCGCATCTAGGAGCAGAAAACATCTGCGTGAATCAGACGCAAAGGGTGAAGGCAGCTGCTGGCTCCAGTCTCGCCCTTTGCAGTTTTCACCACTGCCTAAGGGCAGCGGAAAGCGTCCGTAGTGCTCTTTTCGCCCTTTGATCAGAGAAAACTAGACTTCAAAAGAAGATCTCCTTTCTGCAYGCCAGTTGTTTGCTGCTGTAGGAAGCAATCAGTGCAGAGGCAGGGCATCGCTAAGAAAGACCCGTGGCTGAGGAACCCTTCTAGATCTGGCGGAGCTAAGCTGCCCTAGTGAAGCACATCGCGCGAGAAGGGCGCAGGGGAGATGCAGCTGCTCGCCCGCTCAGCAGGCCTCCTGCGCCAGAGCAGTACCTGCAGCTCAGCAAATCGTTGCCCCGCACTGGAGGGAAGCCAAAAGGGGGAGGCCAAAGGGGGCTGCCGCGCATCGCAGTAAGGGAACTGCATCAGTTTGCAAGCAGATGAGCTTGGGCGGTATGAGAACACCCCTGGTGAGGGCTCCCAGCTGCAGAGGAGCTGGCAGCAGGGGAGCACAGCTCATTCCCGGACTGCTTGCCAAAGCGGAGGTGGAAGCAGACAGGGAAGGGTTTGAGCCTGTGACCTTGCTGAGCTAACATGCTGCATGCAGCACATTCCGTGAAAGCTTTTTTCTCCCTGCCTCCCTCCCCATGCCAAGCGTGCAATGCTCCAGCACATCTCCAAACTAAGCAAACGCTAGAGAGCATCAAGGCATGCTCCATCTGGCCTAGCAGAGCAGTCCAAACCCAGGCCTGGCTGAACTGCAGCGGGAGCGGGGGCTTGTCCTTGGGGTCTGCTGCCTCCCAAACCTGACAGGGGAAAGCCACCACCATCTGAACCAGACCATTAACTGCAGACAGAAGAAATCAGGCCTGAACTGTGCTGCACTCAGTATGGTCCCTACAGGTTAACTGCTGCTTCTTCCACTAGCTGCTTCTCTCTCCTCTGTTTGTTGCTGCGTTATCCATCTYGAGCTATTCAGAAGTTATAAAAGGTATCTTAAAACAGAAGCACTCCTAACTCCACACAGGATACTTATTGAGGGGCGGGTTTCTTCCCTTAGATAAGTCCTCTGAGCAAAGAGGATGCTGGAGAATATGAGTGTCACGCATCGAATGCCAAAGGAGAAGCAACAGCTTCTGCAAAAATCCACGTTGTGGAAACTCTACATGAAATAGCCCTGACCAAAGGTAGGTACTGCGGATAAACAGTCAGCAGCTCTTTCCCCTAAAAGTTTGCTCAGCCCTCTCATACAGAAGGATCGCCTCTATTTACTGCTTTCTGCAAAAAGTTTACACTGGAAATAACAGTTTAACATGCAGCTTTTCCTGTTTGGCAAAACATTCCCAGCAAGTCTGAGCTGCTAGAGTTCTTAAGGGATTAAGATCAAATAGTCCCCAAGTGCTGTTAAATACTGGAGATTAAGATACAAAATTAAAAATAGATTTGGGGCTTTTAACAAAAGAACCTTCAGTGGTTTTCTAGCCCTAGATTTGTATCCTCGAGATACCTTTCAGTGTTCTCAGAACACTTCCAAACGTGCCATCTACTTTCCTGGGAGCAGTACTGGCATAACCATCCACAAGACACAGGGGTACTTCACACRCCTAAATTCCTGCCAAGTCCCTGCACCTCCTTGTTCTTCCCCCGTCTGAAAACAAGCCAGCCCCTGCACCCTGGAGTGTCGGACCACAACAGGCCTGTGGGCAAGACCTGTAGCCTCTCCTCTCCAGCCTGGCCGAGTATTCAAAGCCGGCTGCCGTTTGCCAGGCTGCGTGCAGAGCTGATGGCAAGCCAACCATCCGCGTTCCAGCTGCGGAGAGGATCGCGTAGTACCAGCGTTGTTTGCGCTTAGGAGTGAATCCCGAAAGCTGGGACAGTAATGATAACAGTGCTGAAGGCAGAGGCACCGGGGGCCAAGCATCCAGCTGGAGAGTACTGGGATGCCCAAGCCCTCTTTAGAGCAGAATCCCAGTTTGAATCCCGCTAGCTTTGTTGCTGCTTGCTAACCTTTATCAGGATGGTAGTCTTGAGTTCCTGGATCCTTCTATCCCTGAATAGCCGCAAGATTTCCTTTAGGAGAACGTTAACAGTGCCTGGCAGTAAAATAAGAGCATAAAATGAATCCCAATATCACTTACGCATAGGATTTTTTAGCTATTCTCTATCCCTTTTCAGACATCTTACTTAGAGAGGTGACTGAAATTGAGTTTTACTGAATTGTGCCATGAGCCGCACACTTACACTTGGCCCCAGCTCAGAAAAGATTTGCTCCCTCTCATAGGGACACTACTGCCAGGTTGTAGTAGCGTTGTTCCTTCATGGTTGGTTTCCGGTACGCACCCCACATGCTACTGCCGCTTCTTTTCAGCTGTAGGAAAGCTCTCAAAGAAGCAGGCCATAGCTAAGCAATAAGCTGGCAGTCCGCGCTTAGGTAAAGGATACTGATAACGGAAGCTAAACTCTCAGACTCACTCCTCCATGGCTACACGTTTAGGAAGTCTGTGGCCCATGTTCGAGTGACCTCAGCATGGAAAAAGGCTGTCAGTTCCCACCCCATACCGCTGGACTCGTGCAAGCAGGGAGGGAGGGAGGGAGGGAGGGAGGACAGGACCAAGTTGTCAAGTCTCGTCCTCAGCTAAGACATCAAAACCTCACTGCCTGTGCTAATGCCCGAGCTGTGATATTACCCCTTGGAACAATACACAGCATAACGTGTTTTTGTTTTTCCACAGATGATGGTGCAGAGCTGTGATGTGAGGACTTTCACTTACACAAGTTTTAAGTTAGTATTTTGGAAAGCTGCAACCTCTGGCTTTTTCTAGCCCACTGATCAGTTCCCTCTTACCTTCATTATTCCTTGAATACCTATTTGCTTGCACACTTTTTTGCACATATACAAATAAACAGATTCACAAGTTTGATTACAAATTTTAATTCTATTTACAGGAAATAAACATACAATACTTTTGAGCAGTAGATAGCAGATGCGTAAAATTGTATTTTGAATACAACCTACACAAAATGAAACAAAACCGGAGCACTTCAGTCTCACCATTAAAAAAAATCCTTTTAAAGGCTAAACACTCATCATTCGAGGCGCAATACTCATAGACATCAGTTCTTGGAAAAGGAGCTTGCAGGCATAGGGCATTCGAACCAAAGAGATCTGGAAACACATTTCAGGAGACTTGTGGTTAGCACTTCTAAAGCATGAACTTCTGCCACCCTCTCCATAATAACTTGTCAAGTTTTGGCTCAAAGCTAGATCTGAAGTTACGTACGGAAGCATTTAACGAGAACTACTCAAAGGCAATAACAAAGCAAGAGGGAGGCTGAGACAGTCTRTAGAGGCTACACAACAGTTACTCAGAATTCATTTTTAGTGATAAAACCTGCAGCCAAGAAATCTGATCTTAAACAAGAGCCATTTAACAAGGGAAAACGTGCATAGGAAAGTTTGTTTGGCATGCACGAAATGCAGTTAAGACTTCCGGCACACATCTCTTCTTTAGCCCAAGCCACTGTTAGAACTGCAGCAGTTAGTCCCCAGAACAAGAACAGGATTGTTCAAGATAACTATTTTTATCTGTGCTGCCACTCCCTTGAGATAGCTCTGTAGCCAAGCACACGCTAGAGAGCTTTGKGAACATAACATCTTCATGGGGACAGTCACAAGGGTGACAGCTCTGGATTCTTGTGATTCTGAGTTTTACTATTCAATATTCTAGCAATAAGCTCTCAAGTCTTTACTTTTCAAGTCTCTGAAAACCCTGCATGGCAAAATACTTGAACGACATTTCCTGCCAAGTGAGAAGCCAACACTGCAAACTCGGAAGGAAACATCTGAGTTAGGTAGGACACTATAAACACTTAAACATTTGTACTTACGAAGCTAACCTAGCAATTGTTCTGGTGTTTCTTTAACCATCTACTTCCCCATTGTCCTGTTCACCTGCGTGACATTTCCCCTTACCCACAAAGAGAAACACTGGCTGATGAAACTCGCACCTACCTGAGTTTTGTTACGGCATCCCCGGCATTCATAGGTGTGAGTCCTTGTGTTTGCAATTGCCATGATTCCACAGAGGTTACAGACATGGACTTGGTATGGGTCTGAAGCTTCAAACAACCTCTCTCTCAAGAACTGGGCTGCTCCATGAGCGATCTGGCAATCTCGTTCCATTTCTCCAAAGCGAAGGCCACCATCACTGAGGAGGAAGGAAAAAAAAGACCTTTTGAGTTCAGTGGCAAAACACATCAGTGCTTGTTGCTGGGACAAGTAACTTGGCAGAATCACAATGGCAGCATTACAAGGCAGGAATAAGCTAAGCATTAATTTTCCTCTAACTCTTCAGAATAAAACTGTTAGGGAGAATGCTAACACAATCATTTATAGCTGCTGCGCTCATATGGCCAAGCAGTTCCAAAACAAATGTCAGACAGCTAACAGCCACAGCMCAACCCCACAGCAAAATGATGCAAGTGCTTAAATCAGGCTGTACTCATCTTAARCCAAACACACCAAAACGGGTAGCTAATCAGGGTAAGCCAATTAAGTTCTAGATGCACAGCTGAGGCAGCTAATTTTTAGGGCCAAGACTCCAAAGAAAAAGAAAACCCTGCATAGAAACCAACAGACATCCTTACCGAGATCTACCTTCCATGGGCTGTCTGTTAAGGATCTGGATTGGCCCTCTTGCACGAGAATGGATTTTGTCATCTACCATGTGCTTCAATCGCTGATAATAAGTAGGACCGATGAAAATCTGYGATGTGATTTTTCGGCCAGTGAATCCATTGTAGAGGACCTGAAGTAGTCAATGCAGTCACTGAATCATAAGCCCTACTGTCCATAAAACGTATATTAAAAAAAAAAAATACAATGAATTGATATTTTGGTTATACCTCATTTCCTCTTAGATGATAGCCATAATCTGATAAGAGGTTGGAAATCTTCTGCACGTTGACAGCATCATTAAAAGGTGTAGCATCACCAATTTCTCCCTTGTTTGCCGATACCTACAGAGAAAAGATTTGCAAAAGCCTGTCAAGATTTCTGAAAGGCTGATCAAACAGTTTTAACTCTTAATACCAGAACTTAAGACTTCATGCCCAAGACAGTAGCCTATCTTGCTTTGTTTATCAGCTACACAATTTATAGCTGAGATTTTCAAAAATGCACAATATCAACAATCTTGCTACTCCTTTTCTTAAGTGACAGGGAATATTTGGAGTAAATGAAAACAACCGATTACAGAGTACACTTGCTGGACAAAACTCACAGGGCTGGAGGTCCTCCTCAAGAAACCTGCTTTTGCTATCAAGTAAATGGAGAACAATTGTGACTTTTTAGTGGATTAACAAATACCAGGTATTTAGTATCTTAAAAAAAGAAAACTGTTTTAATTCATGTTTCTCAGACATGCAGCAGAAGTCATTCTTTTTACCTTCCCCTGAAGACATTCGATCAAGTGACCAATGGTCATGCGGGAAGGGATGGCATGGGGATTGATGATTATATCAGGTGTGATGCCTTCACAGGTGAAGGGCATATCCTAGAGCAGGAAAAGAGATGGTCAGTACCTCCCAGAACACCAGCTTTAAGAAAAGCAGTTCCATGGATTCACATTAAATATTTTAAAGCATTTCAGGGGCACTCCAGTAAGATAAGGAGAAGTTGTGTCCCCTTCTAAACATTCTAGCTAAAATTTAAATCAATATATCACATTCTAGTAGTTTTCCAGACAAGTCACTTAAGGTCAGAAATAAAATGTTCAAAAGAAGGAGGGTAGAAAAACAAAACAAAAAACCCCCTACCTCTTGCCTGTACTGGATTCCACAGGTTCCCTTCTGACCATGTCTGCTGGCAAATTTATCTCCAATTTGTGGGATTCTCACAGAGCGTACCTGTAAGCCATAGGTAAACATTCAATGGATAACTCAAGTCCTGAAGAAAAAGGATTAAGTAGAAAATGCACACATGTCAGTGCTCACCCGAATTTTGCAGAACTTGTATCCTTCCTGGTTAAGGGTTACCATGACCTGATCTACAATACCAGTCTCACTAGTTCGCAGAAAAGTGCTGCAGTCTCTCTTTGTGAAACGTCTGTTGGTGCTTTCCAGTTCATCTTCATTTTCTGGCAGAGTTACTGTTTTGCCAATAATGACATCRTCCCCGGACACACGTACCCCAGGTGCTATCAAACCATCATCATCAAGTTTGTCATAGATAGCATGTCTCATGCCTGGGGAAGGAAAGAAAACAAACAAAAAAAAAATAGATTCCCAAAATTTTCAACACACTGACTTTGACGTTTTGTAGAAACTCAACAGGGGCGCTTGCAAACTTCAGCCCAGCGCTAAAATGTCCAAAGATCATCCTAAATGAACATCTCAGCTAGTGCACTCTGCTAATACAGACATTTCTGCTACTGTGTTTCAAAAATAAAAAWTAAAAAAAGTAGCTCAACATTAACAACCTCGCCCAGAAAAAAAATTAACTAACAACCACAGTCTTTATATACTACTGTATCTTACCTTGGCAAGTTTCACGGGTAGGCTTTTCAAAAACTTCCTCTTGGTCATACCCTTTTTTGGACTCTTGCTCTTTGTATGAGCGATAGAACACAGATCTGAAACAAAGTAATAAAGCTTTCTGCTATGAGACCAGCTTCATTCTTCCTCAACCTATACATCTCAATTTCATTATAACCATATTTTGCCACATACTGCGGCTACTGCTATTAACGACAAACAAAGCTAATAACATTCACATGCCACACAAACTTTACTCTGAAGTCCTGTTAATCTGACTGTCACTAAGGAAAAAACAGTTTCAGGTGGCGTTTGAATGGTCACTTTTCAGACACTGCCAAAATACCTATAGATAACATACTAGTAATCRATGAGTTGCAGAGACCTTCAGATCTGCATGATCTCTCAGTAGTAGTTCTTATTCCTAGGGACTACTCRCATCTTTGTCTCATCATTCTAAGATTACTTTTTCCTTCTACCTGCCATTTTGCAAGCATTTTTAGGCTTCTACTGCTACCTCTAAGCTCCGCTCTCAGTACAAGTGAGCTGCAGTGGAAAACACATTTATATGCTCCTGTGAACACGGGAGGTTCTATAAAAGTTTGTCACGTGGGCCGTAAAATCCAATAGTCTCATTTTACATTGGGAGGCAGTAGATGCAAGCAGTAGAAGGCACCAAGCATCCACCTTTCAGGTTCACCTCAGGCAAAAGTGAATAAAACTAGAAACTCATTGACCAAGATATTATACAGTTACATCACTGTCATCTAAAGAGCAGCAAAATTGCATCAGTTGCCAGTTGTCCCAACAGCAGTTACAATATTAAGGAGAGGAACATGCCAATCCTCACAGGAAGCAACTGTCAAGCTACTAAAGATACGACTATATTGCAAAGCTGCAATAGAGGCATCAAGGAGTTCATACACCTGGCAACTCAGGCAGCAAAGAATCCAAATATTTTTCCATTAAATCACCATACAAAGAACATTTAATAGAGTAAACAAGACAACATTCACCATTTTCACTGTGCTGTTGTTCCCTTCCCCCCCCCCTTTTTTTTTTTTAAACACTTCTCAATCTGAACAAATTTGGAGAACAGTGTCTTCAGGTGTAGGATGAGCTTTTCTCAAGCCTCTGGACAACTTATGATACTGTTTTTTTTCCAAACTCTTCAAAATATCACACCTGAAAAAGCCTCTATCCACAGCAGAACGGTTCATGATGACAGAGTCTTCCTGGTTATAGCCTGTGTACGATGCAATGGCTACAATCGAGTTGATACCTGTAATACGCAGAGCAAATACTTTGAAGAGATGCATGCATACCAGACGAGCGTCACTTATAACTCAAAATAAGTTGTATTTTCTACATTGAAGCTGATCTACCCTTTCTTAGATAAAATCTCCATAAACCACACGTGAAAACCATGTACTTACTAATCAGTAAGTGCAATTGTGGGTAAAGAGATTAGAGGTTTTATCAGGACAAGAATGACCCCTTGTGGAGAACCTAGCAAATACCAGTGCAAAAAATGCACTTTTCACTTAGACRTTAGCAGACTATATGGAAAAATAGTCTGAGCTGCAACACTAAYACCCTAGTAATGGTTTTTGCAGTCTAGGCGCCAAGCTGCAAGTTAACATTTTAACTTACCATTCATTTAAGAATTAAATAAATTTGCTAAGTATTTAGGCAACACATACCCACGACATTTTTAGTTTAAACGCAACAGTAATATTTTTTAATAAACATTTACTGACAACATACCTGCTGGTAACTCTCGAAATCGCAAGTACTCCATAGAACGAGTTGTTACAAGGGGCTTCTGAGGATAATACAGCACATGGGCCAGCGTATCCATACGAACATGGAAGTTCGTAATGTAAACTCCCATAGCCTGTTTACCCATAGCAGATTGGTATGTGTTCCTAGGAGACTAGGCAGACAAAGAAAGAACGATGTGTGTGCTGRAAGGGACCTCTGGAGATCATCTAGTCCAACCCCCTGCTCAAGCAGGGCCCCCTAAAGCATGTTTCCCAGGACAGCTTTTGAGTGTCCCCAAGGATGGCAACTCCACGGCYTCTCTGGGCAACCTRTTCCAGGGCTCTGTCACCCTCACAGGAAAGAAGTTTTTCCTCMTGTTCRGAYRRAACTTCCTGCGGTTCAGTTTGTGCCTGCTGCCCCTCATGCTATTGCTGGGAACCACCGAAAATAGTCCAGCCTATCGAGGTCCCCCTGAACGGCAGCRCAGCCCTCTGGTGTATCAGCCACTCCTCCTAGTTTTGCATCCTCGGCAAACTTGCAGAGAGACAGAGCGCGCACTCTGTCCCTTCATCCAGGTCTCGTACACACACACACACACACACGTACGTACACACCAAGCTCTTTACACATATAGCCGTGGGTTTTCTATCAACCTTAAAAACAGGATGTCAGAAGTGATGCTACTAACCTGGTTGTGATCAGGGAAAGGGATGATAGATGCACATACTCCCAGGATCATAGATGGGTGAATCTCACAGTGTGTGTACGTTGAACAATACGCGACACCTTTCTCTTGCAAGTCATCCGGAGTCATCGCCAGCATCACAGTCTCTTCTTCCAGGGTATCAATATACTCCACTACACCACTGGCCACAAGATCCTGCCAGCTAAACAACCAATGTTTGAAATACTCAACTAACACATAAAATGGGTCTCCTCAGCAGTATCAAGAACAAGAACTTCTCCACCTTACCACCGCCACCACCGGCACAGCATGATAAAATATATATATATAAAAGCAGCTCTGTGCTGCACAAAGCTTTAAAARTTTCTCACTTCAAATCTGAAGGAACTTGCAGCTTCCAGTATGGAAAACTAGGCATTCAGTTGAATTTCAGAAACACATCTCACCTGTAATTGTTATACTCTCGCTCCTTCAGTTGGTCAATATGCCTTTTCTTCAACAGCAACTTCTGTTTTTCCACAATTAAAAGGGGTCGACAAATTCTGCCTGCATCCGTATAGATGCGGATTTCTCGCTCCCGGATATCCCTAATCATTGAGACCTGYAGGAGTAAGCAGTGAGTACCCAGTGAGCAGAGTCACAGCCTCGAGTCACAACTGCGGCACACAAAATAAGGTAACAAAGTTCCCTAAACCAAAGACCTTATAGTTGCTGTCAGCAGCACAGAAAATTTATCACGCTCCTATAAACAGAAGTATTTCAAGAGACTGTTTTAGTAAGAGCATTTCACAGCTGGACCTCTTAAGAAAGCAACATGACACATGTTCAAAAAGAGACTTGCAGGTAATTCTATTTGGAACTTGCAAAGTAGTCTCAGTCCGTTATCCTTCCTCATTTAAAGGGGTATCTAAAGCCTAGCTGAAAAGTTATACCTCCGACACAATGATGTCCATCTGACGACGCAGCTTTCTTAGCGTATTCATAAGTTGTTCCGGATCTTTGTGTATTCCTACCCAGCAGCCATTAACAAAAATCTTGGTAGCACTAGAAAGAGAGAGAGAGAAAAAAAAAAAAACCTTGAAACACTATGCAGGATAAAAAAATCAAGMCTGTTTAGACAATTTTATTTGCACATACTCAGCTATTGCTGCTGGAGATATTTCTTCCAGATTTTCCATACTCCACTCTTCCAAGAATTCCAAAATTGGGGATGGCTGAGACCCCACAGAAATGTAAGCCATCAGGGCTAAGTTCTTCACAAGCCCTACTGCATGACCCTAATAGAAACACAAAATATTTTTGTATTTCCAAACCAACAGATCCCTCAAGACGACAAGCACTTAAACTTTGAGTCCTCAAGAAACTGGACACAAAACATGTATTTACTCTACTAATTTCTACCATTCAACTACAGAGTTAGCTATAAAGCTAAATACTAACGTCAGTATTTCAAATAAAGTGCAAGTGATCACTGGAAGCGCTAAGGCTGTGAAGTGACAACCAGACAAAAGCAGTTAGGAATGAGTAAGTACTACTGTAAATATTACTTTCATTACCTCTGGAGTCTCAGCAGGGCAAACCATGCCCCACAGCGTATTGTGCAGCTGTCTGGGCTTTGCTAGTTTACCGTCTCTACCAATTGGAGAATTCAGGCGCCTCAGATGGGACAGCGTAGATGCAAAAGTCAGACGGTTTAACACCTGCACGTAGTAATGAATTCAGTTAGCGAAAGCTTCCTAGCTGTGTTGTCCTAACAGGCACTGTAACACATTAGAGGAAAGGATCAACACCCTTGAGAAATTAATGTTTTTGAAAAGAACTAAAATACCTCCGATTTTTGTTACCTACACTTTTCAGTCCACCTCCATTGATCTTAGGCTAATTCTACCCTTAAAAGCTTTTGCCATTACAGCACTGCTTAGGAACGTAAGGGGTTTTTTTAGAGAATTCTTATACCATGGCAAGCCCCAGCACCCATGCAGTTACCCAAGTAGAGAGGTGTTTTTGGTAATATATCTTACTCTGATCAGATAATAAAAATAAATGATACTTGCAAAAATACTCTCTAAGCTCTATTTTCACCAGGAGGGTTTGCCAGTACAGTGATACTGAGAGATCTTTTAAACTGCAGGCTTAGTCATTAGGAGCAAATCAACATTTGTATTATCTTTTCAGAGCCTGCTCAAAGTTTCTCAGAAATCTAAGAAAATTTAATTTTACAGCCTAAATYGTGAGAACGTACGTAAAAACCAAACAACCCCCTTACATACACACAGAAAACAAGCCATCTGGAGACAGCTACCATGTCCCCTCTTTCCTCACTTTGCTYTCCCCAAGTTACAATCTCGCAAGGGCCCCAGAAAACAAAATGAACTGGCATTCAAGGACTCTCACTTCTTTCTTGTTTCCAACTTTATGAGGAACAGGCTCAACTAAGCACCGCTCTGGGCTAATGAAGTCAGTGCTTCTCCTCATTAGCTGTGGAACACATACCTGTAATATTACAAGGTGCTACTCAAGTTTTTTTAGCCCGCTGTGAAATACTGGAAATAATTAARGGAAAGAAATCCATCCTCCCTAAATATTGCCTGAGACTTGACCAGACACACAAGAATGCGCTCTAACACAAAAAGGAGCGATTACAGAATAACACCAACCGTCCTGTAGAGAACACAATAGTTAAAAACAAAACAAGAAAACCCACAAAAAACCACCTCTTTCAGCTATTTGGATCCTCACCTGTTTCAGGTATAGAAATTTCCTTCAGAGGAAAGTTCTATTTAAGACACAACAGTGGCCCCTGGCTGCAGTGTTAAACTCTTCCACGATATAACTTTATTCTCAGGTAAACCTGACAAACGGCATCATGCCTTATTCAGCCATCTTACCTGAGATACTCCTGCTCTGGCCTGATGAGCTTTCTTCTGATCGCCCCAGTTTCCAGTCGCCAATGAATACTTCAATCCATCTGAAATAATTCTTGTTTTAATTGCCAGTTCCAAGTTGAAATCTTTCCCTCTGTCAATAAACTTTTGTGCATATATTCTCACTTCCTTCAGCAAATTTTTAAACATTCTGCAAAAGAAGATGCCCAGAAATATGATTAAACAGTACTGTRGCAATTCAGCCTATCTAGCACTACTTGGAAAAAACATCACTGGCCTCCCAAACAGGAGCAAGTAATTCATAACTAGAGAGAAAAAAAACTCATCYGTTTGTAAATGTGCGTAAGGGCTGGGCTGAGTTACATTAAAAGTGCTAAAAATACGGCAAGATATCAACCTCTTATGCTTCAAAACATAAGCTGCTATTAMTCACCTACTATTAAAGGAAATCCACCCCCACTCCACAAACAAAGCCATAATCAGACACAGGCTGTGTTGCCCAAGACCGGCTATGAGACACGACAGAACAGTCTGATTTAACTAGAAGCGCAGAATTTGCCACGCAGCTCCCATTATGTATCTCCAAAGAATATTTATCTATTTTATTTACCCTCTGAACAGGAAAGCTAACAGTGGCCCAGCAAGATCCAGTCTTTTGTTGCCATAATGATCTCTGTCATCAAGCTCTCTTCTTCCCAGTGCTGCCAGCAACAATCTATGAACCATATACCTAAKCAAATAAGACAAGTTTATATTTTAAACCATGGGCTGACATTCATGACAAAGATTACATACTTTATAAGATACATCAGTAAAYTGTTCCACAAACGTTGTCAATTCCAGATCGAATTAAATTATTGCTGTTCTAACACAGACCTCTTCAACACACAGATCCTCGAAGCTGAGTGACCCACTGCAAGTTCAGGTAACCGCAAGTGAAGTTAATACTTGTATCACAACGGCAATGCACCTTGGCCTTCTGCTACGTGTCTGTCCCACACAGTAAGACGGGCTAGATTTAAACTGGGGGGACTGTGGACGAGATGCGTATCAAAAGTAACGTGGAATCAGGTGTAGAATGATAGGTCTCTTGATGCTGTGATTCATCTGCCTACCAATAAGCAGTGGTCACRGGGACAGGCTAATAGTTTTTAAGAGTGGATTACATTACACACAGATTGTCAACAGTTATCAGCCATGACAAAAACATGTTGTCCATGCAATGTGATGTCAAGAAAAGTTCCTTGTCACGACCATCACACCTAAACTAAGATTCAGGGTATGTGGAGGGGTTGTTTTCAAATTTTTTATTATTTTATCATTATTTGCCTTTTCTCAGCTGGGAAAATGTGCAAGTGCCCTAGGATTTATCACTGAGTATCCAGGGACTGTAGTTAAAAGAAAACTCGTACTCATTGTTTGTTTTTACCAATCATATACTTCATAAGCAGCTAAACTATGGAACAATCTGTATGCAGTGTCCACTTGCAGACGTGTGACAGTGCACCTAAGAAAAAAATTGACATACCCTAGAAAATAGGCCTTTTTGGTTTCACAGAAGTCGCTGACACCAACATGTGGGAGCATTTCTTTCTGCAAGACTTCTTTAGCATACTTGATTCTTTTCTCTTTGGTGACACCTGGCTTTGCACCTCTTGATCCAATGAAGTTCAGAGCGACATTTTGTTCCTGGATGACAAATGCTTCATCCAAAGAAGGTTTGACCTAATGCACAAAATACAGCAAAACCCTGAAGCATCCCCTGCCCTTTGGGTTTGAAGAAAACTACACAGCAATTTGTCGACGATTCTTTTTGAGGACTGCTAATTACAGATCCAATTCTAACAACAGTTTCAGTCTTTAATATAGTAGCTCTTTTAAAACGTTAAGCAGAAAACATTGATGGATCGCAGCAGGAAGAACACAAAACAATAGTTCAGACTTCAGAAGATGGCTCTGATTCAAGTACCTTCTTGGCCTGCTGCTGCCTCAAATATAAATGGGGATTTTAAAAGTAAAATCAATGGCAGCAGGATAAGACTCTACCTCTCCAAATACCGATTAGCCTTTTAAAATTTCCACTGCACTTTGTTCACTTAAAGCACCTATCGGAATGGGTTTGGGCAGAGAGCTTTTGTCATTTCTAATACACAACCCACAGAAATATGAAAAAATAAATTACAATTGGGAAAGGAACAAAATACTTTAAATACTGTGAAATTTGCCACACCTAGACATCACCTAATGTTAAGCTAGGAAATAAGTTATTTCTATTTATTACCATTTCCATCATTTCTGGATCTTCAAAATCATAAATGATGTGCTCTAAAATATCCCTGTCGGACACAAAGCCTAGCGCACGAAAGACAATTATGATGGGCACTTCCTGTTTGATATACGGCAAAGTTGCCACAATGCGCTGGCCAATAGCACTCTTCTTTGCACCCTAAAAGATAGGGAAAAAAATACATTAGTCTTGAACGATTTTGCCTTTAAACAAAAATCTCTTTCTGGACTTCAATGATACATTACAAATGCACTGATTCAAGCACTACGGGAAAACATTACTTCTCAACAGGCTAACTAGGGGGCTGTTCCGAAACCCTGCTCCAGCAGTCTCCCCTCCCCTCCCCCCAACGTTTCCACCTTTAAGCCTACAAAAACTTGAAGGTTTTTTCCTGGCACAAAAAAATTAAATAATACCTTTCATTCAGCAGTACGCATCACTGTCCCCCCCCCGCCCCGTGTATTTATAGAGAGCAATCCTCTTCACCTTCAGATTGCCTTTTGACAGCCTAAATAAATCAAACTTTTCTAATCCACTGTGTGAGACTCCCTATTCCCATGATTCCTCCAGCCGTTGTTCTCTTTCTTCCCCAGCAAGTAACTTGCATTATTTGTGTGGCGGGATACAGAGAGACAACCATTCTCACGCCTGCGGGCCTGGGGTGCTCTAAGTGTGGCAAGGCTTCTGGTAAAGTTACTCTTTGCACGCATTTGGGAATATTCAACCACCAGTAGCGGTAGATGGGTTCGGAGCCCCTCTGCATATGATGTTATGAATAGCACCTATTCCCCCTCACAAGACTACTCTGGTACGGGGAARCCACTGCACAGCGCCTGCACTTTGCCAGGTGCCACAGTTTTAAGATGCTAAACACGAGTTAATAYGTGGCCTGCAAAACACACCTAAATGCTAACCTGGCTCTCAGCAAAGACAGTGTCCCTACTCCTATTCTTGTCCTCTGTCAAAAAACAAGCAGTTGGTTTGGATTTTCTAAAAACTCATTTACAGTAATTCTAAACAGATTCTTTAGCCACGTCTCCCAGCCTGCCACAAAGAGAGTCTTCGTCTCAGGCCCCAAACCAAATTCTTTGCCCCAAAGACAAGCATGATCTATGATGAACGAAATACATTTTCATACAATTTTACCTTCTTCGCAACTTTACATCAAAATAAATTTCTTCTCAAAATCCCCAAAGGAAATGACATGAAGCGACGGGACAGTAACAGAACTCCTAAAACAATCTTTAACATAAGGCCAAACATAGCATTAGCTGTTTCCACCGGGGCGGGGGAGGAGGGGGGAGAGTGTTTTACCGCTCAGGCATACCTGCCCGCCTCTGGCCAGCATGCTAACCCATATAGTACTGGTTGGTCGAGAGGAATTCTCCAGACAAGATCTACACTCTCCTGTGTAGGCATATTTTGAATCTTTCTTTGCAAACACATACACTGTGTTTGTAGCCATTTTCTCCTGAGCGATCAGAACCTGTGTTAGAAACAAGAACGCTAGTAAATAACTGACAGAAAGGTATGCTGAAAGCAACACGCACCGTGTGTTTCTTCCATTCCTTCAGGTGCCTTACTTTTAAGAGCACTGCCAGCGACACAGTATGAAGTCAAGCTGCCAAACTCACCTGGATTACTCTCTACACCTTAGAAGTACAGTATTAAGCAGAACATACACCCAGTTAAGGTGGAATACCAGAAACAAAAGACACGGAGAACACTGTATTCTCTATGATGCACTTACCACAGCCGCCAGCTGTGCTGAGACGCTTGTGCTAGCTTTAGCCGCAACACTGATAAAGAAAGCATTTCCCTACCTCTCCGTTTCCAAGGCCAATGCACTACACGTACAAAGACGGAAATGCCGGCCCCAACGGTCAAAGCCAGATTCTTTTTGGTAAGAATGATACAGAACAAAAATACAATTCTACTTCTTTTGCTGGGCTTGCCCAGGTGTCAGTCACAAAAACCTGACAGTTTCATTGATGGGGCACAGCAATATAGAGGATATGCTTTGCTAAAGCTGGGTCTGCAGCTTTGAAGGGAAGAAAGGAAGAGTATAAACCTACTCTTACCACAAAATGAGCCTACACAGCTGTGAACAACCTGGAAAAGATTGCGAGTGAGGAATTCTCCTCCTCCAACAGATGATCAGGTTTAAACTGAATGTTGCCCTGCAGTGTTGAAAATGGAAAGGAGAATATCTAAGTACTTGGCATTCAATACAAAACAGTTTACCAAACTGTAGAAAGAAATGTGTGTCACAGAAGGAGGAGAAAAGATGGCTCAAGGAAGTCCTAAACAGAGGACTAAAAGCTCATCTTTCTACAAGAGTATGAGAACCTGAGGTAAACGTAGCACACTGGGATAAAAGTGCTTGTGTTCCTGGCAAAAGACATGTCAATACGTAATGTAAAACTTTCAGCGTCTGTAACGCAGACTGTGCAAGATATCATCCCTTACCTTTTCTGATCCATTAATGATAAAGTAGCCRCCAGGGTCAAGAGGGCATTCATTCAGTTCGCAAAGATCACGGTCAGTTAAGCCATTCAACAAGCAGTATGTTGAACGTAACATAATAGGGATTTTTCCTATAAAAGTTTTCTGATGCTGTGTCTGTAACTGGTCTTCCCCCTCTTTAATGACTGTTTTAGTTATATCCACGTACAGAGGGGCTGAATACCTACAGAATAAAAACAGCATCGTATTATCTCTCAGTTATTGCTCCAGACAGCGCAGAAGGATGATGAAAGCAGTTATTCAAGCACTCACTGGCAATATTAAGCATTATTACCAAATCATCATCTGCATTCAACAACTAGACATTGTGATTTAAATGGAGCAGTAATTATTAAGTTTTCAGTGTATGACTAAATTGAAGAAGACTGTTGGTTTATAATGCAGAGAGCTGTTCCTTCCTTGCGTTACCCTCTACAGAGGTCTTTCTTACGTGAGGTTTCTCAGCCTGGCTTCGTTGGGCATCATGGGGGACGGTGCGCCATCTCTTTCCCAATGCGTTGGTTTGGAGAGATAGATTTGTTCAAACTTCAGCAGATACCGGGGCTGGAAAACAAGACGACATTTAACTGTAACAGAAGAAACATCGGTTTTGGTTGTGTAAGAGCAGCCCTGGAGGTTAAGATCCAGCGCTGCTGCGTGTCTTCAGCTCAGGGTAAGGAAACGATCCCTCTTCAAATGGCTACATTGAAAAAGCACTTAAAAGCTGTCAATAATTTCTAACCAGATCATTAATAAAAACATACAGGGAAAACTGACAGGTCAAAACCTTTGGCAAAAGAAGAGAAATAAAGTGTCCCAATAGGTCTTCTCCTGTGAAACAGCTAACAAATCCAAAATCTGCCAAGTCAATGAGTATATTAAAAAAATAGAATATGCCTTTTTTAGAAATCTGTTCTGTATGTAGGTTTAATTAACACTAGCAGTTWTACGAAGCAAAAAGTTGCAAGTTCTTCAATACTCACAATGAGATGGTTTACATATCTAGATAGGGTATTGGTTTTCATAAAGCATTGCTCCCTTGCATAGAACATATCAAATTTAGTAGTTTTATTTTAGCTCCACCAAAATCCTTTCAGGTTGTTACAGCACCTTCAGCAACAGAATTCTCAGCGTCTTCACTTTGCTCCAACCTCCAACTCATCTCATTCAGAATCCTACTGTGATGAGACAACATTCACCTTACCTAAACCAAAGACCTGGCTTTCAAAACAAAGGTCTATAAGTTTTAAAACAATACTCCAATCAAAGTGCTTTTGTGGATTTGGCATGGGACCTAGGACTTAAAAGAAAGCAGCAGTTACACAACAGTAACTTTGCTCAAGTGTTTTGCATGCGTGGTCTCAGTCCTGATGCACAAACACATGGAAACTGAGCACAGGCTTGGCCTGCGTGTGTGCCCAGTGACCTAGAGATGAGACACTCCATTCACAAAGCATTTCTTCACTGATYGAAATCCAGGCGCATGGAAATATAAGCAAATCATCAGACCTGCAAGTATGCAACATGAAGGACCCACTGACTTAAAACTTTGTCTTCAGTTCCTAACTCACACCGTGTCCTTTTACAGAACAGAAGCTTACCCAAATAAAGAACTACAGTGCTGCCACCCCAATTAAGTATCTGCTTAGAAGCCAGCTATTACTGCAACAGAACCTGAATTCCATGTAGGCACCTTACCGTATCTGAGCTATAAGGACTCTGCCGTAGCTTGCCACTAGAGCACTTGCTCTAGCAGAGCGAGCCCTAATACAGAGCAAAAAAAGTCAGCTTATGGTAATGCCGCAGGTGGTTGTAGACTTTCTAAAGTCTTTTTTCAAAGTCCTCGCACTCAACCCTCTCTCTGGACCCACTATTACAGGCAAAGGAGGAAATCACCCATTCCATCCATTYTGTCCTACACAGGGCTACAGAAAACACCCTTTTAACATCTGAGGTAGATAGTTTTGTTTCTTCTACAGATTAAACAGATTATTGCATTAATGTATCAAATCAACACAACCTTCAGACAAAATGGAAGTCTCATTGCTGCTATCCGCAAGAAATACTAATAACTAGCCTTCTGTATTCAGGATCTTCTCTTTTTCTTACTACTAACCAAAACTGTTACTGGATAAGGGTGACCATTTTCAGCATCTGAAAACATAGCAAGCTGGGTAAAATCAGTTCCGAGGATGATCCTATAAGATCAATAAACAAAATAAGACTTGAATTATCTGAAAAGACCTGAAAACTACCTGATTTAAAAAAAATGCAAGACAGAAAAGCTTCCTACAATGGTAGGTAGCAGAGCTGCTCCCCACCTCATTGGCAAACATTCTGTAGGTCAAAACATTCTCTCATTTCTTACTCAAATGGACACCTTTTTCCCTGGATTTCCAGCAGCACCAGTCTGAAGCACCAAGTTTCCCAATTTATCTTGGGAGCAATGAAATACATTTACTGTAATTCTTATTGCTCAGCATGGTTGTTAAGCCTTCCTGCGTGCTATAAATYCAGCCCAAATAGCCTTCAAAATTCAAGACTGTGAAATGGAGGGAAGAAGAAGAATCAAAAAGTCTCCTTAAATGAGTCAAGTATCCTCATATGTGGCAAAAGGTTACCTCTAAGTGAGCCTAAAGGAAAAAACGGGTTTCCTTTTTCTTGCCTCTTGACCTAACCCTAAAAAACTTTAATATGATGGTAAAAATAAGAAACCTAAGCTCTCTGATTCGAGAACGTTCAGCACCATATTTTGGTAGAGAAGAACATAGGCATGTACCGTACCTGGGATCTGAACCTTAACTGCATACAGCAAAGGTCTTTTACAAATTGCACACCTAGAGAACTTGGTATGAATAACAGAGGGAACATCAAGGGGAATTATTGTAAGAAAAACGTTTATGAACTGTGTGTCCAGCCAAGAAAGGACAGAAGTCGTACTTATTCTCTGTATAAAATTGTTTGCCCACAAAAAAATGCAAGTGGACAGTCAAGCTGTGAAAGAAACTGGGCTGTTAAAGTTCTTTTAAATCTCTGCTGGGGAAGCAGCAAGGTAGTGACTGGTGGTAGCGGACTGGATCATCATTCTTTGCACCTGCAGAATGGGGATCAAAACACCATATGGCACAAACAGATGAAAGCACCGTGGCCCACAGAGAAGGTACACACAATTCGTGAAGAGCTGTCACACAGAACAGACCTTAGACAATTTGTTCTCCTTTGGAACACGGTACCAATGGGAGATGACAAGCAAAGCACCTTTTGAAAACCAGGGCCTAACTTCAGTTAAGAAAGCTAGCACAGAACATTTTAGCCATAAACCTTTCCTGCCATGATAAAGCTACTGAAAATGCAAAATCCCATCAAAATAAGGTTTGCTTTCGGCTGTCTGGCTTGTTCCGCTACATCCCTGTCAGTGATGCTTACTCCCAACCCCGAGTGGTATCATACAGTAACCGACAGGATGATCTACAGCAGCAAATCRGTCATTCCTTGACTCCAAGAACAATTTAACTAGCGGGAGTCACTAACCGCACAGAAGAGGAAAGTCTGAATCCATGGATAACAATGCTCTTGCGTGTTTTTCTTGGCAGTAAGCTTGACTATTTGAAAACTTGGGCATATACATCACAGAATACAGACATCTCACACTTCTGTCCCATTCACTGCAAGAGCAGTGTCAGATCTCTTGCCTTATTTCTGACTCTTGAGAGGGGAATCAATAAAACCCACCTAAATAACAGAAAATCATTTTGCACTGCAAAACCAAATTAACTCTGCAGGGTCTCCACTTACTGGCTCTTCCACTTCTCCTGTGGCATGCTGGGCTTCAGCTTGTAAATCAATTGGTGGAGCGTCTTCAACAATTCTCTGCACAGACATCTGAATAAACTCATCAAAAGAATCCAGCTGTTGCCTGACCAGACCTTTCTCATCAAAGTAGGAGCTAAAAAAAAAAAAAAAAAAAGTACATTACTCAACAAGAGCTCTTAATTTAACTCACACTCGACAAGTTCAATATCTATTTATTACAAAACCTTTAGAAATCATTAAATACAATATGAAAACACAAACACTGAATTTTCCTGAGGCATAAGTTTCAAAAATAGCTGCTCAGTAATGTTAAAAAATAAATTCTCTCTCAGTGTTTGAAGGCGCAGACACAACAAGGTGACAGACTTGCTGCCCACTCTTGGCTAAGCCATGGCTGTATGCACAGTCCATCTCAAATTAGGAGTGAAACATGATGACTTAAACCTCAGTAAAGGTGGCTTCAACTAATATTTTCTACAATGCCCGTGACAATTACTTTGCTTCAGATCATCTTCCAAGCTGCAGTAAACTGAGTGCATGCAATTGTAGGCCCCTAATTCAAGATAACAGTTCTCAGAACTTTTCTTAGCTCGGATCCCCTCTGTTCTGGCCACACAGAGATTCCCAGCTTCACYCCTTCCTGCAGCCTCTGGATTCTGCCTAACCTTTGTGCCACCTCCCAAGACACCCTAATTGTGGCAATCCAAACCTGAATGCCAAACCGCATCCTAGCTTCCATCGGGATGATCTAAACATGTTTGCTGCATAAGCTTCTGCCTGCAAGCTCCTCTCCTCCAGCGACCCTGCATTCCTGAAGCCAGCCAGGAAACCCTTACTACCCCAGCTTCTGCCCCACCACCTACAAGATCTCTGGAGAAAACTCGTAACAACTACCCCCCATCAGTAACTTCAGGCTTCCCCAAGAAGGGAAACATAGCCTTGCCTATTGCGCTGCTGCCACAGTGCACCCTGTCAGCACAGCCTGCCACTGCATAAAGGGAAGGGGGGAAGGAGGGAAGGGGCAACCTAAATCCTCATATGGAATGAGCTCCAGCTCCAGCTGAAGGATTTGGCCCAGTTCCCTCCCACCTGACTCAAAGCAAATGCAACACTCCTCACTGTGCTGCCAGACAAGAGAAAGGACCTCCTTCTGCCTCCAAAGTTTCTCATCCCTACTCTCTATCCAGACAAACTACAGGACCAGCTCTGCAGGTACACGCTTCTGTTTGGRAACTGCTGCTCTAAGACACCCAGAGAAACACTTTTTGCCTAGTTCCACACAGCCTTCCACTCTCTCAGAGGCACAAGAAGCTGCAGGGCCTGGGCCTTCATGTAGTACTAACAGAATACTAACACGGCAAACTGTTAAGTACTGACCTCCTAATGCCAGCACCCCCTGCAAGAATAATGGGCAGGCTGATGTGTGTGATTTGGGATCAAAACCATTTCATATTTCAGTCAAAACAGTCTAGCTGAACTGGGAGTCAGTAGGGCTTCTTACTCTCTAACAGTTTATACACAAGGCCAGCAGTCAAAACCCTGCTGTTTGTGCTTAAAGCCCTTCTGTCCAAAAAGTGACAAACGATACCATTTAGCACAAAGAATTCTGGAGTTTCCATCACACGTTGCTACCAAACTAGATTTTACCTTTAAGACCCGAAGCGTTAAGAAAAGTGAATTTTAGAAAGTYACCTAATAACAATCCAGCACGCTTCTTGCCACAGGTCGGGAGTGATTTCATCATCATCCTCATCATATTGCATATCTGCGCAGGAAGCATAACATTCAGGTCAGGCTTCGATCACCTCAATCAATCACGGCCTCTATTTGCCTCCTAACGCGGGGCCGGCGCAGGGCTGCGGCAGAGAGGCACCGCGGCCGCAGGAGGCTGCGGGAGACCCTCACGGCGGCGCCGGTAGCTCCCCCCCACACACACACACAACGGCCCGCGCGCGAGCCCAACGGCTCTCCCGCCCCTCTCCCTTCCCCACAACGGGCCGCGCGCGAGCCCAACGGCTCTCCCCCCCCCCAACAACGGCCCGCGCGCGAGCCCAACGGCTCTCCTGGCCCCTCCGCCGGGAACGGCCGCACGGCCTCACCTTCGTCCGCGTCGTACATGGCGGCGGCGGGGAGGGGAGCCGCGGGCGGCGGCCGACGCAGGAGCGAGAAGCGCGGCGAGARCGCGGGCCGCCACCGCCGGGCCGCCGGAAGACGGAGAGGGAGAGGGGGCGGAGCCTGCGCGCGCCGCGCACAGCGCGCAGGCGCGGCCCGGAAGCGCCGAGGCGGGAGGCGGGTGCGCGTGCGCSGAACCACGCCCTTCCTTCCCCTTCCCAACGCGCGGTGGGCGGCTATTGGCCGGGCCGCGCGGCGGCGGCGCCCCCGCTGCCCGCTCGCAGCGCGATCCGCGGAGCCGCTGCGCGCGGCGGGGACGCGGCTTTCCGCTGCCGCGGCGGCAGGTAACAGCCACCCGCGTGGAGCGGGGCGCCGCCGGCTCGGCCCCGGGCAGCGGGGCTGAAGTGCCTGTTGGCTTGGCCTGGTCCGCACACCCCTAATAACCGGGGGGTTATTACACCCCCCCACCCCACCCCCCATCCCGTAAGAAATGCTGCTTTAGTTCCCTGGACTTCGAGAAGCGCAAGTGAGAGGTGCGATCCTCAAATTATGCCGTGACTCACACTCTCTCAGAGCCGTTTGGGGGAAGGCGAGGAGACACCGCTTCGCTCCGCCGCCCGGAGAAATCGCCTTTTCTGCACGTAACTCACTCGGCAAACTCCCGATGCGTTTCGCCGCTCCCGCCGCCCCTCTCCGCCCAGCCCCGGCTGCCCCCGGACCGTGGCCGCTCTTTAAAGCTCACCCAGGTGATGCCCCGTCCGCAATCTCCAACTCAGGCGGCGAGAGGCCGCGCCCGGCTGCGCCGGGCCGGGGGGC
>NW_020450835.1:511856-538173 GCF_003343035.1 Apteryx rowi | reverse complement strand
CCAACTCGGGCAAGTCGACGCTCTTCAACGCCCTGCTGCGCTCCGACTACTGCAAGTCCCGCGCCCCCGACGCCGTCGCCCCCGCCACCGTCTCGCCCTGGCCAGGTCAGTGCCCGTGCGACACCCCACGCACGACGCCCCACGCAGAGCTTAAACATCCCAGCTCGCAAGAGACCCAAACGCCGGGAGCTTTTCTTTCTTCCAGGAACGACGCTCGACCTCCTAAAATTCCCGATCATCAACCCTACGTGCGACAGGATATTCCGAAGGCGGGAGAGGCTGAAAGCGGAGGCGGAAAAAACAGAAGACCAGCTGAGCGATGAAGAAAAAAAGTACCTCAACCACCTTAAAAAGCAAGGTTACTTAGTGGGTGAGTACTGTCCCCATGAAAATACCGCGTTACAGGAAGGACTGTTAATGCCTTAGTTTGCTGTAAAGGCCAGCTATTGATGAGTAATTTCTTCCCACCCTGAAGCAACTCGTTTTCATTTATTTTCGGGAAGAACACGCTGCTACAGTGGCAATAAGGAATTTCCAAATAGGCGTTAAAGTTATTCTGACCAGTTCTTCTCCCCAGTAATGTATGCAAGAGCTCTAGCTCCTCCCAAAGTAGTATCGTTAGTATTTCTTCTGAGTACTTATTTTTCAGCTGTCGCGGTAGCGTGCCAGAGGTTTTCTCTGTGCAGTGCACCTCCCATCAGTTCAGATATCGTAGCGGGTTACAAGGATGCTGCATGACAGCACATCTCTTTCATTCCTTAAAAAGACAAGGAAGCTGAATTTTAATGATGACGTTTGGGTAGCAGGCCGCAGTGGCTGTACGTTAATTTAGCATGTAGCCGAAAGAGGGGGTTGCTAAAAGATGGCTTTGACCTCAGGAGCTTGAAATGTCTGTGAAATCTGTAGTCAGCCATAAAGCTGTGGTTTGGATCATCCTTCGTCGCACTGTATCCAGAGCAAAAGACACAGACGCAATCGTCCATGTTTAAATGGAGGCACGGCCTGTGTCTGGACACCTGTATCATAAGACTAGGGTAATAATTGCATGAAGCAAGTATTCCAAGAGGAATAGTTCACTTTCTCTAAAATGGAAAAAGGACCTTGTTGCACTGTACTGCAGTTTGTGTGCATCTGAATAATTATGCGTTTGAAAGCTTAAGGCCCTAGAGGAAAAAAAAAATCTCCTTTTATAATTAAAAGAAATATCGGGGTATTTGTGATCTGGTTACTGCTAAGGGTTTGGGTTTGGGGAGGGCTAAGCAAGAAACGCAGAAGGAATTCATTAGCCCCCTGGCTCTTGAGCAGCYGCATTTCTAGCCACGTATCATCTTTGTCACTCTTATTATACCTGTGATGCACCTCTTGTTAGGTAGGTAAGGAAGGGAGGGGAAGGGACAGACATCCAATTGAGGGAAATGCAAGTTAATGAATTAATTACCAGGAAACTTTTCATTTTAATCCAGGAAGAGTTGGAAGAACGTTTCAACGGCCGAAGGCTAGCCCTGTGGTTGACTTTGACCCCGACATGCTCTCGTACAGCGTAGACGAAGATCCTGGCCATTCCCCTCAGAAGCGCGAGGAGAAGGAAGAGTTCACGCACAATGAAGTGAAGGATGCTCGCTGGTGTTTCGACACGCCGGGGATCGCAAAGGAAAACTGCGTAGGTGCCCTGGGGTGCTGTGCCGCAGGGATCGGGGCTCGGGAGGGCTGTCCTGCCTTAGTTGTGCGCGCGGAAAAGTATCTCTGCTGCGCTCCTAGGTTTAGGATTCTTTCAGTTTGGGTTTCCAGTGTTGCCCAAGGAAGCTTGCACTGTTTTAGCTCTGCCAGCCTACTGAACAAGGCAAAGTTATCGCATACGGAGCGTTAGGAGAATAACCAGTATTGTGTGACCAGACCAAATCTTTGAGGAAGACCTGAAGCATCTTCCTGAAGCCAACAGGATCTGCAGTGTTGCCATTAACAGCCCCAGTATGTGAGGCCTGACTCTGTTTCGCTAGAGCAGCAGCTCTGAAACTAGTGCGGATGTATTGCACATGTCTGAAAATGCTGTGTTTGGGGTTTTTTTTGGTTTTTTTTTTTTTGATTGTTTTGGTATCTGTGCAGAGCTGAAGGTCGTCTTTTTGGGAAGGTTAAAAAGTGCAAGGAGGTGGGAAAGTTCCAAAGAGAATGAAGTGCAGGAAATACGCTGAGGCTGCGTAGCGCAAGTGCAGATGCTGCTTTTACAAGCGCCGCTATGTTTTCTAATGCATGGGTTTGCCGGGTCATAACCCACTTTGCCGTGGCACTTCACACTCTGATGGCTGCTAAGCATCTGGTGTAAAAGGAGTCAGGGGCTCGGAGCCCTGGCTTGGTAACTAGAGGTTGGGCACATTCTTCTGAAGCTGAACGAGTGTGGAAAATGRGTGGGTTTTCCTGCATCCAGGAAGATCGTGATGCCATTTCTGATTCTGATTATCCTTGCTGTGCCTTTGGAGAGGGTAGGTGGAATATGTGTCACGTTTCAGATCRGATTTGGTTTCTGCAGTCAGCGTTCTCCCTGCCTGGAGGACAGGCAGGGTGATCTGTGTGCCAGATTTTGGCAGGGGAAATTTCCAGTTATGGGCGGGGGGAGTTTTTTATATTTTGGAAGAAGAGGGAGAGAAAGCAGCTGTTAACATATTTGTCCGTGTTCCATAGAGGTTCGTTTTTAGCTGCTTCCTCATGCCTTCTTACAAAGCCAAACTTCTGGAAAGCGTAGCAAAGGGTTCCTGGTAACTCTCAAATTTTGGTTCAAGCGTTGCTAAAGGTATCAGAAAACCTGCAGCTGGCAGGGCAAAGTCTCCTGGTGGTTCAGAATCCATGTTAAAGGCTGCCGCGGCTTTCAAACCAGAGATCACCCGCTTGCCGACGTAGGAAGAGCGTTTGTGCTTCCGGCTGCACCACAACCCTTGTAGCTCAGTCTTTTAGTGCCGAAATGAGACGAATCCTCCTTGCTAAGCCGCTAAGCGAAGCTGAATTTTCACGAGGCTGCGGCATGGTTGGGCAGCAGAGTTAGAAGCGTTTCCGCTGTCGGTTCCCTGTGCTTAGGGAAGGGGTGCTGTCAGCCTGGAGAGCAGTCGTTCCTTGAGGTTAGCTATGATTTGCAAGGCRCTGGTCCCCAGTACTCTTGGTAGTGCAGGCAGAGTCGTTAAGAGTGTGAGCATATTTTGAAAGAGAAGAAGAGGAGCAGCTTTCCAGCTGAGGGTGAGCTACGTACTTTGTGGTGCTAGCTTGTAAAACCGGCGTGAGCTTGATTCAGCCGGACCAGGATTCTCGAATCCCTGGTCCAGCAGGCTGCTGGCAGCTGTCGGCCTCCGTTATGGACCTCGCATCGCCGTGCAGAACGGGCGCACCCCTGCCGCCTCCCGTTCATCGCTTGCTGTGCGGACCAGAGCTGGAGAACTGTTCTGTTGGACGTTCTCCACACTGCTCTACTCGATCCTTTTCCTCTATGAAGTATTAATTTCGTTGTCCCTGTTGAAACATCTGGAGCGAGTCATGGCCGTGCAATTTCTTTTGCAGGTTTTGAATCTCCTRACAGAGGAGGAGGTGAAGCTGGTTTTGCCAACGCGTGCCATCGTTCCGCGGACCTTCATCCTCAAGCCAGAAATGGTCTTGTTTTTAGCAGCCTTGGGACGTATAGACTACTTACAGGTAGGGGGGAAACGATTTTGTGAGCAATTGCTCCATCTCTCGTTATAGTACCAAATGATAAGGGGCTGTCTGGGCAGCTTTCTCCCCTCTTTCCTCACCTGCTGCTCTTGAGATGATCAACCTGTTAATAAAGCACTGCCTAAAGTGAAAGTGTCTTAGGGTGGGGAGTTGCAGTTGAAGGGTCTGATACTAGTTACCAGCCTGGAATAACTGCGTTGTGTAACGCTGACTGCTTTTGAACGCTGACCAACGCTTTCAGCTTGGTGGGCTTCCCACGACGTACAAATTAGCACAAAGCAGGGAGGCACGAGAGTGCCAGAATTAACCGGAAAAGGTGTTTTTCTTCTTCCCTACGTTTCGTGAAAGCTCTCTGCCAAGAGAGAAAAATGTCTGTCCTGACAAGGAGCCCTCTGAGGAATTTACCCAAAGAAGTGAGGAGATACACGTGGATTTTAGTGTCTGTAAAAACTATATTTTTAAAGGTTCTTTTTTTTTCTCCATAACCTCTTCCATGTGTTAGAAATCCTGTGTGAGGCATCTCTGAGCAGCGTGGAGCTGGCCTCCCATGACGTTACCTCCGGAAGGAGTGGTTCCCACTTGAGTCTAGTGCTAAGGATAATGTCCTTCTCAATAGTTTGCCCCMCTTTGGGAAGGAGGACCTATAATGGAGGGGGAGGCGTAGGACAACCCCTGTGTTTCCGCCAGCTTTCCGGGATCGCTGTGGAAGTGCTGGATGAGTACTTTGCTGAGGATGCTCTTGGCCTGCTGGAGGAGCAGCGGGAAGGTGAAGGCAGTGGGATGCTGTGTGGCAGGAGAGCTCCAGGACAGCTATGGGGAGGACCCCGAGCCCCGGCCCGAAAACCAGCTCGGCGGCAYGGAGGTGCGGCGCCTCGCTCGGGAAATGCGCTATTGGCGAGGAGAGCAGCTCAGCGGCAAAAACGGCCTTTACCTGCACCATCTTCCTGGTGAGCTGGGTCAGATGTCGGCGGGGACTTGAGGAAGCGCCGCATCTTCTTCTGAGCGAGACGGCGATGTGGGCGACGCCTTGCCCGAAGAGGCCGCGTGTCGCCGGCGGCCGGCACCGTCCACAGAAGCGCTGCAGACTCGGGAGGGCGCGTGAGTGCGGATGAGGCCAAGAGAGTTCTCGTGCGACGCGGAGGACGAGGATGGGGCAGGCGCTCCGGCCGCGGGACCAAGCCCGGGATGGTTTTGTCCCGAGGGACGACTTCTGCTCCTGCGAGTTGTGAAGAGCGCGGCTGGTGCTGGCGGCCTGGGGAACGCGAAGCCGGGGCAAAGAAGCGTCGTGCCGTCCCCAGACGAGAGGATCAGGCTCGGAGAGATGCCCGGGGCGGCAGGACTGGTGTCGGGGCTTTGTGCCGAAAGCCTGGTCTCCRTGTAGCGGCGCTCCGGACGAGCGGGGCTGTCCCCGTTTGGGGCCCCGCGGCTCCTCAGCATCTGCCTCAGCCCGCTGCTGTATCAGCCTTGCCTAACTCCATCCTCCAGCGACCTCGAAGGAGGACAGTTGTGCCCAGGCCGTGGCAGAGGAGCCCCTGCCTCGCATGAGGTCTGTGATGAACTTAGAGTAATTGCTGCCCTTGCTTTGGGCTGCCGGGAGAGCGTGCAGAGGTCTCCCCCCCTTCCGTAGCCTCGTTTGCTTGGCGTGCGAAGGTTGTGAGAGCACCTGCTGGAAACTGTCCCCCACCAGCCTTCGCAAAGCTCGAAGGCAGCTCGGAGCCGAGCGCGGCTCGACAAGAGTTACGCGCTAGAGATGCGAGGCGATAGGAGAGGACGCACCCGAGAGGAGATGTCCGCCACCCCTCCTGCTAAACAGCTGCGATGAGTTTGTTCTTGAGAACGGAACTCGAGGAGAGACCTCTTCTGGAAGACTTGCCTGAGCTGGGCGGATACAGCAGGGGCTGCGGTGTCGGGGAGGCTTCGGGGTGGCGTGGTGAAGCCGTGGGTGCTTCTCTCCTGAAAGCTCAGCTCTGCGATAAACCCTGGCTGCTCTGCAGCGACGCAGAGGCAGCGAGTGACCTGTCCTTAGCCAGGGAGGGGATGTCACCCAAACAGGCTTCCAAAGTATAGGAGAGAAACGGAGCGCGAGGGAGCAGTTTGGGGTCCCTTTCTGTTGTCATAAGTAACATCCCCTGCTCTTGATGTCTCTCAGGGAGAAAAACCCGCCTGGTTTTCTGTCATGGCTTCTAATCTGCTGCCGGTCCACGTTACTACCATGAGTAAAGCAGATGCCATCTATGAGAAGTACGCTGGCAAGGGGCTACTGAAGGTGAGAGGAGGAGGTGGTGTCGTGGGCTCTTGATCGCAGAGGGAGAGCCGATGCGTTTTCGGCGCAGCTGCTGCCCGGCGTGGAGGCCCGCAGCACCCGCAGGCTGGTCGGGTGCAGGGTGAGCCGGCCTGGTCTGGGCAGCTCCCGTCCCGCGCGCGCTGAGGACGAGCCCTGGCGCTTACACCGAGGCGGCCGGTGCCGGGCCGGCTGGGTCCTGCGGTGAACGCTCCGTGCTCGCTCGTCTCTGAGCTCCCACCGCGTCGCTCTGGATGCGACCGTGGTTCTCCTCTTGGCAAGCCTGGAGTCGCTCTTGCAAGGGTATCTGAGACAGCTCTTACTTGAGTAGCAAAGCTGTAATAGCTTCAGTTCCACTTGTGTCTTGCTCACCAGCTTAACTTAGAGGAGTTATGAGGCGTCTCGTAGCTGTTAAACCCTTTCTCCTTGTCCTGATGTTAGGTTCCTATGGGCGGTGAGGAGCGAATGAAGGAGTTCCCCCCGCTTGTCCCTCAGGACATTGCACTGGAAGGAATTGGTACCACCGAGGCAGTCGCGGACATCAAGCTTTCCTCCGCAGGTAACTTAGCATTTTCTCATTACAGTTTTACTGTGCGGGATCTGCATCCTAGAAACACCGATGGGAAGCGGCCTCTGGAGGGCTCAAGCCCAGCTTCCTGCTTGGAGCAGGACTGTCGCCAGCACAGCTGTGGCTGTCTAGCTGAGGCTCGGCGGCCTCCAGGAGCAGAGGGGGACGCGCAGCCGTCCTTGTGCAGGGTGATCGCGTTTGAATGCTTCGTGCTACTGCTGCCAGACAAGTACCGTAACATCAGCAGTGGCTGTGACGCTGTGCAGGCTTTTGGATAAGCGAAAGGGAAGGGTCTCTAGATCGGAAAGCTCTTTCTTTGCATCCCTGGTAGTTCCCACCGTCCCCCCAAGTTCACCGGGAAGAGATGTGTTTTAAGTGCTGCCCTGTACTGGTGAGGGGCTGGGTGTTACCTTCTCGGCTGGGTTTCTCGAGTCTGGGCAGCTCAGGCAGTTCTTAACCGAGCTGGGAGGCACCAAGTTTGCGTGGGCGCCCTCAGTGCGGTATGAGCGACCCTCCTCGCTGACTGTCTCTGCTTTTTGGCTGTGCAGGCTGGGTGGCRGTGACAGCTCACGCGCAGGAGAAGCTGCTGCTGCGCGCCTACACCCCCGAGGGTACCGCGTTGGTGGTGCGGGAGCCTCCCCTTTTGCCGTACGTCTGTAACATCAGAGGTGCCCGCATCGCGGGCACGGCTGCCTACAGGACCAAAAGGCCTCCTTCCCTGGTGGAAAACCTGAAAACCACGGGGAGCAGATAGCAACCGAAGTCTGTGCCCTTTGCTGTCTGAGAGAAGCAGAAGATGGGGGGGGGGGAAAAAAAAAAAGCCCCTGGAGAACCTCATTGCCTGCTGATGTTCAGGAGAGCTTGGACTCCTTTTAAAACACGAGCGCGGTCTGGAGAGCGGACCGGGGGGGGAGTAAAGCATCTGATTCAGGACTCCGCAAGCCCTGGTCTGACTCCCGAACTGCAGCCATCTCGGGTGAGCCGAGTGGTTGGTACCTTGTGGTAGTGCGGAGAGGAAGCTTCTGCAACTCGCTGCTTTGGTTTGATCTCTGTAGCTTGTGTAAAGATTTCTGACACTGTGGGTGTGTAATAAAACTTTTCAAGGATGTTTACTCCTTAGTCTCCTTTTGAAATCGCTGGCAAAGCACTCTTGGGCAGGTCTGCTTGTCCTGCTAACCGCACGGATGCACCAGCAGGATGGCCCCGGCTGAGAAGCTGCTGTAATTTGGAAGATGCTCAACGGTGCCTTTTTGTCGGCCTGTGCTGCAGCTACGTTTAGGCAGATCAGCGTGGCTGGTGTGCAGAAACACTAAAACGGCGTTCCCAGCCAGAGCAAACAACAGACATCGATTTTTACTTAAGCTGGTATGCAGCTACGTGATGTTTTGTGCTATGGGTTTAATTCAAGTGGTGGGTGTGGGAGAAAACAGCAGCAAGCACCTCTTTCTGCTACCGTCTCCTCGTTTGTGGAGGTTTTGTGGAACAGTCCTGGGAAAGCAGGCATGGAAAAAGAAACAACCCCACCAGCTAAACTGGGAAACAGGAAAAGGGTCTGGCCGTGGTCTGTTCCAACTGGCTCGACAAATATAAAACAGGCGTCCCCTATAACATTCCTCCGCTGCTGCAAGCCCGGGAAAGGTAAAGCGACGTAAAAGGTGGCCAGCTGCGCGTGCAATAAGAGCAGCCAAAAGACCTGCTTCTGTTACAGCGTTGCTGGACGTGAGAGCTTGAGGGCAAAGCAGGTGCTCAGCGTCGCAGGCCCCCCGGTTTCCCGAAAGCGGCCTTGCTGCGAGGGGGGCTGCGGGGAGCGCGGGAGCGGCAGCCTGGAGAGAAGGCTCGCTCCGAGCGCGGGGATGGGCGGCGGGGCCGGCTCCCGCGCTGCGCGTCCCTCTGCGCTCGGCGGAGACCTGGCGGCGGGGCGGCTGGGGCGGCGCCGGGAGGTGGAGGTCGCGTGGGCGTCCAGGCGTTTTTGCGGATGCTGCGCCGTGCCTCTTGGCTCCGCGGGCCGCAAGAGCAACGAACGGTTAGCGACAGCCCCGGTTAGGCACAAAAACGTACGTTCCTGACAGATGTTAAAGCTTGACGTGTGGGAGGTTGTAACATGGAAGCAATTAGCTTAATGTGAAAGCCGAGAAATGTCTTTTATGAGCTCGTGGGGCTGGATTGGGCTAGAGCTGAGGACCTGCTCCGAAATGCTGCTCAAAGGGAGAGTTCGTGTCTATTTTACGCCTGTGCCAGACAGCCTGAAAAGCCAGGCAATATTTAACGTGTCTGTGGAYGACAGCTAAGTGAATGYTGCCACGGGAGCCAAAAACAAAGGTGCTTTGAGCCYGTGCRCAAAAATAAGGCATAAGGAAGGGGGTAGGAAAGCCCCAAAACCCTGGGAAGAGCTGTCCTCCGCGGTTCTCCCAGTGCTCACTACCTGGGTGCCGTTATTTATCGCTGCTCCGAAGGAGTGGAGAAATCACCCGAAAAACGAGTATTGGGAGGAGCAGCTYGGTTTGCGGAGAACTGAGCAAAAGTTTGCTCTGGGCTCCGCGTGGGGTGGTTAAAACACAGGTAAACGGCGGTTGGGGTGCGCGTGTCCCCGGCCGGGGCAGCGCCGCAGCTTCCCAGCGAACCGGAGAGCTCAGCCGGAGCAGGGGAACGGCGCTGTGCAGGGCCAGGCCGGGCACGGGAGGGCTGCGTCCTGCAAGCAGCGACGTGCTGCTGCGGCCGGGAGCCCGGGATCGGTTGCTTTGGCGCACGTCTGATTTGGCACCGACTTGCCCCCCCAAAAAAACAAACAAAAAAAAAACAACAAAAAAAGCAGATTCCTTTCCCTGCCCGGTGGCTATTTGCTTTTCAGTCCCTAGGTTGGCACTCCCAACCTAGGAAAAAGGCTGCCGTTTTTCACAGCGAGAGCAAAAACCCGTCCCAAGCAAAGCTCTCTCTGAGATTTTTTTTTTTTTTGCCCACTTTTATGGGTCCCAAACAGCCTGTTGTGCGGGGAGAGGCGCAGTGGGGCTGGGAGCCAAATGGGCCAGAAGTTTCCAGCGTCTGCTTCCTGCTGATCTTCCTGTGATTCACAGCTCGTAATTACCTATAAACTCCTCTCGCCCGGCAACTGTCTTCACACGTCTTGTAGCTCAGCTGCCGGGAGTCGCCCAGCATCGCTCGGGGCAGAGCGGAGACCGACCGGGTCTGCGCCTTGGGCCACGCAACGGAGGAGGTCTGTGCCCACCGAGGTYGGCTCGTGGCAGCCCCAGGCAACGCAGAGACCTTTCTGGGTGGGTGAGGAATTGGTGGTAACTTCCCGTGCCATGGATATTGGGTGCCCGGTGCCACAGGTCTTAATTATTCTGTGCCTCGGGTTTCCAACCCAGCCTTACCAGGCAGYGCCAGAGCGTGGAAGAGGGAAGAAGAAAAGCCCTCACATCATTGCAGGGTCGTTCGGGACAGCTCTATGCAGATCCAGGACTTGATGCCTTTTGGAAGGAGCAGAGCAGAAAGGGGAGGGGTTGGGGAGGGGGAAAAAAAAAGGCCATTTATTAAAACCAGGTCCCCCAACCCAGCAATGGGCAAGGGGCTCGGTCTTCTTTGGGGTTTTTGCTCCGTAATTGCAGGGCTTGGGGCACTGAGAAGGTGGTGCAGGTAGCAAAGCCGGGTGAGAGGGCAGGGAAGCTTGTGAGTGTGCTCCTGCAATCGCCACRTCAATAAAAATTACTCCTCGGTGGCAGTTTCACCTTTCGGAGGTCCTGCTTTGGACACTCGTGGTGGCACGCTCTTCTGGAGGTGGGYCTGCCGCGTTGTGACCAGCCACAGCGTTGCCCGTGTGCCTGTCCCCACCTTGCCCACCAAAGGACCCGTCACTAGCTTCCCGCTGAGCTTTTTGCCCCGACTCTCCTTTGGTTGCTTGCGGCAGAAGCAAACCCAGCTGCGCCCTTCGCCCAGCCCCACGGAAAGCACCTGGCACGGCCTCCGCTGCGGATGGAGGCAATCTGAGCGCTCGGCCCAACCTAGCGGCTCACACAGCCCCTGCCGCCCGCCCGCGGGCAGGGACGGGTTCAGCCGCCGCGCTGGAGCCCAAGCTCGAGCTCGGGCAGAAGGCTCACGCTGGCTTGCAAGGAGCCGCACAGCCACGTGCTCGTGCTCGGCTAAACCATCCTGCAAAAGAACAACTCAGCACAAAGCAGCTTGTAAGCGTGCTTTCAAGCTGCGAGGTTTTCTCCTGTCTTCTGCCAGGGTCCCGCCGAGAGCACCTTGACGAGACACTAAGAGGAGCACGAAACACATTTCATGGCTGTTGCACCTTTCCTGCCAAGTCGGGTCAGTTCCAGCATTAAGCTTGAAGCTAGGCTGCACGCATGCACTTCCCGCGTTGTGCCCTGCTCTCACTGAGGCGGACCAGGAGATCAATAACAGGATGAAAGGAAAATGAATATGTTTCCAGAGCCCCTGTCCCTGTCTGCCACCAGGCTGGTGCATGCGTGTACATCCAGGTACCGGCTCCGCAAGACCACGCTGGCTTGATATCTGCTGCCTTTGCTGGCCTCGAGGAGCTCCGTCCGATGCTTGCGCTGCTGCTGCCGCCCTTCGTTAAGGATAGCCATTAATAAGTGGCAGATGGAAGCCCCAAGTTCCTTAATAAAGTTTATTTAATCATAACTATGCTTAGGAAAATACACTTGTAAGGGTTAATATAATGCAATTTAGTTTAACTTTACACTACATTTTGGACAAAAGACTTATACGTGTTTTAGGTAAAAACAGGATGTATGATCTGGCTTGTTTACATCTATTACAAAYGTAGAAAAGGCTGTCATGCACTACAGTAGAGAAAGAGCATGAAAAAAAAAATTACCTTTGGTTTAATTGAGAGAATACAAGTATTGCACTGTAAAAGCCTCAAACATGGTGCAACCAAACATCATAAACATGTTTCCATGCCAGCTTACGAAGGTTTGTTAGCTAGTGTAATTTTAGAGGGAAATATATACACACATAGGACAACTCCATTAGCTATTTGGATTCTGTTAATATCGTATGCACATCACATATCTACACAACCAGCATTCAAGAAGACTCTTGAATTGGTTAATACTTTCGAGCTACATTAAATCTGTTGAAATCAATGACATCATTACCATATCCTAAGTGGCCTGTCAGTTGTTAAATATTCTTTTTCAAATGCCTAAAATTCCAGCCTAGATCATCAAAACCCAGAAACAGCGATTACGATACAGTGACTTACTTATAARAGCCTAGCTACCCACATCTAGGTCACTTCTCAGGGCAGGTAGTTTGAGCGTGCAGATCCACGCAGGCGAGAGCCCGGCACACCGCCGTGCTCGCCAGGGGACCGGCAGCGTGGGGGGTATCGTCGTGCTGATCCTTCCAGCCACGTGCTTGGGACTGAACGCTGCTACAGGTGTCGCTGCRGAGAAACGGGGAAAAGGCGAGTAATGGCAAAACCTACGCAAAATAATTTAGAAATATTGGGGGAGGAAAAAAAAAAAATCACTGTTTAAAGGGACCACCGTGCATGGCGGGTTACCTAGCCTGTAAACCCTACGTCAAATATTCAGTATTAGCAATGTCCAACATCGTTAGGTGCACAGGACACATTACGTATTTGCTGCTTTACCTTGACATCCTCCCACATCTTGGTCTTTAGTTCTTCTAAAAAGCGAAAAGGAGAATCCCACCGCAGYTACGCACCGACGCTGGGTACTTCAGGACATTGCTGGCAGGGTTTCAGATYGACTTTTCTTCTTCCTAACGTTTCAGTAATTTATTTTCAGCTTCTAATCTCGTGGCAAGAAACACTGCTGAACAGAAGCACTGTCCTCTTCCAAGAGTCCTCGTCAGCGCAAGCGTCCAAGCCTTGCCCGCTTCACAGAAACGTACGGCAGCGCGTCTCAGAGAGCCAAACCTCTGCCTTTAGCTCGCAGCGAGAGATTTAGAGTCGGCCAACGCCGTGCTTCCATCTAAAGAACAAGCAAAAACAGCCAGGCCAGCCCACAGGTTTATGTGAGTACAGCCGGGGTCCTCGGCGTCTCTCGCGAGATGGTAAAAGGCTCTTCGCAAGGATACGGAGGGAGCTATAAAGCCTCTACACAGCACTGGAATTCCCAGCATCTGCTCTCATCGCTCACACGCAGTGGCAACGCTTGTACATAAAGGAAACACACTATCGTCAAGGAAAAAAAAACAACACATCTATGACTATTACAACCGGTCGTTTAGAAAAACAATTCAACTAGATTTTTCTTAATGTTCAACATAAATATAGTTGCAACTCGATCTTCAGTTGACAATGATTGTCGCAGCCAAGGTAAGGACTGAACGCTATCTAGGCGGACAGGAACTCGCTGTACATATTATACGACTTATTTCTGCCACGAGGGAGGGATGCCTCCCTCTCGAATCTTTGGCCTCCTCTTACCGCCCCCTCCCAGAAGCAGAAGCGATGCAGCGCTGCCGTTCCCTATTCACTCAAGGCAGAGGGTCTCCTGGGTGGGCAGGACGGCGCGGGGCTCCRGCAGAGAAGAGCGGAGTTTATCGCCGTCGGTTTGCCGTCGAGCGCTTCGGCGAACGAACGCCGACCAAGCTGCTCGGCTCTGCGCTCTCCGGAGGACACCTGCCTCCAAAGCTTGCTTCTTCAGAGCCGCCCCCACCGCTCCGGCCGCGCAGGGCCTTGCGGAGAGTCTTCTGCAGCAGACGGGACCGGAGGGTTTGCTTTCTCCCTCCGGCTCGGTGTTGTTTGCGCTCTGCCACCGGTCGGCCCGCGAGCTCGCTTACGCTGCTGCGCGCCAGAAGAGAAGTCTGGTCAGAATGAGAAACTCCTGGTGGGACGTTTCTCGCACGTAGACCACGGTCTGACCGCTTGCGTGTCTCTCCGTCTGCAGGGAAGCGAGATGATCCTATCGACTGCAACTTGAATGAATAAGGAGCAGCAATTCCTACAGTTCTTAATGCCAGGTTTGTTGCTTACCACTTGGTTTATCTTTTTTTTTTTTTAATTTTTTTTTTCTTTTGGTGCGTGAGATGTTAGATATTGATGAACCATACTTATATCAGTGCTACTATATATATATATTTTTTTAGCTCATGAAGTTTGACTGCTGTCCACCACTGAAATGAAAAGGGGAAAGAAATCATCTCGACTTGCAGGATCTGCAGACCATTTCCACCGAGAGTGAGTATTTTGCTTTCTGATGATCCCAAATTATAAATTATAATTACTATTCTGTATACATATTAAAACTATCACAAGTGGCATTTCCATGGGATAAAACCTATGGAAATGTCGCGACTACAATTCAAAATAGTGTTTTGAACTTGCATTGGTATCCTTTTACCCAAGAACTATACAATTTTAAAGCTAGTCAAAAATACATAACCAAACAGTTCATAATTTCAGTAATTTCATGCACAGCTAATAATACCCCATGAAAACAAGAAAACCTGTAGCAAAGAGTATCACAGAAAACTGGCCCATGGTAAGCAACGAATCTGAATGTTTCAAAATCAAAATAAAAGCTTACACAAACAAAACCAAACATGCATATATAAAGTGTACATGTACTGCACAAGCGCTATTCCTAAAGGATTAAACTGCATAGGTAAAAATCAAAAACATAATGTGCAATATTTTAAGCCCTTAAAGCACAATCAAAAAAAAAAAAAAAAGTAGAAAATAAAAAATAACAACCTTGCTCCCCCACAACAAAGCCAATTACACATCATAGTTATTAAGATATTAATCAAGATAGAGGTTCTCCAATCAAAAGCTGGAAGGACTACTCCCAGATTTTGGCTCACCATTCACGCTTAGGGGATCTGAAATGTACGTTCACAATTATAATTACCTTAAACAGTTATGTTCATTGCTAGCCAACTTTGATTTGTTTTACAAAGTGCTCTTTTATGTAATAGAAGCTATCTTCCTGGTAGAAAAACCATTGAGTAGTTTAACACTTCGAACACCAAGACGCATTAAGAACTAAAAAGAGAAAGAAAAAGAGGAAGAATTGGCTGCTAGAACAAAAAGCAACTAATGCCAGTGGCACTATATACGTCTCGCTTGTGTATGGGTAGCTACAGTCTGGTTCCTAAAGCTCGGTTTATAAAATAACTGCGTAAGCTAGTAGACTAGAAGCTTACACTGATTTCACAGGACACAGCCTCATATACCCTACCTGCCTTCTCTAATAAAGAGATCCGATAGCTGAGTTCACCATTACACAAAAAGTTGGCAAAAAATATTTTCAACTAAAGAAAAAAAAAAAATAATGCAGACACTAATTAAAGCAAACCATGCTTAAAAAAAAAAAAAAAAGAAATCTACAGTATCTGTACATAAGCTGTATAAGATCTTACAGAAGAAGATAAACGTGCCCCCAGACCACAGCTATTTCTACTCCTGCCCCTTGGTCGCCTTCTCCAGATAGTACACGTTGACCAAATGACGATTGAGGTGCTTGCTGTATTCCCCTTCCTTCTTGAACGAGCGGTCACAGAAGATGCACACGTAGCTCTCCCTGGCCACCGCCGCCGCCGCGGCCGCAGCTCCCTGCGATGCCTTCGGGCTCGTTTCCTCCTGAACGGAGCGAGCGCCGTTCAACCCTGAATCGTCACTTCCTTCTGATATGTTGTCGCTTATGTCGCTGCCCTCGTGGCTGTGGATGCCCTCGTCCTCATCCATTTCCTGAGATTCRTTCGCTGCTGTGTTATCTGGAGACGGCAAGTCCAGCGCCGCTTTAGGGCTCTGCACGCACCCTTCCGGGGGCGYGGGTGCCGGCACGGCGTCGCCCATCGGCTCCGGCGCCGGCAGGCATGTCTTAGCGAGGTCCACTGGGTCTGGGTTGCTCACGGTTTCCGCCACGCAGGTTTCCTCCAGCTCCGTCCCAGGTGCCGCATCTGGTAGCACATCCATGGGCAAATCCGAGCTTTGTTCAGAAGACGCCGCGCCGGGAGTCTCCTCGGAGCACGCGTCTTGCCCCTTTTCGGCCTCTCTCTCCTCCTCCTCTTTTTCACTAATAGCGTCCGTGTTCTCTGCCGCTGAAGCAGGTATTTCTCGGTCTTTTTCCTCGGCCTCCATGTCTGYGTCTCGAGGCGGCAAGCAAAGCTGTGCCGGGTCTGGCACGCGGCCCCCGTCGGGATCGGCGCTCTCCCCCTGAGGAGCGTGACCACCGACGCCATCCAGTGTCACCACGTCGGCGAGGTCCCGCTCCTTCTCCTGGCTGCCGCCCTGACTGTCAGGCTTCCCGCATCCATCCTCTTCCGCGGGGGGACACTCCTCGCGGTCCTCCTCTTCCTCCAGCTTCTCCCGATCCAACTTGCTGCTCTTCTTACTGTGCTTATTCTTCAGAGCTTTCTTTTTTCTGTTTTTCTTCAGGCAAGAATTTTGCTTTTTAGGCTCCTCCTCTGGAACAATGTCACTCTTCTGAGCTTCCTGGCACTCTCTGGGTTTAGTTTCCACTTTCTTTTTCTTTTTTGTTACTGCTGCGGTGTCGTTCGCAGGCTCTTCCTTTGAGGAAGTTACTTCAGCCTCTGCCTTTCTCTTGGTCTTCTTTGTTTTACATGGTTTCTCAGTAATTTTCTCAGTTTTAATGTCCACCTCCTTGTTTTCTGAAGCCGATTTCCGACTCCTGGTCGTCACCTGGCCTGCACAAACGTTGCTCGCCGGCTTCTTTTCCTTTCCCAAATTCTCTTTTTTCTCCACTTTCACTGTTTTCTCAGCTTTCTTTGCAGCCGAATCCCCTTTCGTCTGTTCCTTCTCYGCTTTGTCGTTAATGCCCTCAGAAAAGTCAGCTTCGCTCTTTTTAGTCCGTAGCTTCACTTTTGAAACATCCATGGTGATGTCGGAACAGTCAGGGTGCCTGGATTTGATGTGATACTGCAGGTTACATTTCTTAGACGCYGCGTAATCGCAAACAGGACAGAGGAACTGGCGTGGGTTGACGTGGAGCTCAACGTGCTTCTTGAAGTTGCTGCGGTCAGCTGTCTTGTAGTCACAGTGCGGGCAAGTCAGAGGCTTCGGCCCGTTGTGAACCTGCCTGGCGTGACGAGTTACTTCGTGCTGGTTGGAGGCCACGTAGCTGCACTGATCGCATTTGAACGGCTTCTCACCTGTGGAAGGAGGGTGGAAGGGAATGATGGTGATTATCAAGCACAGAGGTAAAAAACTGCTTCCCACCAATACAGATACAGAGAGAGGAAAAAGAAAAATAAAAAAAAAAGAAAGAAGGAAAACTTCTCCATGCGCCTTTAAAATTAAATAAATAAAGTCAATATGAGGAATCCACAAATCACGAACACKTTCACAAGACACAACAAAAAATACACAAAAAAAAGAGAAGGGGCAAGGGCTGGGAGGAAGGGGATCCACAACCAAACAAGCAGTAACAACGTCACAGGTTCTGGCTATGCATACATACCGGCAGAGATCCCTCTACAGTAATATTAGCAAATGGAATCCATACCCAACTGGTCCATTGAATGCATTGTAGAAAAATGGAAATTAACATTTGATGAATAGCAATTTCACACACATGTTTCAAAAAAGTCCAACTTTACACAAATTTAGCATACTTCATGTTTGCATTGAAAAGGAAACGAGGGAAAATAAGCTAGCAAAAAACAAAGCATGTGAAAAACCATACACGGCTCAGATGATTTTTACCTCTGATAATTCAGTTTGCTGAGTTTTTCATTTCAAACGTTATGGTGTATTAAGCATGTGGCGTGTTGGCTGCAGGCTGCTCTTGGCAAGCCACCCGCATCCAGTCCAAAGCCATCATGTTGCTACTGAAATATGCATTTACGTTTTTGCAACGCCTCTTGCAGAAGCATTCCTGGAAGTGTTCTGCTCAGCGTGTGCTGCTGCAGCAGAACCAGCTTTCCACTTCCGAATCAAAGCAAATACAGTTTTAGTGCAATAGCTTAAGTTCAGGAGTACTTTGCAAACATCTGTGCGCGTGCAAATTCGGCTGAGGAATTTGGGATGCTCTGAAACTCTAAGCCAGTCTCTCAGAACTGATCTGCAGAGCTRGCACGTGCCACTTCCTAGGCACACYGCAACCCCCCRCCCCTCCGGCCCCTTCTGCCCACGGTGCAGCGGCGGTTCTCCCTCCTCGCGTCCTGCTGCCCCGACGCTGCCCCTGCTCGTGATGCTCCTCTGCAGCGCGCGGCGTGGCAGACCGGAGCGGCCTGCGATGAAGGTGAAGCRACTTCGCCCGCGGCGCTGGCTCGCGCGTTAGCAACACGGCCGATCCTCCGTATCAGGCCGTGTTGCCCCCGTGGCAAAGGGAGAGAGGTACTTGTTTAAGAATCTAGATCGTTCCACTTGTGCCTGCAGCATCTCTTTACTGCTTAATGCAGGACTACGCTGGTTGCCCATCATCTTCAGCCTATCTTCCTTCCTTTCTCCTCTGTTTCTCACCACCTTTCCACAAGTTTAACCTTGAGGGCTACACTGGAGTAGGCACCATACCCCTCTCTCAGGGATGAGCCTCTGTCGCCTGCACTTCATGGATCAGCTCCATGTTACTTGGAGCAAGGACAAGAACAGCCTCTCCCATTGCCTACACTTGAATGAGCCGTTCCAACTGTGCAAAACGCCCAGAGGTAGTTGCTAAGACCATATCGTAACAGGATAACTCAGAGGCTGTACACGAAGAGTTTGTGCCTCTGCTAAATGCAGGGTTCCTGCTGCATAAGCAGAGACCACGCGCACCAGGATGGCTAAGAAGACAGCTGCAGCTGTGAAGCGGCCTCTGAACTACTGCAGTTCACAGCCTGACACTTCAAGAAAGCYGAAATCTGCACCAGTTTGCTTTAAAAGACCAGGCTGTGAACTGCAGGAGTCCAGAAGTTGCACAGAAATTGCCGCAGAAGAGTTTCGGCTGCCTGGGCGATGGGGCAAAACGGGCCATAGGGGTTAGGAGAGCTGGTAATAAAACACCCCTGAGAGCCAGAGTCCCATGCGCACTCCCATTTTTGTCAACAAGGCTSGTGCCCACCTTCCCTCCCAGACCTTCGAGTCCAGGAGCAAGGGCAAATCACACTCCTCATCTCCTTCAGATGTCAGATTTCTCTGCACAGACAAGTGGAGAAGAGKACGTTCCGGAAATAGTTTCTAAACTAAGAACTGAAGCTCGGGGCACACCAGATCGTTTGCAATTGGCCCAGAGGTTCAGCCAAAAATGATTTTTATTTCTGAAGGCAGAGTGTTTCATTTGAAAGTTCTCAAACCAAAATACTGGCATGTCATTTTAGAGCTRGCTATTTTTAATGGGTCCAAACCCACCCCCACCCCACAACAGTTAAAATTGTCTTCTGATTTCAATTAAAAGCCTCAACTGTTGAAACGGAAACAATTACTATTTGGGAGATTTTCACCACTGTCTGCTAGGAAGAGGAATTCACCTAGGTCTGGTCAATCCAGACACTAGCAAAACAAGAGCATGGACCGAGATCCACCTGAGGCTTTCCTAGGGGGTTCACAARGCACAGATGTACTTCTGCCCACTGCTCCTATGCCGTAACAGCTCTTATTTCATTCACACACACACACACAAAAAAAAAAGAGCCACAGGAGAAAGAGAGCAGGAGATGGTTGTAACACCACAGGCAGGGCTTTACGATCAGTGATGGGAAATAAAGGCTAGTAAAAATTGCTAAATTGGCTTTTAGTCCCACTAGACTGAATCATGTGTAACCACCATCCGAGTCTGCTCATCCCTCCTCTGTGTCTCCTTGCCATAAGCAGATCCTATTTTGCTTCTTTTTGTAATACTAAGCAAGAGCTAAGGGTTTCCTCAGAGCCTCTAGATGAGTCAAGACTGCAGATGTTTCAGAGGAGATTCTCAGCTGCTCAGAACTTTCCCAGCTTCATTGATTCGCACCGAGTTATGGCAGCAGACAGAAGGCAAGGATCTGATCTGCTTCTACATCATCACAAAGTTATACCTGCACGTAGGACATGCTGAGGACTAAAGTAGCCTCTGAACCCCAGAATACATCTTGGAAAGCAAAGGGAAAGAAAGAGAGATACTCTTCCACTATCACTTGTATTAACCAACACTTAGCGTTTCTTTAGCCTCTTCCACCCACTTCTCAAACCTTCTCGCTAAGGGAAGGAAGCCTGTCGGTAAGACTAGAACGACATCCGAGGAAAACCGTCTCGTTCAATGATCTAACACAGCGCCCATCTCCAACCTCTGTGGTGAAAGACTTGCTGCTCTGCAGTCCACGTCACCCCGCTTTCAACTTGCGGTAAAGCTCAAGGCAGGTAAGGACAACCCAGCTGTAACAACAGGAGCTGAAGCCCAGGCCAAACGCGACGGGCTGTTTGCCTTGCACCGCTCCCCTTCCCCAAGTAAGTCGTGCTGCCGCTGCTGCTGCTCCATACCAACCTGAGTGAGTGCGCATGTGCCTGGTTAAATGGGTCTTCTGAGAGCTGGAGTAGGGACACATAGCACATTGATAGGGCCGCTCTCCTGTGAAACAAACAGCAAATTAGTTACCAAAATACAGCCGATCGATTCTCATCTTTGGTTACCGAGCCATACACACGAGGCCATCRCAGATCCTCACCAGATCCCCAGGTTGTATTTCTGAGACGGAGGGCACAGTGTCCCTCAGCAAAGGACCGCAGTGAGAAACGTGTGCCTTAGCCGGACCAGTGCAACACGTCATGTCTTATAAACGAGGGCAGTGAAGGGGCAGAGCATGCGAGAGGCATGTCCACATATCCATGTCCCATGTCCAGCTGGGGTCAGGCCGTAACCTTGGGCAAAAGAGTGGCGAGGACAACCACTTTGGGGAAGTCCTAAGCCACCAGAGCTGACTTCCCCAGGGTACTTCTGCCAGCACTCGGAAGAGACAAAAGAGAAATGCACCCGTAGGAAACCCAGTGTGTTCTTGCCTTATGTAACACCTTACCTGAAACCTCCGTATTTAACTCAGATTAAGGTGGGGAGCAACCACCCCTTCAGATCACACTCGCATTTGCCAGAGTACAAGCACAGATGATAGAGGCTGGGACTACACTTCCGAAGTTTTATTGGCAGGGTGAAAATAGCCCGGGGTGTGGGAAAACATGACGCCCTGCTCGGTGAAACTACGCTGCCAGCAAAAGCTCAAGAGTAGCAGCAGCGTTTTGAAGACTCTGATCCTTTCGCCTGCAGAGTTATTGTGTCTGGAGAAGTAATGGAAACTAACCTGCCATAAAGTAGGTTTCCACAAGGAAAACGGTTATTAGCTAGTAACTATCAGTACAATGATACTTGAAAACCCTTTTCAAGTGAAGACAAGCCCCAAATAAAGGCAGACGGTTAGAGAATTAACATCTGTTAGGCAGGTCCAGATAAGTCCCACATCACTCACACATCTGAGTGTGAGAGATCTCGGCTGCCTTGTCTCCGCTACGGTTGCAGAAACGCTCTTTAGTCCACTGTGGATGCACCCAACAGGGGATGGCCGCAAAGCTGGCAAGGGAGAAGAAAAGTGCTCATTTGTAATATTTACTCAAGTCGGGGTCAGAACTGCGCTGCAGCATTTTGCCGCATCCGTTGAAGCTTACAGCCAACGCGCTCTCCGAATCACCGAGATGCGGATGCCAGCAGAAGCCCGGCAGCCGCCCCCGCGAGAAGTGAGGCTCCGCTGCAAGCCCTTGGTTTGCCGATCTAGCAGGGGAGCAAAGTCTTTGTAATGCAGACCAGTCCCCCATTTCTTCCTCCCACCGGTTCGTCTCGACCATCACTCTTGACCAGATCAGCAGCTTAAAGGACTATTCCCCCTAACAGCCGTAGCCCCCCTTACCCGTTAAAGGGAGACGGGAGATTGGTGCCGTACGCAGCAGAAAATTGTCAGGTACAAGGGAGAGGTAGGCCTTTTGTTATGGAGAACTGGTTGGGTTTTTAAACGACTCTTTACAATCTGAAAATATGTGGCCAAAGGTCCTTGAATACTCAGTCATGCCTCTTTCCCCGTCCCTGACATTTCGTATCTTTAGCGTTACCTACAACTTGAAGAATACAGAAACGGCATTCTTTCAGATACTTTCTACACAGCAACAAAACCTACTTGATTTAGAGTATGATGAATGCAACTAATTTAAAAATGTATGTTATTGCCACTTGAGAATTAAACGTATGACTACATTGCAAGGGCTGTTTTATGAAATGCTGTTCCCCACAGGATTTTTATTGTAATTTTACAAGCTCATTATATGCAAACAAGCCACCAGAAAAAAACTTTCCACAAGACACTAAAGAATAAGCCCCAACCTAGCAAAATCTTAAGTAGACACTTAACTCTACGGAAATGAACAGGCAGGCTGATGTCAGCAAACAAATTTAAGACCTTCTCTTTATTAAAGCTTTTCTTCTAAYGCTATTAAAAGCTGCGTCTCCTCGAAACAAAACCGCTTCTGTGAACCTTCCAGCACGGCTGCAAGCAGGAGAGCGCTCCCACGACAAACCGAAATAAAAACCGACGCTCCAAGACCAGGCACTGAAGACTGGGACTCCCTGAAATTGGTACCTTATTTAGACGGCCCTGAGGACGATTTTCAATTAGTTTTAAGTTTTCTGGGAATTGTTTTTAACCAGTAAAGGGTAGGGAAAAAAAAGAAAAAGGACAATACCACACTGGCTTACACTAAGTGCCCAGGATCAGCAGCATGGAGAGCTGATGGGAGTAAACCATGTCAAAGCTTGACTGCGCTCATCAGACACGACTCTAACCCATCCCTAAACCCTTTCCCAGGGTCTCTAAACCACCCCTCCACCCAAGATGCCCCGTATCTGCCAGCACGCGGATAACCGCTGCCTGCTTTCCCGCGGTCCCCGGGCACGCGGAGGACCGGCACGGTCTCCCGCCAGGCTGGGTCGATTCAGCTCACTAAGCAGCAGAAAACCAACGCGGGCAGCAGGAAGGGAGCAATTTTCTGCCTTCTCAGTGAGCTGAACCAGCAAGCGCCAGGGTGCCGGGGGAAAACAGGGTCTGCCTTCAGCAGCAGCAGCCGAGCAGCTGCTCCTGCAAAACAGCAGCTCTGCAGAGTCGGTGTTCCAGGGAACCGGGTGGTCCGAACACAGCGCATCCGCTCACCTGCGCGGAGGCCTTTTCCAACACAGGAAAATGCAGGTAAAGGGGGGGGGGGAAAGAGAGAGAGAGAGAGAGAGAAAAGTATCGATCCAAAATTATAAACCTTATTAGCAACCGAGAAATAAACAGTTGCAATTTTCTCTTTAGCAATGTGAACCCATAAAGTATGAAGAAAACAAAGAACAAGTGTGCATCACTCACTTTTTTTTTTAAGAGTTACCTTCCTTAAGTTTTAAGTGAGAAAACCATAATCCAAAGATATTTCAGTACTGGCCAGAGAGGTTTTTTTTTTTTTTAGTTTCAGTACTGCTAGGTTAACAGCCTACAAACACTTTTGACTATTAAATACCTGCTGGGATTTTTAAGGCAGAACAATTATTCACTAGTACCAGCAGAAACTGTTTAGCCTGGTAGGTAAACACACTTGCCAGTAGCTTATTTGTTCTTCAAATACTCTTCCTTTAGCCTTAGCATCCTCCCCCACAAAATCAGCGTTATCGGAAAGGAGGAACATTCCCAAATGAGMCTACTAACATATTTGAAAGGTTTTTAATCAAGCAAAACTAACTGAAAGATCAGCTAACAAGTTAAGAGCTAGCAAAGAAAGCAACTACCCGAGAAGGACTAAAAGGTGCTGAAACCTCATAATCGCTCATTTCAGTTTAATTAAAATAATTAAAGACACGACTAACCAAAGAACCGGAAACCTAGACTTCACCACTATTTTTAAAGGAGAAAAGAGGAACTGGACGGCAGCACTCTACATAGTTTAACATGCTTGATTTTTTTTTTTGTTTTAATATGGTTCACTGATATAAATCAATCGTGGGGGAAAAAACAAACACAACCAGCACTTGTCAGCTGAAAGCACCTAGCAGCTCCCGACTGCAAGGGACCCCCTGCCGGGGCTGCGGCTCGGGGAGGGGGCGAGCCTGGACCTGGACGCTGCTTCGCTCGTGACTTCCCCGCACAGCTTGTTTTTTGCACCGCCTGCCCCACCAGCAGTGACACGGGAGCGCTTCCTCCGCGATCACGCCCCAACACGTGAAACTCGAGGAGAGCTTTCCAGGGTCACAGCGGCAACCTAATGGATTTGGAGCGGAGACAAACGTAAAACAGGCACCGCCGACCGCACGGGCTCACACTCGGTCTTGAGCTCTGGGATGGTAAAAGTTTTCTCGTGCTGTTCTGTCATTTTTACCTGCTCTCTTTCCTGTTGACCTACCAGAGACACACACAAAGAAAAACAACAACTGCAAGATAAAACACATCATTTTCCTAACACCTCTTACAAAAATCCTTGCTGAGTTTTTTTTTCTTTTTTTTAGGAAAAATATTTAAGACAGAACTGATTTTTAAGCTGATGGTGTCCTCTACACAAAGCACATGGCTATTATAAGGAGAAAAATATGTTTTAACATATTAAAACCCAAACAGACCCTCCTCCCCGAGCCCCTAGCAAAGCAGACACCGAGCACGCTGGCACAACGCGAACCCCTGCACATGCTTCGCCGTACTTCAGCTCAGTCCCAGCCCAAACAGCTGCAGAGAACTAAGGCGAAGCCTCAGAAACACTCGTGTCACCGATGTGACGAGGCATAGCTTCAAAAGGASCGATTCCGCAGCGTTTTGCTCAGCTAGCATGGCCCACCGTGCGGGGGACCAAGGCGGGAGCACTCGTGGTCAGCAGACCACGAGTCAGGCAGCAGGTCTGTCCCCGCAGAAAACCTCAACGAGGTGGAAATCAAAGCTGCTGAGAAACTGCGAGAAAGAGGTACGAGTCGTCACCCTTCTTTCACGAAAGGAAACAAGGAGGTGAAACGATTGTACCTCGTTGGCCCAAGGGGAAACGTGGCTACAAACTCCCCGGTCGGATTTTAGCTTTGGCTGCAAAGGAGTCTGAAGCTTGGCTACGTGCTGCATGACTCCCCATGTAAGAGCTCACAGAGCGAGAGGGCTGCGCCACCCGAGGTCCTCTGAGGCCACCTAGCATCAATCAGAGTAGAAACAGGCCCTACACTTTTCCTGCGATTACAAACCAGCGCTAGGAGAAGACAGGAAATCAGGCCAAGGTCCCCCTCGAGGGCTTCCTACAGGCCAACAGAAGTATGCATCTACTCCTTTTGGCTACTGCAGTGCTGTAGACCTCAGGAAAATGAGGCCCATATGCGTTGAGGGAAATTCATTCATCACGAGCACCGTTCAGCCTCTACTCTGGCTCTGCAGATGGGAGAGGGCTCTTTCTGTGTGTGTATCAGCTCCTCCTCTGCTGTAACCACAGCTTAGTCAAGTTTCAGCTCAGGCTTAGGGTACCGTTTTTCAAGCCACCTGTGTGATTTAGGCGCCTCTCGTCAACCCATTTGTTTTTGTTTTACAGTGCAGCCCCTCACGCTGCAGACCCTGAAATTCGTCGCGTCCACACACCGGCATGCCCTCTTCGTAAGGCGCTGCTTAAAATTACCGAACAGGATGGATGTGACGCTCTCAATCATCTCCTCTCGGGCCTGTGACATTCGAGAGATTTTCCCAGGCCCCTAAGACTGCGGAGCGGGGCTCAAACCAAACGCACGCACACAGGAGGGGAGCGCAGGGCCTGGGCAGCATGCAGTGGACTTTGCACGTGGAAGAGTCTCGGTTTGCCCCGTTCTCCCCAGTGTCCCAGTACCCGCGCCGTGCTTCAAGCAAACGAACAAACAAACAAGCAAACGAAGATGAATGACTTACCTGTGTGAGTTCGAATGTGTTGAATGTAATTGTTCTTCCTGTCTGAAAAATAGGAGCACTGCGAGCAGGTGTAGACTTTCCTGGGAAAGTGATTTCTTAGGTGTTTCTTCCAGTGATATTCGCTGACGGTAGTATAAGTGCATATGGTACACTTGTAGACTCTCTCGTTTTCTCCTGCTTTGTTGTGGTGTTTTAAGTGGGCCAGATAGTGGTCGTATCTGTTAGTGTTGTAGCCGCAGCGATCGCAGCGGATGGGGCCCTTGGAGAAATCCACCTCTTCCRCGCCGCAGGAATCCGACTCCTTGACCTGGGCTTGCTTCTCCGCGCTTTCTTCCACGAAGAACTTCTTCGCGCTGTGGACCCTGATGTGATGCACAAACTCCTCTTCGGACTCCGCCTCGTACTGGCAGGGCTTGCAGCGGAAGGGCTTGCTCTTGGCGCTCTTGCACTTGTCCTCCGCGCCCTCCGGCGTGCCGGGCGCTTCCAGCGGGCCGTCCTTGTCGACGCCGGGGGCGTCGGGCGCGGAGCAGGCCGCCGGGCCGCGGGGGTCCGCGGCGGGCGCCTCGAGGGGGGCGAGCTGCAGGCCGGCCGGCGGCGGCGGGCGTTCGCTCTCCGCCGCCCGGGCCTCGTCGTCGCTGTCGGAGAAGGCGCCGTCGGCGACGGTGGTGAGCTCGGCCATCTGGCGCTCCTCGCCCGCCAGGTAGTCGCAGCAGGAGCCGCTCACCTCGCCCGTGAGGGCCACGTTGGCCAGCATGATGAGCTGCGGGGCGGCCAGCTCCGCCTTGGACAGCTCGTGCAGGTCGTACACGTCGCCGGGCAGCGCCAGGCCCACGCCGCCACCGCCGCCACCGCCGCCGCCGGCGAACAGGCCGCTGCCGCCCGACTGCCCCAGCACCTGCGTGGCCATCGCGGCGGCGGTCCTGCGGGGCGAGAGGGGCGCGAAGGGGCCGTGAGCA
>NW_020450835.1:492196-510371 GCF_003343035.1 Apteryx rowi | reverse complement strand
GGGGGCGAGGGGGGTTAGCTATTAATATTACTGTTATGTTACTAACTTAGATGTCCAAGGAGCAGACGCGAYGGGAATCCCAGCTCCTAGCGCCTCGCCGGGGCAGCCGCATGGCCGTGGGGCGCCGGCRTTTCGGGAGCCATCCCGGGCCCGAAACGTTCGGTTTGAGCTGATGCGCGAGGCGCAGGTGCGCGAGCCGGAGCGGAGCGGAGCGGAGCGCTCGTGAGCGGGCACCCCGGCGAGGCCGCGGGAAAGCCTCCCCCTTTCCCACCCCGCCGGCCTCGAAGCGCGCTTCGCCGCGCCCCGCGTCGGCCGCGGAGAGGAGTCCTGGCGGACGCGGCGGCTGCCGGAGCGGGAGCTTCAGAGAGCAGCGAAAGCAAACGCTGGTTTTCCTGGGAGCAAAAGCGATCGGGGAACTTGAGCAGTGTCGGGATTCATTCAAGGAGCGCAGAGCTTTGCCRGATACTGAAGTGCCGCGTCTAACGAGCATCCCTGATCCGCTCCCTTGTAGTCTTTATCCCGAGAGGAATTTCAGCTCAGCTGAGCCCGGTTGGTGCCGACGCTCCCGGATTGCTTCGCGCGTTTCAAGCTGTGGGAAATCATCACGCTTCCCTCGCAGGCGGCTGCAGGCTTTTGCGCGCCATTCGTTCCTGCGCATTTTCTTCCCTTTTTTTCCCCTTTCCTTCCTTCCTAACCACTGCCAGCGGCTGGTGTGACCAGCCTGCTCCCCCGAACGGTTTCGAGTCCGGCAGGGGAGTGCAGCTTCAAAGCGACTGCCCGATATTCAGTTTAATCTCCTCGCGGCACAGCCGGAGCCACGCAATCCGATGCACAGGGGTGATCCCACACGCGCGTTTTCAGGAGCCGAGCCAATGGCGTTACTTTAATTAACATCGACGCAAACGCGCGGATTTTACGGCTCGCCCTGAAAGCGCCGCGCCAACGATGGCGCATCCTGAGTTTCGGGGTCACGGCCCGYGAAGCGGATGTCTGCGCCGCATCTGGGTTCCTACTGTCCTTGCCGATATGCGTGCAAAATCTTCGCACCGTTACGCTTGTGTTTAAAACGCTGCTAGGCTACTCTGCGATGTTTTTGTCTCCAGCCAGCGCTTTAGGTCATTCCTCAGTGTCCCATGAAGACCTGGGGTGCTTTTCTCTTTATGCTGGAGGCTTCTGTCAGGAAAGTATAAAAATGGAGAGTCTTACATTGATTTTCTATCTTTCATAATGCTCCTGAGTAAAACTTGCCGAAGCACGTTGGTGTCTTGCAATATCTGACTTTCTTTCAATAAGGCTTACGTTTCTAAGCAATTTCAAAGGAGTTCTGATTTGTTTTCTGCCCCTTCCGAAACACATTTTTAAAACGCCTTTTGCAATTTGCCTTTGTGGAAGAGTTTCCTCACCGCATGGTTTTCTTGGTGTTTTTGAAAGCGCTGTTCATCAGCAGTTACAGAAATGTCAGCCGTGCTCGCGGATCTGCCCAGACGGCCCTGGGTCTGCTCACCCTGTTTCTGGTCCCTRAGGGCAGACTTGGAAGACTGCCTGCCTGTCATCTTCTGCATCCAGACCTAACTCCGCAGTAGCGTAAACCTTACGGGTTGGTTTGAAAGAGGTTGCTCTAAAAGCGTAACCTCCGGTTCCTGCCCAAAGCGCCGCGCTTGCAGCCTCCGTGCGTCTTCGTTGCTCTCAGAGCAGCTTCTCCRGTTTTGGGGGGGGGGGGGAAGCTTGGGCTACAGCTACGCTCTTGATTTATGGGTTAAAGCCATCAGATTTATGGGTTAAAGCCCAAGTTACACCACTCATCAGCTGCTCCAGCGGGCAAGTGCTGTTAGTTCTCCAGGGCTTCCCAAAATCCCCACATGTGCACCCCAAGAAATCTCAGCAGCACACGGAAGTGGCTGCAGCAATTATTTTGCGGTTGGGGAGCTTTCGGGCAGCTTGAACGTAGATAATTCTGCAGTGAATCTGTACCCTAAAAGCAGCGACCCACATCAAGGACTGTAATGTCTGCAAAAAACGTAACAGTAAATAAAAACTTCTGCCAGAACAAGAGACGTGCGTTAACTCTAGGATGGATCGTTTCCATCCTGCATGAGCTGGGGAGAAGGGAGCTGAGGCTGGGTTTGTAATAGAAAGCACACTACCCTCCATCTGTTATAAAAATAAGGGCCCTGCATTTTTAACCGTTAAAGCGTTTTGCATGACTTGAGGCTACTAGGAGAACTTTGTGTGTAATTCCACAACTGGATTTGACATAAGCGTCCTTTTAGGTTCTTTCCACGGAAAGGGCTTTTTTTGTGCCGTCTGGTTTTCCTTATTGGGATTTTTTTAAATGACAGGATCCCTTCAGTTCCCTTGAAAGCTCCAGTATTAATGCTATCTTAATAGTTTTTTAATGTTTATCACTTGCACAGAGATCTCCTTCGCCTTTYGGAAACCAGTCTGACCAGATTTCCCAGCTTCTGTGCTTTGCAAGTACGCCAGTTTGCCGTAACTGTCAATGGTGATGTTCTAAAGATGTGTGTATGGTTACAGTGCTACAAATAATTTGATTATTAATTGCTTCACCTCTGGTAAAAAAAAAAAAAAAGAAAAGAAAAAAATGGCAAACGCTTGCTTTAAAAATACCRTGTAGCCTCTACTGAACCTCTGACAAGCTGTTCAGAGCATCCCAAGGTATGTAATATACACTGGGCACTAACGAGTTCGGAGARGCCTCGCTCTTTTGCTGCTAATGGAGGAGAAATATTGTCACTCAAGCCCGCGTTAAAAGATATCTCCATTTGGTTTGTTTTGCTTCATTTGCTGCTTCTAACAGATCTCACGTCTGAAGGTCGTAACAGGCCGAAATTCCAAGCCCTAGGCGGAATCACTTGTGTTTCAGGAATTCTGGCCTTGATAATTTTGTTTCTACAGTCAGCACAATTAAAAAATAATTCGGMGAGGCGGTAACACCGTAGCTCCGTGGACATTCAAACTAGTGCGAGTCAGAAGTGCAGCCAAAAGGTGCAGTTGCGTCTCGCGGCTGGTGCCCACCGCTGCGGAAACCCTTCCCTCGTCCCGGCGGGAACGTCGCTGCAGCCGCACGGGAACCGGAGCGGGAGAACAACGCTCGTTCGACCTGCCTTCCCCCAAAACGCAGCTGTGCTTCRGACTTGCATGGTGCCTCCGGCTGGAGATCTCGCTGCACGCGAGGTCCAGAAGCGCCACCCCCGCTGCGCAAGCGGAAGAGCTGCAAGCTGAGGGGTGAAGAAGTGTTTTCGAGAGCGCCTCGGCGTCCAGCAGCTCCCTTTTACGTGGTGGGGCTTCCAGGCGTTTCCGGGCTGCTGCAAAAGATCCGCTCTCGTTTGTAGCCGAAAGCCACGCAGTCAGGTGTCAAAGCBGGCTGTTGCACCTAGGAACCATAACACCTAACCCCATCCTAGACCATCCAAGCAAAGCTGCCRTGTAAGTATTTCAAGGGGATGGAGATGTCGTGCTAGGAGTTACGGTGCCACAACCTAAGGAGAGGTGCAGCTGCAGCACGTAAAATTGTTTTTAACGGCCTTCCCGGTACGGAACKGGAGGAGTTGGTGCTGGTGTGACCGGATCCTCTCCAGGGCAGCTGCGCTCGAAGCAGCACGTCTTCTGTCTCGGGCGATCGCGGGGGAAGGCCCTATTTGGAAAGAACGTGTCTGTGCAGCAGGGCTTAGCCGTTCTGCCCGCGGATCCTGCACCTCGGTTCCCCCTCGCTCCCAGCGAGCCAAGCTGAACGCTTGCACGCCTGCTCTCCGTACCTCTCCCGCTGTGAAGAGCCTGGCTTCTCCACGCAAAGTCCAGAAATTCCACTTAACTTTCCTCACCACCTCTGTTTTTAACCCCCCAGCACGCGAGCCGTTGCCCCTTCCCTCCATCCGCTGCAGGACCAGCTCKCTGACGACCAGAGAATATTTAACCCTGGGCTTGACCTCCTGCGAGAGCTGGAGCTTTCCACTGCCGGGGAGGACAGAGAGGGGACGGTACTCTTAACCCACGCTGTAGGACCGAAATCCCACGAGCTTTCAGCGTGGGGATGCAGTAAATGCAATTTTGCCGCTTACTCCAGCACACTGATTTTTCCAGAACACACGAGGGTGCAATCTCGTTTTATCGGTCCAGGTAAGTGTTTGCTCCTGCCCCGCTCCCCAACCTCTGCTGTTTGCACCAGCACAGCTACACTGGTGGAAAAACAACAACATACCCCAGACAAACGTATAAACTACGYGTCCTTTCCGCTTCTAGGGCTCTTCTAAGGAATTACGGTCTCTGCACAGTTCCCTAGAGTTTTAGGGGATTTTCTAAGAGACGAAGCGTGGCCTTCGTTACTGGTAAGCTGCGTAAGGCAGAACACCAATTTACCGGCTGGACAAGGTCCCCGATAGCTTTTCTCCCTTTTCCGCACCCAGGTTAAGCTCAGGGATTGCAGCACAGTTGCAAGAGAGGTTTCACTGAGGGACGCAGCCACAGTGCTGGCTCACGCCCGGATTTAAGCAAGACCTAACATTTCTTTTGCATACGGAAAAGCCGGTGCTCGGTGTGGAGAAAACAGCTCTCCTATTGTCAGTCAATGCCACCGCTCTCCTGAATGGGAAGCCAGAAAAAGCCACCCTGATCGCCTTCCAGACAGGACGTGTCACTYCACTGGCTCACCTGGATGGGCAGTTAATTCCAAACCCGGTTAGGAATGCGCTCCTTTTCACGCTTCCCCTTGGAATATCTATGCGGCTCATCTCAGCCTAACAAAACCCTGCCCGAAGGGAAGAAAAGAAACAGGAAAAACCGCATGGCACCCGCGGCTGCRCCGCGCTCCCTGCCCCCAGCCTTCCGTCCGCAGGCCCACCAGGACAGGGACGGCGCAGCGCCCAGCGCGACTGCYTTCCTCTCCCAGTCCGCTGCTGCAGCGCAGGAAGGTCCTGCTCTTACCAAAGGCCAAAGTTAGTTACCAAAGCTAGTTTTCCTCCCGATTTCGGGGACTATGCCAGCGGCGTTAGCTCTTCTGCCGCCAACCAGCCACCCGCTCCGAGCGTCTCGCCCGGGGCCAGCCGCAGCCGCTCCAACTCGGGGGGCTCCAGCAGCGAGGCAGAACGAGCCGGCACAGCCAGGGAAAAGCAAYGCCCGAGCTCTTCCCGTTTTGTCTAATAAAAGATATTGCCTCCCCCTTAGAAACCTCACCCGGCTTATAAACGTAGACCGTTCCGCCTAGGCCAAAGCTGCTTCTGCAGCCTGGTCTCAGGTGGAAGCGGGCACGGGCGCACCGAGATTTTATTTGTTCAGGTCTAGGAAGCTGCTGCTGTATTTACATGTTGCTGATGTGACCAGGGATAATATGGCACAGACTACGGATGCCTCTTTTGAAATGCAAATCARGTATTTAATAATTGTTTTCTTTTATTTAGGATGCTCGGTACAAACGGCACAGTCGTCAGAAATGTTGAGCATGTCTTTTCTCCTGATTTCGTGGGAAATTGGGTCATGTACTAAGATGAAAAAAAGGTGGATTTTATCTGATCATCAAAATAGTAACATTAATGTCTCCTGTCCAAAATTTCCCTCTGAAAAAGACAGGTAATAATGTCACCTGCCCTTGTCTGGCACTTCGAAAGTTGCACTCGTTCAGCAGTTTTTGGCTGAAAAGCATGAAGATGCTTGAATGCAGTAAAGGGAAACTTCTTACCTGAATCATCGATTTAATAGAAGTGCTCCATGAGGGGTTACCAATCGCAATTTTATTTCGATGTTTGTTCTACATTTAAAATTTTTGCCGAGAACATATGTTGGGACAGGAGGGCAAGACAATTACACTCTTGCCTCCTTCCAACTACGCCAGCAAAAGCCCTAGTAAAGGTCCAGGTATCCCAAAGAGTATTACGGCACAGGGAGGGCCTGACCCAGCAGCTGAACTGATAAGGTTTTCTCATAAACAGACACRGAGGTTTGGCTCCTTCAGTGCGCTGCGGAYACAGAGCATAAGAACATCCTCCGGTACGCTGACTGGCTTCGAAAAGCGATGCAGGATGCTCTGCTGAACAGCCGGCTATCATTGCTTATTCCTTGTCCTCTCTCGCTTCATTCCTTACTCCAGGGCAGGAAACATTCCTGTAGCTCCGCTGTCTTTCCGGGCCTCCATCGACACGCTGTCCAAAGGTCAAMCAACCTTCCCTCACCCACGTCCTCCTCTCCTGGAAGCCTGCCCAGCTTTGGCTACCTGGTAACGCTCATTGCTCYGCAGGGCCCGAGCCAGCAGGCGCGTGGGCAAACAGAGGATCAAGGCAAAGAGGTGTCCCGGCACGTTTCCCAGGCCAGGAACGCTCACCTGCCGCTGTCTGGCATTCCTCTCCCGTCTGCTCCTTTCAGGCGGAATACCTCTGCAGACGGGCACGCAAGTGCAAAGTTCTCAGCTATCGCCGACGAGGCTTTGCAGTATGCCAGTACCTGTCCAAAYGCTAATTTCTCTTTAAAAACTGCATTAGCTGAAGTACAAGCAAACTTGGCAGCGAGCACCCAGGGAACAGRCTACATTCTTCAGAAAAATAAAATCAAAGATTTGAGGCTGTTGCTGTTTCTTTTTCTTTTCTTAATTAAAAAGGGCATGTATTATCTTGATTCAAATTGGTCTTCCTGTCCTTGGTTTGCAGTGCTTCAGCTCTACACACGTCTGCTTAGTTACAGCCTCACCACCAGGTCCTTGTGAAAAAGGAAAACCCCCTTCCACCTGGTATGGAGGACCGCGGGCAGAATGAACCGAGCAGGATCGCCAAGCCAAGGGAGAACCAAGCCGCACTGCGACCCGTGGGGCTGGCTGCTTTTGCAATAGTCACGCTGAGAACACGGGGTTTGTCTACACAGGGAAGACACCACTTCGCTGCTGACAGTGGGTGTCGGCAGCAGATGCACTGCCACGGGTGGGGAACAGGGTCTCCTTGACTTGAGAGCAAGGACGGAAGCAATTTTCTGAGCTGTTTCAGACTACCCGGTCTTTAAGGAGAAGGCAATTTGGCRGTGTCTTCASCAAACTTCACACTGGACTGAASGGGGCTATGGCTCAGACAGTACTCMGATAAAAAGGCCCTGATACATACTACCTATATTCCCTCYTAGGACTTGTTTAGGGGTGCGTGACRAACAAAATTAAAAGGAAACTTTCAACCCTAAAAAAAAGAATCCTAATATTACTGATAGGTCTGATATCAGAACTAACTTCCATGGTTATTTCCTAGAGTTTCCTCCCGTTGCAGGAGACAGAGAGGAGGATATACGATGGGGAAAGGCTCCACCTGCAGCCCTGGCTTCGCCTAGKGCAGGGGTAAACTTGCTACCCTCCGTCATGTTTGCTACCCTTCCCACACCTTGACAAAAAGGCTTTTCTTCCAGAAGGCTGAAAACAGCTCCCTTTTGCACAGTCATGATGAAACTGTGAAAGCTCAATCCACAGCGCCTCCGAGTTTGCTCCAGTGACCTCATCTCTGCCCCCACCCTGCCCGTTCCCAGCTCCGGGTGCTTTTTGCAACTACTTCTCACTTCCTCACTGCAGGAACACTGACCCGCAGCAGGAACAGAGGGAGCTACGCGATGGGAGACAGCGGGAGGTAAGAAATACAGGCCATACAAAGGGAGCCTGTGGACGATTTTCATTAGCACTGGCAAAACATAGCTGCAATAAAGAAGGTGATAGAGACGGCTGGAAGCGAGAGCTGCTGCGATCAGGCAGGATATTAGGAGAGCAAGAGAATCGGCTGCCGAGGAAGGTTTCAGCAAAACCTGCCGAGGGATACGCGGCCTCTCGCAGGCCGACGCTTACCCCTGAACTGCCGTGGCGGGTGTGGGAGGACACCAGAGGCCCTGACAACATGTGGTTTTACTACACGCAGCACGACAAGASCACTGTCTGCTGGTACAGACCTTGTCCCTTCATGGTTTTTTTGCTTTATTCTGCGGCTTTGCTCATGTCCTTTGGTTTGTGGAGAGCAGGGCTATTTCTGTGCTAGAGTCACTGGCTGATAAATAATTTGAAAATATTAAGAACAAACATCAACTTTTATAAGGAGAGATGTAAAACACTCGCAACCAGCACTAAGTGGACAACAGTCTGCTCATAAATACTGCAATTTCAGCTTTCAGATGGCTGTGCAGGCAGCCCTAACTTGCTGCCTTACTTATTCTAGGGATTTCTCGGTGATCCATCTCCTGCTGCTGGAAATGGTGTCATCTGGCTTTTTTTACTTCCCTTTGGGACTCAGTGATGCAAAGCCAGTTTCATACTGCATTCAAACACAGCTAGATTCCTTTGAGAACAAAAGAAGAATCTGTGTTTTCCTGAATTTGTTTTTCGTTTGCCTTTCAGAAACACAAGGGAGGAAGTGTTATAACATGTTTTGGCTATAGCAGCACTTAAATGAAACAAGCAGGTTTGTCCCAGAGAAGTCAGTGGTGATATACCTTGTGTCTACCAGTGCGGAGACTWGCCTTCCTAGCACTGTTAAAAACCCTGGAGAGTTAAAGAGGCAGAATACTTTTTTCAGGTCTAACAGTTCCTACAAAACTTTTCCTTCAAGCTTTCTCCTGTCACATCGTGTGGCTCAACTTCAAAATGAACCTGACCCCAAGAAGCTTATTTCAAATTTAATTTGAGGCTGTGACAAGGGAAAACTTCTCCAGAASCAAAGAATTGGGGGCGGTTATGGGATTATGCACTCACAGAACATTTAAAACAAACACCTAACCCTGCTGATCAGTATAACACACCTTACAGCCAAAGAACAGAGCAAGCTGGGTAGCATGGCAGTCTGCAGAACTAGCCAAGATCTGACTTGGCAGCCGAGTTCAACCACAAGACAGGATGTCACAGAAAAAGTTTATCTCTCTGCATCYGCTTTCTTTCACCACATGCTTCTGAGGAATTGAGCAGCAAASCAGGAGTTTCATCCCTGTAACGAGCTTTGTGAAGGTGGAAGCCATGTCAGTTAAGAGCAGAGCTAGGCCCAGGTGCAAAGCAGAACTGCAGTTATTACACAGAGGTGTAAAACATYCTAAACACTAATATATGCCTTGCAACTGTGCAGCTAAAGAAGCCACCAAAATCCTGTCCAGGAGCAGAAGGCAGACTAAGACCAACAGTTCAGATATTCAGGAAGAAAGCTCAAGGTTTCCTATAAACACGAACCCTAAGCCACCTTCCATAAGCTCTTTTCATTCAGGATCCTCACCAACACCCTTGACCTAGACCAAACTGCACCCTGGAATTTGCAGGCCCCGGTTTAACCTTGCACAACTAGCGTCCAGACGTTGTACCACCTGTACCTGTAGGCCATGTCTCTGCTCAGCGGCGACGYGTTCTCAGTGTAAGCAGCAGACCTCGAGTTTGCTGGACCCATAACCAGCAACCGCGGCAGCGATCACAACTTCTTTCGAAAGGTTCAGCCAAACCCCTGTAAAACCAGAAACTAAGAAACGTAATGGACCTTTTAGGCAAGCTTAGAAACCTCAATTTACATGAAATCCTTCATTTCTTCACGTGGCTCAGTATTTCCATATAAAGTCTAATCAATAAGATAACAAAATAAAACAATACTGGGAATAGCATGGCAATGCGGAGAGCCCTGCAGGCCTCCAGATACTGCTTCAAAGACAGAAATACCCCATTCTGACCTTTTTTATTACTTTATCAAAGGGAAGGGCAAAAACATCCTCTAAACAGATTCAGCAGCGTACAGAGGCTACAGTAAGTCATCACGTTTATGCATCATAACAGATTCAATGCAGGAAATATAAATACAAATGAAAACATTATCTAAAACTTTTTACAGCACATCATAATTTTAGATCCAGCTCCAAACTCTACTCCAACAGTTAGACRGTAAAAATCCAGTTTCATTGTTAATAATTAGTTGGTGCATAGAGTAGTTACAGGTTGCAGCCTGAATACACTTACAAGCAAGTAAAAACTGCACATTTAAACTAGGTTACTTTGCTATACTTGGCCGAAAAGATAGATTTACCGCATCCTTCTCCCCATAGCAGATAAGACATTCTAATTGGCCAACGGCAAGGTCTTCGCTTTTTCCTTGCTTTGCCGGTCGTCGGAGCAGGCTGYCAGTAACACTACCTTGCCTGTATTTTCCTCCAGCCACATAATCCTCAAGCTGCTCYGAGCAGCCGGCCTCCAGCATCAAACACACATGAACCTCTCAAATGATAAATCACTATTTTAATCATCAAGCTATCAACTGCATCAAGATTTCACTTTTTCAGCACAAGCTCTACACTCTTTAGCAGCTTTTGTTGGCTGCTTAAAGCTTTCTGTACATTTCTTGCTGCCTAAGCCAGATACTGAACYCAGGCATAATCATTCCAGCCAATTATTTTTGGGCTCATGAGCAGACACAGTTACGTTTTGGATGAGTAACAGTGAAGTCATCCTCCCAGACTAACCACACCTGCTAAACCTCCTCGTGGAGACGCAGCTTACACCAGCGAGAGCGCTTCGCTTTGCTGGAATAGTTTATGCCAGCTCCCCTACACAGGGGGATGGCTCCCTTCCGACCGCAGCCGGCACAGGGAAGCTGCTCGTGCAGGTGCTTCTGAGCCGTACGAGTGTGAAGGTCTGGCTTCTGGAGAGCACCCAGCCGAGCGGCTCCTTCTTCACGCTTCCCCCACAGAACCGGGAGAAACGTCACTCTGTTTTTTCAACAATTCCTCTTCCTCTCCCAGGGCACAGCCAATCACACAAGGACTGCGATACTTCTCAGAGGCCAAAAATATCGTTACAGAACAAAGCGAGGCCTCTCTCATACTGAAAGAGTCCCATTCACTCTTTAACAGCACTTAAAAAAAAAAAAACCCGCAGGAATTCTCAAAAGTTTGTGTCCCATTAGCCATCGGCTTCCTTTCTTTGCTTAGTCTTAAGACCTGCTATGGTCTAGAGATACTACCGGCTTTGGAATAAGAATTCTCCCTTTCCATTTGTAATAAAAACCTTTGGTTTACTCTGTCCTGGAGAGGTGGGTCTTGCAGGAAGAACAGGAGCTGAGAAACAAGCCAGGTCACATCTGAAGCTTTCACAGCATTGCTAACTTTCACAGTAAAAATAAAATAAAATAAAACAGAGAAAGTCTAGGATCTTAACGTGGGTAAAGTGCCTACAACCACCTTAATTTAGAGGACCTCTAAATTCCCTCTTCTAGAAAAAGGTCTAGATTACACAAGCACCATCTTGTCTCAATTCAGGTTGTTAACTAATTACAAAAAGGATGAATAAAATCCCCTAAGTTTGTATGGTCACCTGGATAAAGCCTAGAACATGGACACCTTCAAATCCACAAATTTTTGGCTCCAGGAGTCGCATAGCACAGAGACAAACATCAGTGTTAGTCTCTCTACAGCTTTGCCCTCCTCTCCACTAAAGAAACCCCCCCTCCCCCAAACTCATCTGATCAGCTGACTGCACTTACAGTACTGTTCACTTAATTTCACAAAGACAAGCGAAAAGAGGCRTAAGGTACCCCTTAGAGAGCAGGTGGATTACATACTAGGCCTTCCAGATGCTGGATCACAAGGCAAAACAAAACAAAGCAGAAAACAACCCAAAYACACAGAAATTCTGGATTAAATGAAGGTTACCCCAGAGTATGAGTAAGTTACTTGCTTTGCAAATCTGGTAAGGCTGCCAATGACATCATCAGTCAAGTACAGGCAACTGTAACGTTCCTTTTTTTTTTTAAATTTTGTATCTTATGATTTTTTATCTTATGAGACGCTGGTTTTGTGAAACAGTGGATGTTCCAGTACCTGCTATACCCTGAACAAGAATGAGTCCACATTTCCACAGGGAAAAAGAATTATTTGCCCAGTTCTTCACACCTCTTCTCATATTCACTCCCAAAACCTACTGTTAATAAAAAAAGGTGCTAGCACACATGAAGAAGGTTTAGTTCAAYTGCTGAGATGCAATAATGCCAAGGATTTATCTTCGTTTTGTGCCACCAAAGCCTACAAAGAAAGAAAAAAAAAGAAGTCTCAGCTCCACCACAGCCTTTCCACTAGGCTCTCCCCAGTTGTAAAAAGAAAAAAAAAGAAAGAAGAAAAAAGCAAAAAGCTAAAGTTGGTAAGCRAATCGAGTTAAACAAATTCACATAAAGCGCAGCAGTAAGTAACTGTGGGCTGACAGCCCTGAAAAAAGCTCTTTGCAGCTTAAGACAACCTGGTTTCTACAAAGAAGTCATGTTGGTACACGTTTGCTAGAGAAGGGCACGTGCGGTGCGCTCCGAGGGAAAGCCTTTGGCTAACGCACCCCGCAGGTGACGACAAACCCAACGCCGGCAGTACCGTGCTAACCGCAGGCCTGTGGGGGAGCTTCCCACCGCACAGTGCCGCCTTATTGCTATAGGAATAGAGACAAAAGACCTGGTACATGCCCATCCGTAACCAAATCCCGGCCAAAATAAAACTAGGAATGCTTGCTGAACCTCAGCTAATGTCTGCGTACTTTGGATAGGCTCAAAGTCTCTTGAGCTTCAGGAGATCAGAGTCTCCTGTGCCTTACCAGAAGCAGTTCTTGTTCCTGAACTGCTGCCCTGTGTGGAATTGCTGGACTGTCCACACGTCGGAGGTGCAGCCGCGTGATCTGTCCACGTACCGAAATACGGGGAATGCGACTGTGCTCTGACGAGAGAAAGAGAAGAGGCGTTTGTTAGTGACCTCATGAAAAATGAAGGTGGTATTACAAACCCCAGCAGCAAGGAAATGCATCTCTGAGGGAGAACTGCATGCGTGCAGCTGTTTCAAAGCTGTAATCCTCCCTTTTTAAAAGAATTAACATGTTGACAGCAAGGATAGCTAACGTTATCATACGTAACATCTACAGAACTCTCAAAAAAGTAGATTCAGCATATCAGAAGCGTAAATGCAGTTCAGCAGTGCCTATGTCCCAGCTGCGTAAGGTAAAAGAAAGCATTCCTCCGTGCCATTAGCCACCTTGAAMAAGTTGGATCGATACAGCTGCTTTGTCACGGCCTCTGACTCACTGATTTAAATTATTTGCTTCTATGGACATGGAATTTCCTGCTGTTGAAATTCACAAATTGCCATCTCACACCTTCTGGCACCAGTATTTTCAGGCACATCGTTTCAAAAACGACGAACAGAAAGAAATACTATGCCAAGTAAGCCTAAATTAGAAATTTTATTTATATATTTGGACTTAAGTGCTCAGTTAGGCCTCTARTATCTTAAGCACCAAGAACAGGCCAGTGAAACAAGGGAAATAAAAAAAGTCACAGAATCTATATATAGACCTTGTATTTAAAAGGTAACGAGCATCAAGCCAAGGCAGCTTTTAATGTTCCTTACCTTTCAGGAATCCTTAGCAAGGCTAAAATAGTAAAATAAGATGATCTTTCATCCTTTAACCTTTAAAGCTCTCCTCAAAGTGAATTTATAGGCAATTCCTATTTCTGAYGGAATCACTGTCCCAGTTTCACCTCACTTGACTCTACAGCATCAAAACTGCCTACTGGACACTTTTTTCTTTATACTTCAGAAGTGTTCTCATCTCCCAAGCTTCCATTTCTTTAACAAACAGGCAATCCTGATCAGGCTGCTATCTTTACCAAGCAACCTTACCAAGCAGGCAGATGCTTCAACACACTCTTGCCTGCACGGTCTCTCTTACTCCCACACCTTCAATAGAAAAAAAAAGGATGTGGTTATATATAACCTATTATATTGCTACGTGCCTACAGAAGGAGAATTGATACATGCAGTTATTTGATAAACAGAGCAAACTACTTGGGCTCTACAGAGTCCCTGTAGAAGCCGCATATTCCCTCTAGTGAAGCCTAAAATGGCAGCRATTGCTCCCCTTACTAAGCTGTTTATCTAAAAATAAAGCGTTTTAAATGTTTAAAAGTGTTTACCAAACACAAACAGCAGATGTTGGCTCCAGCACCGAAATGGCTTTTGAATGCTGCCTGTGTTAAGTTTTTCCAAAAGGCAACTTGCATATGACCTACAAATCCTCTGGAAAAACCACACCTCTTGGATTTCCATACATGGGCCATGGCGAGACTAGAGTCAAACCTCTCTAATTTGGCCACACCGAATATCACAGAAGAGCAGCTGACATCCAGGCTGACTTTAGTAGAGATGACACTAGAGATCTATTTGCAAATAGTTTTATGCTTAATACTTTTATCTGTGTTTTAAGGCACTCTGTACAAGAATTGTTTAAATGCTCATGTTAAATTTGCAGGCCATCTGCCAGGTCAGAGTATTCAGATAAAGCAGAACCAAGAACTTTAGTCCTCCCAATTCCCCTCTCCCAGAAAGGAGTTTGAAATGGCTTCACCGCTGGAGCTACAGATTGCTCTTCAAAATTGCTCCAGAGGCAGGATTTTACAGTTTGAATGACACAGGACAAAAAAACCCCTTACAAACAATGTACGCAGAGTATACCCCCAGAAAGCGTAAATACTTAAGCTTAAAACAAGAGTGACAGCATATATATCTTACCTGTGACTGCCAGCCAAGTAGCCTAGCAAGCCTCCTGCTCCTAATCCAGTCCAAAATCCTGGTCCTGAATTGGTTCCATGACTGGAATGAGTCCCAAAGCTGCCAGGTTCTTAAACCAAGTGGAAAATAGAAGACGTATCAGTTAATGGCACCTAATTCTCAGGTCAGCTATTGCAACAAGACTCTGCCTTGTTAAAGGCAAGTTAGACATCAGATTCCTGTTGATTTCAGTAGATTACAGATCGAGCCCAACTTGAAAGGTGTCATGGTTTAGAAAGCAGGAAAAACACCCACAAAAAATCCCACCAGCAACAAATATAAGCTGCTTTATGTTAAAAATTAGCTTCCACTCAATCTTACAGCCCTGATGTTTGCAAAACACAAACAGCCCCTGCCTGCGGATTTGTAAACGTACAAAGTAGACTTAAAAAAAAAAAACAAAATCTGCTCAAGGTCACACAGCAGGTCAGGGGCAGACTCAGGAACAAAAATCAAGTATCTTAAGTCCTAGCAGTGACCTAACCATTAAGACACGTTGCTTCTAACCTCACTCAAAGCTTCTGCTCTTTTTGAGTAACAGTGGCTCAGCTCAGTAGCTAACATTACTTTGTATTATTTCTGGTAATTCTAGCCTGGCATTTGCCATCAAAAGACTTGTTAACTGCAATCGCATTGCAAGGTTTTTATGATGCATGAGTCACCGAGCTTGACCAATACCTTGATGAAACTGCAAGCAGATCAAATGGGTCGAGGGAAGAAGAACCACGATATTACATGTGAACTGAGCAGCGTGGGGTTCTGACTCAGAACTAAATGCATTTTGTTTAGAATTAAAAAGCAAAGTTGCAAAAACAAAGCTGAATCATTTATTTGGTCTAGAGAAAAATGGGGATGAAAGAACAAGATCAATTAAAGCTTTAACATATTTCATAACAAAGTGTAAAAGACAAGGACTGAAATAAGTGGACCAGAGATTTTGTATGCAAAAGTTGTACATGGCCTGATTTCTCTTCTTTAAACTGGTGTGGATTGCTTGAAGTTACAGAATACAGAAATCCTGATTTAAGTTATCAGTTTAAGCCTACATTGGATATGATAACGAATTTCATTTTGAGTGCATTGGAAGAGAGGTAACTCCCACAGGAACGATAACACCACTAAACTATGCCGCTTTGGAACCAAATATAGCATTTAATTTACTGTAAAAGCTATGTTAACCAGGGAGATGAACCAACTCATTTGTTCAAGAGCACCATGGCTGAACACTGACTCAGAAAACGGAGTCATCTTTTGTTGAAAAACCTAGAGTAAACATTAAGGATCATGTCAAACCACCAACAGAGGAAAAGTGGAATATAATGAAGATATGCTAGCTAAACGAGTTTCACAGGAGGCATTCTGCATGTTAAGGAGATTTAAAATGAAGCAAACTAAATATTAACAGCAGTAAGTGAACTACACCGCTTGGCATTACTGTCCAGATTTTCAAAGGTAAGTACATGTTTGGTATACATGCACATACACACCCAGAAATGTGCCTTTGCTCTGCTGTTAAAACTGAAGATAGATACTAAATCCATGAGGCATCATAACACTTAATTTGAGTTGGCCCCAAAATTAAAGGTTTTCCTCCTCACTGTCTGTATTAGAAGTAGCATTACTGCAGTGAAATCTCAAGAGGAATCACTGACAGTAGTTATTTAAAATGCCATAAATTAAGCCATATACAGCTCCCAATGTGCATTTTAAGTTTCTCAATTTTCAGTATTAATCCAGAGAAAATATTTTCAGCCCCCCAATCCTTGCTGGATTTCACAGGCACTTGCAAGGAAAGGTGTGTTGGTGCAATTAACTGAAAAGCAACAGGACAGAGAAGAAGAGGAAATAAAAAATAGAGAGAAAAAGAAAGAGAGGGAGAGAAACGTGACCCATTACTCCGACTGCTGCCTGGYACGATGGAGCCCTGTCTTGTGACCAGGGCTCTTTAGTAACTACCGCAATAATGCAATAACGTCAGTGGCATGCATACACAAGGTCACTAATAAATACACCGCATAGACAGATTGTCTGAAGTCTGAAATAACGAAATAGAAACCAATTTTCAAAGCCATCAGTAATACAGGAGCACAAACCCTCTAATTCTCTAGGTCCACCTGAAAGCCTCTGCTGCACATGCCCTGCACAAGAATATCCAGGGTTATCCTGGCACCCCCTGTTGGCTCACTGGCTTGAGCAAACCTAGTAGTGGGCATAAATTCTACTCTCACGGAGAGCACTAATAGTCAAGAGTTTATATTTGAGTAGTGAAGTCTAAGTAAACTTAACCCTTACAATTCACCTACTTGATAGGACCACTTCTCTATGTCACAGAAAGCAAGCAAGACAGAGAKAAAGCGACTTGTCAGAAGATGATCTGTTCCTGTGCCAGGAGCATCCCACACGATCACAGGGTAAAATCAGTCAGTCAGACACCAGATGAATAACATTCGTTTCCCTTAAATGCTCTGGGTGTCCAATGCAGTCCTCTTAAGTGAGGAAATAAAAGTTATCAGTATTCCGGGAAAGGGAAAAGGGGCATTTTTCCTAGCAGCAGCCTTGTCATTGGTAATACAATTTCCAGTTCCAGATGTGAAGCACCGCATAAGATGCAGCTGTTGCGCCTCTAAAGATAGCTCAGACTCTTCTCCCCGCTCTGGGAGCCGCAGCTTTAGACCACTGGGTGGGACTACACCGAGGCATCTGTCACACAGATGACTGGTACGTGATACTCAGCTCTAGCAAATTAGGAATTAATGAARTAAGGGTCAGGCAGCCCAGCAGTGGAAAAAGCCTACTGCAAAGTTTCAAAGCACTTCTTTAACACGTTTGGTTTTGCCTGCGTTAGACTATTCTCCTCTCTTCCAGATGACTTGTGAAGGTTATTCTTCCCCTACCACAATCCTCACATTTCACCCGATATCACCATTTATGGGGGGGGAAAAAAAACAAAAAAACCCTTGCAGAGCTTTGGGGGATGGGCTTTCAAATTTTCAAGGTTTTCAAAGGTTTGCTGAATGTCCTGCCTTGAAAGCCGGTGGGAAACCAAGCTCTTAATTTTTGCTTTTGAACAAAGAACAGAACGGAAAGCTGGCTGCAGCGTCTGCAGCAAACTCAGCACAGTACGCTGCCAGTGAATTAGTGTTAAGTCTATCCCACCTGCGCTTGCTGCAGCTGGCACAGTACAACCCAATTTTGAGTCCCATAACAGGCTTAGAGCCCTACCTGTGAAGCTGGATTTAAAACCAGGAGGAGGGGGTGCCTGCTGACTGTGCCAGGAAGGCCCGGAGAATCCATCACCAAAACTCTGCTGAGGCTGCTGGTTACTGAGSAAGAGCTTGTAAACTCCATAAGCGAGAATCAGAAGAACAATTACAACAATCGCTCCGGGACCGGAATCAGAAAAATCCTTCCTTGACTGATAATAGCCAGAGCCAAAGCTTCCAGAGGTCTTTGCCTTCCTTTCACCTTCCTCAGTCAGCTCAAGCCTGAACAGCAAACTACAGGATCCTCTCAAGATGTACGGATCATCTGGATAATCGTAGCCTTCGCAGCTCACTTCAATTTGTCCAAAACGATAGCTGTTTGCCAAGTCTGCTTTACACTGCCACTGGGG
>NW_020450835.1:489999-492083 GCF_003343035.1 Apteryx rowi | reverse complement strand
AAAAAAAAAAGAGAGAAACAAAATACAAAATAAAAAAAAAAGAGAGAAACAAAATACAAAATATCACCTGCTTCTTGGAAGAYGAAAATACCTGTCTGCGTCACCAAATATGCTATGAAATAAGGCAGTAACTATCAACAAATCAYTTAAAAGGCCATAGGCTAAGGAATTTCTGAGCATTCTTATTTTGAAAATAACTAGAAATTCGAAATTAACTAGGAATATTTTTAAAAAGCCTAAAAGTTAAAAGAATCTGATCRTTCAGAACACAGAAGAGTTGTAACCCTGAAATTTTTTTGCACTGAACAGGTTTTTCAAACATTCCTTTAGCATTACCAACGCTTCTAAAAATAACCCGTACACTGTGCAACAGCGACTTAATAAACGCCTGTCTCATGCAGCCTGGGTAGCAGTACTAAGGAGATCCTATGGAAGTCTGAAACCCAATGCATATGATTACACTTATATCCAGAAGGAAATAAAAGGAAATTGTGATACACACCCATAGGCATTTGCATGCAACTCATTTAACAATCAAACTACAATTCTGCAATGGAATTTACACGGATTCTTCAGTCTCGTATTTCCTTGAAGTATCTGGACTTAAGTATCATCTCTATCCATAAGTGGTATAGATTTTGAAAAAAAAAAAAATAAAATAGTTTCTAAATTAATAACTCAGGATAGCAGTAGGCATTGTCAATTCAGATCTGACTGTATTTTTACAATACTGTGTTAGTTTTAACAAGCAACTTCAGCTTTGATTCCCGATTAGTCTATTGGCAGGAGCATARGTAATAGCTATCAAAGCAGAAATATTTTTCTATTTCTTGAAACACCTGGCATAAATACTTAACCTGCGAGACAAAATCATCGAAGTTTGAACTTTATTTGGCTTTAAAAGTAYGGCTGAAGCAATGCAAAACTCTGTAGACCTTTTTATTCCACACCTATTGGGAAGCCATTTATCTATACCAAAGCAAGAGCATCYTCAGGGGCTTACATGAGTTTCACTGTATAAACTCGAACGATGGTCTAAAAACCATTGAAGGCTTGTTACGTAGTGTTTTTTGGTTAAGCCTTCAGAAGCGTTTCAGAGATATACCTCAAAAATCATTTGGAAAGACTTCAGCATTCAGGCTGAACCTCGCTTATCAAAGATCCTTTAACAGGAGCGAAGCCGCACTGGCACCTCAGCCCTTGCTGCTCTTTTCCYGTTCAGAAGCCGCGAGGGCTGCCGGACGCGGGCTCCGTTCGGCGCCGTTACCTGCACGTCGTGGCCGTCCCAGCCTCTGTTGTAGCACTGCACAACCTCGGGGGCCGCGGCGCAGCCGGCAGCGCCGCCCGCGCACTGCAGCTGCGGGACGGCCGCCGTTCGCCGGGAGGCCGTGTACTGCCCGCGGCGGAGGGTGAGCGCCTGGACCTCCCTCAGCAGGACCCTGCCTGAAACGGGAGGCACCGAGAGGAGCACGGTGAGCGCGCGCTCCCGGCAGCCGCACCGGCGGCGCGCAGTCCCCTTCCCCCCCCACCCCCCAGCGGGCCGCCATTAGCCCAGCAGGCCCCGGCRCCCCGTTGCCATGGCGACGCCGGGCGCGGCAGTTGGGATGGCGACTGGCGGAGCGGGAKCGCGCCCGGCCCCAGCGGCCTTACCCGGCTGCTCCCAGCACTGCGCGGGGCCCGCCGCGGCGCAGAGGAGGAGCAGGAGGAGCGCGGAGCTGCCGGCAGCGGCRGCGCGCACCCAGCCCGCSGCCGCCATGACACCGCTACGGTGAGTCAACCTTCCCCCTCCGGCACCGCCCCTTCCGGCCGGAAGGGGTGGTGGCTTGGAACAGCTGCGGCTAAGCTCCGCCCCACCAGCGAGCAGAGCCAATGGAAAGCGCGTAAGTGGCATTTATGGCCCCGCTCCTTGCGGGAGAAGCCGCATTACTCCGAGTAGCTGCGCGAGCGTTTCCGTAGGCGGGGCCCRGGTGGGGGAGGCGGGACGTCACGTGACCGGAGCGGGCCGCGGAAAGCGGGCTGCGCGCGCCTGCGCCTGCGCGCGRGCCGCCCGGAAGCGGCTCCTGGGCCGCCCGCGCACTTCCGGC
>NW_020450835.1:435415-489690 GCF_003343035.1 Apteryx rowi | reverse complement strand
CCCCCCCCCCGCCGGTGCCTTCCCCTGCCCCCTTCGCGGCGCTTTCGCTGTTCTTGACGGAACAAAACTTCTCTGGGGCGTCGCCCGCGCCGTCGGCTTTGAAATCCTGAAGCGCTGGGTAGAAACTGCGCTTTGCAAGCGGCCGAGCGACAAGCCCGGCCCGTCCCTGGCGCTCCTTTGATGGCAAAGCTTAAATCCTGCTCGCGGGTCGTGCGTGGGGCTTCACGCGGTTTACTGAACCGGCCTTTTGCTCTTGGCTTGTGTTTTCTTTGTAGCTTTGATCAGCCTGTCCTTCGGGGGAGCAGTTGGACTCATGTTCTTGATGCTTGGATGCGCCCTTCCCCAATACAAGTAACGTGCACACTCTTCGTGTTCCTCGTTCCTTTTTGCATGTCTCTGATTTCGGAATAGGTTGGTTTTCATAATTAGCGAGTGATAAGCCCTATGTGCGGAGGCAGCATTTTTCCCCCCTCCTTTCTTGTGCCTTCCAAAGTTTGGGATGGTCATCCAGGACTTAATTCACTGTATAAGTGAAAGCAACAACAGTTACCTTACCAGACTTGGATACAAACCGTTAAAGAACGCACTGACCAAACATGTTTCCAGTATTTTCCCTCTCTATGGCAGATAAACTAATAGTATCTGCTGAAGTAGGTAGCACRTATGTATTATCAGGGAAGTGAAGCGTTTGCATTTCCTGAGTAGTTCATGATATTTGGGCTGTTGGTTGCTATCAAAGGTGGACCCTTGGCTGTTTAACACACCAGGTAAAGTAGCACSTAGAACGATTGCTACGGCTCAGCTGTTGTTGGTTTTGGTCTATTGTCTCCTATCCCCTAATTTCCTAAAGGAGTGGGGCATGTCAGGCTTATGGCTTTTGACCAAGTGAGTGCTAGTTTTAAAGAAAATCTTCCAAATCTATGTATTTAATATTAAAAATAAAATAAAAATACCCTTTGTTAGTCTTTGCGTTAGAGGCTGTGGATTACAGTTCTCTACTTGTATGACTAACTTTCTTATGCCAGCTCTTGTTTGTTATAAAACTGGTGCTGGTGAAACGATGACTTAGAAGGGAGATCATTGTGCAGTCATCCTTAAAATAAAGCAATCAAGTGTTTATTTAGAAATGGGTATCTGCCTTGGTGCGTCTGAGAAATCGGATACTGGCAAGCTGCAAACAATAAAAGAAAATGTTTCCAGATATGATGGTGCAATTCATGCAGTGGTGGTTGCCCTCAAAAAGAAAAACAATTGTATCAAAGGTCTTGATGCCTGATGGCTGCTGAATATTTGCTGAGAGCAGTACTCTGTTCTGTGTATGTGCATTCAGAGTTTACAGGCAAAATGAGCTAAGAAATGCAGCRATCTCTGCAATTCTTAAGTAAATCTGGCAGGTTAAACATAACAGTTAAGCTCATCTTGCTAGACGTTACTGGGTTTAGGCCTGCTCAGTGAAACCTTGCTCTGTGAATATCCTGCTAATGAGTTCTCTACTGCTGCAGTTGAGGTCAACTGACGGAGTTCCCAAACACAGTGCGTTGGATTAATGACAGCTTGTTCCAGAGCAAAGGATTTGCTTTGCCTGGGCTTGTGTCCATCTTTCCCCAAAGCTGAAGCTGGATGGGGAAAATACCTTACACTGATGTTAACGAGTAGGAAGTAAACTAAGTTAACTTTAACTTTTTTCTCCTTTCTTTTTCAGCCAGTACTGGCCACTGTTTGTTCTGTTTTTTTACATCCTTTCTCCTATCCCGTACTGCATAGCAAGAAGATTAGTAGATGACACAGATGCTACRAGTAATGCCTGCAAGGAGCTAGCAATATTTCTTACAACAGGCATTGTTGTCTCAGCATTTGGGCTACCTATAGTGTTTGCCAGAGCAGAACTGGTTAGTAATGTTTCAATCTCTGAAATTGTTCTTTGCTAGATAACTTTGTTCTTTATCGCTTGTATTGAAGGTAAAGCTCTGAGGCACTAAGCAACTTTTATAAATACGTACTTAAGATGCTCGCAGTGGAAACAGAATAAGAGAATTCTTTCCGCAAGAAAGGCTAATACCAGCAACAGAAGCATGGCAAAAAAGGGGTGCTTGCCAATTGCTTTACATGACCTAGGAATAAACCCTAACATCYTATATACGCAATGCAAAGACAATCAGGTAGAAAATAGCAGTGTGAAAACTTAACAGGCAAGTAACCAAAGGTAGAAGTGTACAGAATAYGTGAAAGATAATTTATGAAATAGTTGGGCTAAGAAAGTAAGAATAAACAATGCATTTTGGCACTCGTCATAAATGACATGGAGTTTTCTTTTCTTAAGCCTCCAAGTTATCATTATCTCTTTCTCATTATATGATTTAGTTTTATGTCACTTAAACCCCTTAAAAGATGATCTTGTTTGCTGAAACTCCTCAGAGAACATTACTAGATCAAAAAACCTGAAGTGTGCTTTTGTAAAATCTCTTTAGGCAAGAACAGTCCARACGATCTGTTTGAATGCCTGACACCCTTTGACTTTGACAGARTTTTGAGCAAACTTTCTTGCTCTCYTTGGAAAACRAACACTCCCCTCCTTATTTTTTGTTACTAGGATTTTTATATTTTAAAGGCCTGCGTCCTTAGCTGTCTGTTTAAATAAAGTCGTATAGTAGGGTTACCAGGTATAGGTGGTCTGCAGTCTTGTTTGAGGCTGTTGCCTAGCCTTRCTTAACTGTTGCTGGATGTTACAGCAAAGCAGCTTGCCTGCTAGCCAGCACGTTGACCATTGCTGGAAGGAAGCGCAGTGCTCTTTGGCCAGCTGTATGAATCGGTCAAGTCATTTTGGGTAAACCCAGCCTCCTTGGCATAAGAACAAATAGCGAACCTTGCCTCACGGGTTTGTTGCTCAGCTTCTGTCTATCGCGACATCAAGGCGTTGCCTTTTGTCTTGCCTCTATTGAGTTCGCTGCCTACCTAACTAAATTCCCCTTGTTCACAGATTTACTGGGGCGCGTGTGCACTTGTTCTCACAGGGAATACAGTCATMTTTGCGACGATCCTAGGATTTTTCTTGGTCTTTGGCAGCAATGACGACTTCAGCTGGCAGCAGTGGTGAACGGAAGACAGAACTCTCACAGACACCTTGTCATTCAGCGGCCATCCATACAAACGGGAGAATGGGCAACGAGGAGAAGTAGCGTAGCAAGCCTCTTGAGTATTCTAGCTACTCCTTTGCTCCTTGTTCGTTCTGAGTGTACCACTGTTTTGCTGATGGATTTCTAGGTTTTATGAAGTGGGGAGACGGCTGATTTCACTTTTACTTACAGTATATTTTTAGGTGCTCTCTTGGTTTAAAMTTGTCGTTCTTGTTCTGTTTTGTGTTTATGTAAAACTTTAAAGCTGGAACAAGAATGTTTAAATATGCTTTCAGAGAAGATTAAAAGCTTTAAGTTTAGCAGTAAAACTAAGCTTCAGAAAACTTTATTTTTTGAATATGGTGATTAAATTATGAYGCATAAAAGCTGAAGTGAGGTAAGAGGTTGTGCACCACCACTGTCAATTAGCAGATACGTAGATTGTTACTCTATTTCGGTGGGTACAATGCAGGGAAGTACCAGTTGTAGATTCTTCTGCTGTTCATACCTTGCTATGCGTGGTGAATGTCGATGACATTCATTTAAAGAGAAGGCTGAGGAGCAGGCAGAGTTACTTGGGAAAAATTCTAAATGTTAACATCGTTAGAACTTTTACCTGCTTTGTTTTCAACTTTTGTGTGAATGTGACATGCAAATATTCTGTAAATTTATCRATGCTATGACATACAAAACTAAATTGCATTGTGGGGGAAGGGAAAATAATGTTTAAATTCCATTTTGTAATCTCTTTTGAACTGTTTCTATTTGTAAGTGTTGTATTTCTGGTCTCTTACCACCACAAACGTGGTAAAATGTTCATTTATGGAAATACTGGTCTGTGTTAATTTGAAGCATATACAAAACTCTTCCCTGCTTCCCCTTTTTAATTTATTTTATACATAGTATATAGAGAGTAAAACTGCTTTTCAAATGTAGATTACACTTGTTACATGTTTAACTTGCCTAAGAATGAATGTTGGTTTTTTTTCTTCCACACAATGCAGTTGATGCATGACTTTTTTGCAAGTCGCTGACTGAACTGATTTCACTGACTTTAAGTTCTCATGCACTATTTGTTAATACTTAATGTTATGTCTAGAATTGTAGCTCTTGTTCTGTAAGATTACACACACAACTTCAAATATTTAAGACAAATTGTCTGCATACCTCTCAATTGTCTGAATCTTTTATTTTAAAGAAATCTGCCATCGGACATTCCATCACGAGAGAGTTGATGAATACCAGGTAACCGGGTTTCATTGTACCACATACAATGATAAACCTGACCAAAAATGCTTCTAACTATATTTTTATCCAACTTAAAAAAAAAAAAAATCTAGAAAACTTACTGTGCGTGATTAAAAGCTAAGGATTGCTTAGATCTGCTTAACAGTGCAGCCGTATGAAAAGGCATAGAATAAGCAGGTCTTAGCTGTATTTTGTTTGTAATATTTCTGTGTGCAGATGTAAACAAAATATAAAGCTTGAATATTTGAAGTCAGAGATAATCATGGTAGTTACCTATGCGATATGTTCAGGGAATTTATACCAGCAAGGAGGGGTGTGTTTACCTACKCTTGCTACTCTACTACTGTCATCCTGTGTATAAAATAAGGGGGAAATTTTTATCTTGTATCTGTACTGCTAAAGGAACAAGTAGGTGTCAAGACCACAGAGCAGAAGCGAGTCTTTGGCGGACAGCRTTTCAGCCATAACTAAATGCCTCACCAAACTGTCTGTGTTGATGATGTTGGAGGGTGCCTCAGGGCTGTAGAATCACCCATTTTATGAACTTTTTTCAATGTGACTTGTGCCCCCCCTTCCCCACCCCCAACATAGTAGATGCTTTTGAAAATTTTCTGAACTAGTGGCTAAATGTGCAGTCTCTGCCCTTGCAGAGGACTTGGACAAATCTTTTTTTTTTTTTAAATCTGTTACAGACTCTTGTGGACAGAAGCAGAGTTTTCTTTCTCATTCCCATGCTGCTAACCTGTTTGTCAGTGTGATGCTACTGTCCCACTCGCGGGGCCCTAGACCCGTCCATGCAACGGCTATGCATTTTTGTGCRTGTTAATTGTGTTCACAGCATTATGTTCTTCAGCTTGCACACCGACTACATGCAGCGTTGCTCTCATTTCCGAGCTAGGCACCCGAGAGGTATGATCTTTCGTTTAATACGCACTGRGATAGCATTACCATCCTTCTGTGGGGAAAATTTTGAACAATAAAAATTTTAAATAGCGGTCCGAGTTCTGCATATTTAATAAAAAAAATACTCTAATAAAAGAGTATTCTGTTTAAAGTATTAATTGTTCTTTTCTTCCTTTCTTTGATGGGGTTGTCACTCCGGTTGAAGAAATTTCCTCGCGTTATTCAGTAGTTCTTAGGTGTGTTTCAGTGTCCGCGTCTGAAGGTCTAGGATCACCCTAAAGGAGCGGAGGATGTAATCCCAGCAGACTTCAGCAATCGGCGCTGCGCGGTGTCTGAAAAGCTCGGCTCTTTCGGCTGAGGCGGTTTCCCAGGAGGGAGAATGCGGACAACCGCCGGCTGTTAACGCGCAGACGTTTCGGGCGCGGTTCGCAGGCGGCACCAGGCAACGCGCAGCTTCCGGCGGCCTCGCCCCCTCCCTGCTCCTTCCGGGGCGCCGCCCCTCGCGGCCCTTCCGCTTCCGGGCCAGCGCCGGGCGCCGCCTCCCCGCCGCTACTACGCGGCGCGCTCCCAAGATGGCGGCGGCCGGCGGCGGCGGGGCGGCGGCGGCAGCGGCGGCGGCGCTGTGGAGCGAGGTGAACCGCTGCGGCCAGAACGGCGACTTCGCCCGCGCGCTCAAGTCCGTTAACAAGAGTGAGTCGGCGCGCGACACCCCCCTTCGCCCCCGGCTCCGCGGCGCATGGGCTCGTCCGACCCCCCCCCCCGTGGTCCGGTTCGGTCCGGTCCGGCCGGGGGCGGCGGTGACCAGTGCGCGGGGACGAGCCCTGGGGATATATATATATATAAAATATATAAATAAATAAATAAATAAATATATATATATTTTTTTTCCCCCGGGTGGTGCCTTAGCCTGCATATGGCGTGAGTGACTTCTGGCTCGCCCGGGAGCAAGGGTTCGGGTTGACGTGTTGGCCGTCCGAAATGGTGCGGCTCCTTGTGAGCGGCTCGGTGTTTTGGCTTTGATGTTTGCTGGGAAGAGGGGCCGATCTCCTGTCCCGACGGATCGCAGAGCGGGAACCGCGTACAAAATCAGCTACCTGTTAAACCCACTTAGCTTTCCTGCTCCTTCCTCACTGGCTTCTGTTGGCAGCAAAGCATTAGCCTGTAAAACACATACCTGCCTAGATCCGTACTGTTCTACTGCATTGGGTGCAGTGGCCATCTTCTTCCAGAATACGCTTTGCATGGAGCCGAGGCAGGTTTGGCACCCTGTTTTCCGACTGGAAGTGAAATGCCAATGAAAGGTTTGGCCAGGTGTGCACAACTCTTCAGGTGTTTTAGCACAGTGGTCGCTTAGGGTAAGGTCACTGCTTACGCTGCGCTCTTTTATATTGGCGGGGTTCATTTCACATTCTGAACCGAAGCCAGCCACGCTAGGGCCCTTTTAAATTGATGCGACTGCTCTCTCTGGGGTTTTCCAATTTGAACAACGTATGGCTCTGCTAACAAGTTCGGGTGTCTGACGTTTAGTTAGCGTGTTGCGTTGAAACTGGTTTCCCCTCCAGTACTGCAGATCAGCAAAGACGATGTGACTGCGCTTCAGTGTAAAGTGGTGTGTCTTATCCAGAATGGGAGCTTCAAGGAAGCCCTCAGTGTAATCAACACCCACACCAAAGTGTTAACCAGGTGAGTCGTGTCATGCTGCACTCTGCAAAAAAATGGAACTGTGAGTCCCTGAGAAGCTGGAGGGGACTGGTGGCCAGCAGTATCAAGARCAGGAGGTGCTCTGAGGCAGTGGAAGTGGGGTTTCCAGTGAGACACGGAGTGCCTTTAGAGATAATCTGGGTCAGTCTGAGCCTATCTAACAGCTTGCTGCTACTGTTGAAGGAAATGTCCCTAATCTAGTTTTCAGACACTTCCATGACCTGATTTTGCTTGTCAACCTGGGTGAACGCCAGGGCTGTTCCAAAGGAGAGAAGGGATCTCGTGGCAGGGTGAGGAGAGGAGGGAGAAGCCCTTGTCAGYGGTAGTGAACTCTTCGTTTTTGCTTGGCTGTTTCGTCTGACTGCTCCTGGGGTCCTTTCCTTGCCAGCCTGAAGGTATTACTTCAGCTTTTGGGATGGCGTAGTTCTGTGTGCATGTTTAGAAGATCAGGACCTTGGAGACCACTCAGGTTTGAGAGCAAATCGAGCTTCAGCCTTCCTGGTTGTGTCATTAAGCAGACTCTATAATTGTCTTCCTATCAGTGATCTTCTTTGTGCAAAGACTAGGATGAAAATTGCCACTCAGTAACTGCGTGGCAGCAAAATTTTTGCATTAAGACGCTCAGGATTTGCATTCTAGTCGAGGAACAAAAACCGCAGAAAAGTGTGTTGTGGTATCAGAGTGAGGAAACACTTCCGTGCTTATATTCACACCTGGGGTTATAAATAAAAAAAAAAGTTAGTTTATTCAAAAATTTCTTCTTTCTGGGGAGGAAGGGGTTTGTTTCAAGTTTGTAGCTTGTTTTTTAATGTGTGTTGGGCAGGAGGAGTAATTTCTGTAGGTTCAACTGGCTTCAGAGTTCTCCCTATGATTCCTTTATCTTCTCTCTCTCTCTCTGTTCTGCAGAGCAGGAAGAGTTGTGGCTCTTGCAGTTTGCCCCGTCCTGCACTGAGGCCTGCCCCCTCCTTTGAATTCTTAATGCTATTCATTTATTGTCAGACCCCCCCCCCGACTTAGCTGTGCTGAGAACATTTTAAATAGACAGAGAAATGGCTGGTGACAAGCGGCTGTTGCTGCATTCCCAGCACCAGTGCTGAGCTAAGGGAATGGAGCGGTAACTCGGGGGATAGCTGGAACATAGTTTGCAGGACTCCGCTTGATTGATAGCACTTCTCTGCTGGTGTGAATTTGGCTTTGAAGCTGATTTCACGTTTATATCAGCGAATCCTTTTGTTTCAGTTCTACCACGCTGATATTTCAAAATAGGTTAATATTGCCATTGGCTTAATATCAGACTATCAGACTGTGTTTTATCCCGTTTTCCTTCTCTCTCTGTGGGACATGGTTATGTGTATTTGAAAATTTGCAGTAACAACCTTTCGTTGTAGCAATATGCCTTCTCCTTAAGGAGTCACATAATGAAGTTTGCTATTATTTTACCTTTAAGCATTTGACTCATGTAATCAGTAGGAGGTCTGGGAAATTTCTGCCTGTGTAAAGAGCAGATTTGAAATGCCAGATGTCTGGAGAGACCAGAAAAAGGAACCTCCTCTTTAAGCTGGAGTTCTGATATTTCTTCCCTGTTGGATACAAGCCAAGTATAAGACACTTTCAGTGCTCAACAGATAAATAGTTCAGTGTTCTGGGATCAAGTGCTCGGCTCTGGTGTTTGGGCCCTCTGGGAATGTAGCAGTCTGTAACTAATTAGGACAGCTTAGGCAGGCACGTTCAGGTGGGTGAACGCTGCTGAACGAAGACTCCAGGTGCCTCTTTTCAGCCTTTGTGTTGTCCTCACAGTGACATTATTGCCTTTGAGAAGGCCTACTGCGAATACAGGTTGAATCGCATTGAAAACGCCCTCAAGACCATTCAGAGTGCCAGCCAGCAGACGGACAAACTGAAGGAACTTTAYGGACAAGTGGTAATTACAAGCTCCTCTTCCCAGTGGCAGTTTCACATGCTGGATGTCCTSTCCATGCTCTGGTGTGGGGCAAGCAGGGGGGCAGGATTTCCTCCTCTGTCCGGAAGGTTAGGAGGTGTGCAGTCCCCACCTGCTCCAGCTTGGGTGAACCTCAGTTACCTGCTGCTGCAGGAAGAGGCCTTCCCTCATGGCCGCTAAACCAAGGCAGTGCATTCATGACTTCCTCTCCCCTCCCGGGTCTGACCTGGTGTAGTTTTAGAAACCAAAGGGACGGGGGATGGAAGAGGGCTGACTGGATTTGTTTGTGGTTGAGCCCTCCGCTTGCATCAGATACCTGTCCGGGAAGGTCTGTGGGACTTGACATCTCAGGTTTTAGAGGTGAATCAGAAGAGAAACTGTTTTTCACCTATGGTTTCTCTCCGGTTGATCGAAACAGTTTCTTTGAAGAGTTGGCTGTCCTCTCAGTAGCACGGAGGACTGTTCATTTAACCTCAGAGTGAGATGGTCTAATCTGGAAAAAGCCTGKCTGAGAACAAAATTGCGTAAGGTGCTTCTTTTAAAAGAAGCTCTTTTAGGAGAAAAAAACTGTGCAGTCTGTGTCCGGGTATCTGCTGCCATTGCTTGAGTCCTGGCAAAAATCATCTACAGAGCTTGCCCTTAAGGCTGAATGCGAATATTAGTAATGCTGAGCCTAAAACATATAATACTCTGTTAGTGCCAGTCCATGGGGAGGAAGGAGGCTGTAGTTGCTGGCATACACAGGGCAATACTCTTCTGAAGACTGTTCCCTTTTTTCTCAGTTGTACAGGTTGGAGCGTTACGACGACTGTCTAGCCGCGTACCGGGATCTCATCCGTAACTCCCAGGATGAATATGAGGAAGAGAGAAAAACCAACCTTTCTGCTGTTGTGGCAGCACAGAGCACGTGGGAGAGAGTGGTGCCGGTAAGCGTGTGCTCGTATGTGTGTGAGAGCAAGAGCCAGGAGAACAAAGTGTCTGGAGTCCTAGATCTTTAACAGGAGAGAAGTGTTTTCCTGACTTTTAATGACCTCTGAATGTGCTGGAGATCACCTAGGGGTCTCCGCTATATTGATGAATGAATGTGCTTGTTGGTCTGTGGGCTAGTGAGCTATACTTGGTCACTGATTTCCAGGAGAGTCGTCTTAGCGGCTGTCTCAGCAAAGCATGAAGTACGTCTCTCTGAGGCTGGGTTAGGCAGAACACCTGGGGTGACGAGCGCTTTCYTCCTCCTCGCTGTGCTCTTGCTCTGGGTAAAATGAACTGCCCAGGTCACCCAACCAGGCTGAGGAACATTTTTGTTAAAGAGCAATGCAGATTTTAGCGTCAGAGATCTTTGTCCTCAGAGACGTGCGTGGCGTGCTCAGTTTTCCATTCAGTGCTCTGGATCCTCTTCCTAGTTCTCCAGAGCAGCAGTTCCTACCTGTCCTCTTCCAGCCTAGGCAATGCCCAAGTTCAGGCCGGAGTTCAGCTGCTGCCTTGCTGATTGCCCGGGGCTTTGCTGGGCGCTGTAACGGAACGTCCTTTACGCCGTGACTGACTTGGCAGATTCCTGCCCTTCTAAAATTGCCTCTAAGTGTAGCTTTCTGTAGCAAATCTGACTTTGCAAGGAATAGCTTGAGTATTTGTGAAGACTGTAGCTTGTATCTGCTGCCTGTCAAATCTGCATAGATCAGTTGGTATTTACGCTGTGTTGCATTTGTTTTCCACGCTAGGAAGATTTGGGCCTTCGAGAAGCTACCTACGAGCTGTGTTATAACACTGCATGTGCGTTGATCGGGCAAGGAAAATTGAATGAAGCGATGAAGAAACTCCAGAAAGCAGAAGGTAAAAATATGGTGAGGTTGGAAGGATTGGTATTGGTATTGTGATTGGTAGTTTTGTTCTCTATACGCCCACTTCGAGAGAGAATGAAGTTTTGACCCTCAATTTAAAAACTGACCAAAAGCAGGATTTGCTGTAGATTTCCAGGTGGTTCCTGCCAGGATTGGTGTGTTTGTAGAAACATTTCTTTGCAAATCTTTTCTAGAGCCACACTGCATGTGGCATCTCCTGGCATTCTCCCGGCCTCCTGATTGGGATTGAATTCCTTTGAGCAGTTTTTTCRAAGTGGGAAGCAGATACGAATAATCTCTTCACATAAACCTAAAATGTTTAATCTAGTCCCAGTCCTAGTTTTGTTATTCAGTATATATAAAAAAATACTGTATTGTCTGAGTTATATATAAAATTAGTACAAGCAATAGATGAGCTTTTTTGTAACCTGGATTTTTTCCTGTAGGGCGGAAGGGGGATTTTGCATGTGTGTGGGGTTTTTTTTTTGTTTTTTTGTTTTTTAAGGGAGCAGGGGGGAGAGGATGAATTTCTTCATGATTTATTTACTTTTGCAGACGAATAGCTCGATTCTGTCCTGAATTTGGTGATAGCACAGCAGGTCTCCCATACACCTAATTTCTTGAGCATGTGTAATTTCTGGGATTGATGAACCTGTGCGCTGTACTGGTAATCCTCTGGAGAATAAAACAAGTGATGTTCTGGTGAGGGCCATGAGGAAGTTAAGAAGTGAGTGGTATCTGTGCTGAAAACTAATGGAATTGCTGCCCCTAAAGGAAGGTGCAGTCTGAATATTCCAGGCTTGCAGCACTTCCTAACCATAGCGGTTAGTAGTCACAGCTGAGTGGTACCTGTGTAAAAGATGTGGAACTAGGTTTAACGGAAATTATTCAGGAGAGGAAACCAGTGCGCAGCTGTGCTCTCGGAAAGCAGCTCTGGGACAGACAGTATCTCCCGTGTATTTGATGTTTCTCCTGCTTGCATCATTCTGGCTGGTAATCCAGCGTGCCCTGTGACACTGCAGCAGTCTCAGGTGTAACATCTGCAAGGGACACGTGTGGTCAGTCTGTGCTCCCGTATGCTTCTAGACTGATTTTTCCCTAAAGCCTTCTAAATCAGGTTCTTCGTTTTTTTTCCCCTCCAGAGCTGTGCCGCCAGTCGCTCTCGGAAGACTCTGTAAGTTGCTGACGTTCCGAAAAGCGTTTGCTTTACACGGGGACAAACAAGCGTGCGGTCAGAACGCGTCAGACCRCAGGCAGGCAGCAGCCGGAGCTGCCGCGCGGCGCTGCCCCGCGATCGCGCTGCTGCTCGTGCCAGCTCGCAAGGCTGCGCCCCGGTCGCGGCTGTTGCGGGAGCGTAGCGCTGCCGGCTGGTCGCTGCCGCGCTCCTTGCGCCGTTGCCCGCGCTGGTGCGGGCAGCCTCGGGGCAGGGTTGTCTGAGGCCTCCCTGTGACCCCTCCACGCTGTGGGTGAACCTGCTGGGTACGTGGCGGGAGACTTGGGGGATTCGTACCCCCTGCCGCTGGTGTGCTTCGAGCAGAGGAAAACATAGAGCACAAGTTGAGGGCATCTGCACGCTCTCACAACAGCGGGTGAGGAGTTTTCCTCTGTCCTGGTTCAAGCCGGATAAGTGTGTATTTGTGCTGTGGCTGCAAGGTTCCCCTGTAGTGGCTGGTGTTCTTTGCTGCTAGTACTATGCAAGAGAGTTCATAACATTTGGAAGCAAAATGCTGAAGTCAGGGGAAAAGAGGTGAGATTGCCCCCCCCCCCTTTTTTTTTTCTGCCTTAATTTTCCTTCAGGATGTGACTGAGGAAGACATCGAGGCTGAACTGGCCATTATTCATGGACAGATGGCTTATATCATGCAACTGCAGGGTCGTACGGAGGATGCTCTACAGCTCTACAATCAAATAATCAAGTTAAAGTAGGGGCTTTTCTAAAACAAGTGCTCATTCTTCCAGCTGTAAAGAGACCTCTGTTTTATAGCAATGTGCTTTCTTTTTTTAATCCGCAGGCCAACAGACGTAGGACTGCTTGCTGTCATTGCAAATAACATCATCACAATTAACAAGGTACGGAATTACCTGGCCGCTTTCAGCGTGGGTCTTCCTGGGCGTTTCTCAGCCTGTTTCTGTGGTGCTGCGAGGGGAGGGGGCATGACTGGGAAAGACTTTTTCCTAAAGCAGAAGTTAAACCACAGGCCCCGAGACCTTTTCTTGTTCAAGCAACATCRTGAAACTGATGATGTGCAATTTCCGCAGGACCAAAATGTCTTTGACTCAAAGAAAAAGGTGAAGCTGACCAATGCRGAAGGTGTTGAGCATAAACTCTCCAAGAAGCAGCTCCAGGCGATTGAATTCAACAAAGCTCTGCTGGCTATGTACACTAACCAGGTAGGGGAAACTGATCTGCAGGAGCTGGCTACAAATTTAGCACCTTCCACAAGAACTTGGCTAGGCGGAAGAGGAGTGTGGGGTTCTTAGACGCAGCTGAACTGCCACCAARAAGTCTTGTTCTTAGCCCTGCGTGCCCCTTTCAGGCAAGCGTCGCTAGCGGCTCTTCTTGGGCGTAGCTGGTACATCAGCCCCGTTCCTGCTCTCCTTGGGAAGGTCGCTGCGTCAGGYGCTCGCAGAGGTTGAGCGAAGCGTGTTCTCTCTTCCTCCCCCTCAGGCGGATCAGTGCCGCAAGCTGTCAGCAAGCCTGCAGTCGCAGAGCCCGGAGCATCTGCTCCCTGTGCTGATCCAGGCAGCCCAGCTGTGTCGTGAGAAGCAGCATGCAAAGGCTATCGGGCTTCTGCAGGTAGGTGAGGGAAAGCGCTCTTCTGGCCCGTCTCCCTTTAAACTGGTGCTGTCTGCTCTCTTGCCTGCTGTTTCACTTGGTTGGGTTTCAGTTTCTGGGGTTACCTGACCATGCTTGTTTTGCTTTAGTTTAATGCTGCTAGAAAGCGCTTACACCCAACTGAACTATACTGCTTTTGAAGGGAAATAGTTCCCTTGCACCGTTGGTTTTTGTACTTAGGAAGCTGTAGCAAGCTTCTTCCAGGACAAGCAGTCCACTGTGCTGCTCCGCTTCCAAGCAGTTTGCAACAGCTTCATTTTGGAGGGAGTGGGTGGCCTGGTACTGAAATCTGAGAGCACAGTGGGCCGCTGCTGTTTTTCGGGGCCCTCTTCTGCTCCTTGCCGAAGCCTGCTTGTGCTGGAAAGCTTCCCTTGGCTCTTGCCAGCTTCGGTGATACGGCTCACCGGAGCAGCTGCCTGGTGCCCGCGCGTGTTGAATGGTTCTTCCCTCTGCCTCGCAGGACTTTGCGGACCAGCACCCTGCCAGCGCGGCCGAGATCAAGCTGACGATGGCCCAGCTAAAAATTGCTCAAGGTATCCAGTGTCCTCTGCGTTGGGAAGTGTCTGCACACGATCATGATGCAAGAGGGAAGAAAACCCAGGCTGTCACTGTTGTGCCAGGGGCGCAGAGCAGAGATACTTGCAGTCGGGCGTTCTGTACAGGAGGCTGTGGCTGGATAGAGCTCATGTCTTAGTGCCTGGATGTCTGCTCTCCACAGATCCCCGGAAGAGCTGACCACAATCTTTGTGAACGATCGGGCTGAGTCTGTCTTGGGCCAGGGGATGTCTTGGGAGCAGTGTGGGGCTCCCTGATAGTACCATTCCTGCATACAGTCAGGCAGCACAGCGTTGTTCCCAAAAGAGAAGAAACTGCTTGTAAAAGGTTGCTCCTGAACCCTTGTGGGAGGTGGCAGAGRCAGGGAGGAGGTCTGTTGACTGGAAATCGAGGTGTGGAGGTCTGTCCCTTGTTCCTGGAAATGAGAGACATATTTTGAAAAAAAGGGGATCGTTTTGTCCCTGATGTTTTCCTGTGGCTGCAATTAGCGGAAATTCACAGGCTAGTGTCTTGCCCTGCCCGTCAGACAGGGTGAAGTGTTGTCATGCCGCTCAGAGCACGCTCTTCCCCCTTTCTCTCTCCTAGGCAGTGTCACCAAAGCCTGCATCATTCTGAGGAGCATAGAAGAACTGCAGCACAAGCCTGGTATGGTAAGCAAAACTCAGTCTGAACCGCATRAGGCTTTCCCTTGTAGAACAGCTTTGTATCGGTTGCTCCATGCTGCTCCTTTCCTGTGGTTTTCCCTTGAACTGAATGTCTGCAGGGAATTTGAGCCCATCTTCCTTGTCTTGGGCAAAGCTGGGGRTATAATTTGCATCAGGTGGCCTGACTTGGCTGTAAAAGTACTTTGTCTGTCAGCACAGATGCTCTTGACCTGCTTTCCCACCTTCTCACCATCCCCCAGACTTGCATGTTGCCTGGATTTACTCGTGTAACATCACTGAAGCAGCTGCTTACGTTGTACGAGGAGTCGGGAAGTTTTTGAAGCTGCTTTAGGACAACAGGCATTAGGGAGAAGATCCCGCGTGTCCCATCCCCACCGCATGACCCCTATCTGTACCCATCTGGCATTCAGAAAAGCCTGAGGGCCTTGAAAATGCTCGYGTGTACAGCCTAAGCCTCTTGAGCGGGAGCTGACAGTTGTAGGTCTGTTGCACTTGCACGTGCGCATGGTCAAAGTAATTTATGGAGGCAGTCAGCGATACCAGTTCCTTGCCCTGGATCATCTCCAGCTGTGACTTGGGTATAGAGCAGACAAGTGGTGTCTGCACCTCATCTCTTTAGCACTGGTTTCTTTTTTTCCAGGTTCTTGGGGGAGGAAACGGGAGAGGAAATGCTTGTCACTTGACAAGACTTGACTATAGAGAAGGTGCCAGGCAAGGAGGCCCTTTCTGTGAATGCTGCCTTAAGGTTGTACTGCAGGAGGAAGATTGGCAGGGACATTTCTGTGGGAGGGACCTGGTTAGGAAGGTCTTGCCTGGCTATCCCGTCTGTCACCACAGCTGTTTTTTAGGGACACTGAGCAGGAAGCTTGCACTGGCTCCATTTTTAGGAAATTCCTTAAATTACTGCTGACTCCCTGGCTACAGACAACTTGCTTGAGGGTCTGCTAAAAGCTGCTCTTGCATGTTTGCAGGTATCTGCATTGGTGACAATGTACAGTCATGAAGAAGACATTGACAGTGCCATCGAGGTCTTCACGCAGGCTATCCAGTGGTATCAGCAGTTCCAGGCAAGTCGAGTCAGAGGATGCAGTGCGCAAGGCACTAAGTGCCTCAGTCTTTTCTAGCTTGTCCAAACTCAGCTTCTCCTGCTAATGCGTAGTCCCAGCAGCTCATCCAGTTGGGATTTTGGAGACCTGCGAGCTCCTGGTTGTTGTTTCTCTCGTTCTGTGGCAGGCTGCCGGTGCTTGTTTTGTTATTGTTATTTTGTTATTTTCGATGTGTTGCAAGGAGGGAGCAGCAGCTCCTGCTGTTTCTGTCGGATCAGGGGAGTGGGGATAACGGGTGCTCAGAGGCAGCGCTCGGAGCCTTCTGCCTGCTYGCGGAGCTCTGCAGAGCAGCAAGCAGTCGTGTGTCCCAGGCAGTCCTGCCTCACGTCCTCGAGCGCAGAGACGGCCCTGCTTTCTGCCCGACAGGGTGCTGGGCTCCGTTCTTCTGGGTCAGGTCTCCGGGACTTGGGGTATTGGAGCCAGCTAGAGCTGGGCTCCATGCTGCGAAAGTGAAGAGCTAATCACGGCTGCTGTGTCTTTCAGCCAGAGTCTCCCGTGCATTTGTCGCTGATAAGGGAAGCTGCCAACTTCAAACTGAAGCACGGCAGGAAGAAGGAAGCAATCAGTGACTTGGAGGAGCTCTGGAAGTGAGTCGGGGAGTTGCTGAGAAGAGCCTCGAGACCTCTGYGCAGGCTGTCGGGTGCCAGGTGGTGTCTCACGCAGCTGGGTGACTGGCAGCCCTCCGTTAGAGCTGCTTTTGCCCAGGGGCTCCGATGCAAAGCCCCATTCAAGAAGGGTGGGGGCTCATTCGTTTGATCTGTAGCTGATGTTCACTTGAGAACCTGGTTGGCTGGTCTCAGGGGCCTCTGTGTACAGCAAAGGTTGCTTTGGCTGCTGAGCTCTGTTGTTTTTTGCAGTGCTGCATAAACTGTGGATGTCCAGTTTTTCATTTTATTATCTGCTTGACGGGATTTTTGAGGGGGGACTGTTAATTCCCTTCTGCTAGCGGGACCTGAGAGGTTTTCCTCCTTGACTGCCTGCTTCATGATACTTTGGAGACCTCTCCATCCCCCTCCTCGTCCATGTCAGTGACGTGTGGCGATGTGCTCTGGAGGAGACCGCAGACTGGCATGTCTGTCCCCGGACATAGCAGCTGCGCTGAGGCAGCCAGTACTGCATACTGATACCAGTATCTTGGGGTGAGTATGTGCCTTGGTGACCTGATCTTTCTTTTCTTACTCCAAAGGCAAAACCCGAAAGATGTGCATACTCTGGCACAGCTCATCTCTGCATACTCCCTCGTGGACCCTGAGAAAGCTAAAGTGTATCCTTTTGATGGTCGTGTCTGGGGAAAGAAAGAGGTGTTTTGGCTCCCTGGACTTCAGCCATGTGGCGGATTTGGGCCTACTCTCATCTGAAGAAAAGTGAGGAAGGTGTCTAGAACAGCTGTGTGTCCAGGCCGAGTCTTCTGGAGCTGCTTTGTTTACTAACTGTGGTTTGATTCCTGTGGGATCCCAGGACTATTTTGTTCTTGGACACCTCCTCTTTGAGGAGTGGTATCTTAAGACTAGGAGAAACCAAAACTGGAGGTCTTCTGTCTTTTCTGTTGGAAACTTAGACCTGTGGTAGTAATGCAGGACTGTGCCCAACCAAACATGGCTAAGCTCTTGCTGACCCAAAATACCAGGTTCCCATACAGCTTTTTCCCTCCTCAGCAGCTTTCAGAGGAAGTTGCTGCTTCTGTCCCCATCTCAAAGAAGGGAAAAATGAGGCAGTGGGAAATTAAGCAGCTGATCCCAGCATGTGCAGTGAGCTGGTGAGAGCTGGGAGTAGCTCCCTAGGTCTGTCTGGTTCTGTGCCACCAACAGGCGGAGTTTGTTCAAGCTGGAGTTGCCCGTCTGCATCTGTTCACGCAAAGCTGATCGTTGCCCTTCTGTGCTTGCCCCTTGCTGCTGGCTTGTCCGCTCTCCCGGTTTGCATCCCTGAACTCCCCCTTTGCAGTCTTAGCAAACACTTGCCTTCCTCGGACACCATGTCACTGAAAGTAGATGTGGATGCGCTGGAGAACTCCCATGGAGCAACTTATGTTCGGAAGAAAGCTGGGAAGCTCGCTGGAGACAGCCAGCAGAAGGAGCAAGGGTAAAGGGCGCTGCTTTGGTCATTCTTTCGGGTGGCAGAAGAACCTCGCCTGGCATGGTGGGGGTATCGCTGTAGAAAGGAGGCTGGTGGAATGGGAGCCCYGTAAGCACCTGCGGGAATTTAGGCAGCAGCAAACTTAAGTTCTGAGAGAGATGAGAAYGGTTCAGCTTCTTTCAGAGGTGGTTTCTGGTTGGCTTGTTCACTGTGTCTGTGCTGTGTCACAGCTGCTGTTTCCCCTCTTCTTCCCTTTTAGGCAAGGGGATGTGAAGAAGAAAAAGAAGAAAAAGAAGGGTGAGTTGTGTTTCCTAGCCATTGGCAAGGCACAGCTCCAGAGAGCTGACYGGACTGTTTCATCCGGTAGCCAGCCCTGAGCACCCTGGCACTCTTCCCGGGAGCTGGAGCTCTTTGCTTGGGCTGGGTCCCTGTGAACCCAGTTGTTCATGATAACTTCTTCTGAACGGGGCTTTTCTCCACAGAAGTGAGAGCAGCACCCAGATGGGGGTGAGGGAACATGTTGTGGTTTGCTGGGCTCTGCACATCTGGCTACCGATATCCCATGTGTATCCCTTGTAGATGCTTCTCTAGTGTGTTGACCCCAGTCTCGTTTCCTTGCACTGGCTGTTCTGCAGGAAAGCTGCCCAAAAACTATGACCCTAAGGTAACCCCCGACCCCGAGCGGTGGCTCCCGATGCGAGAGCGTTCATACTACCGTGGGCGGAAGAAGGGCAAGAAGAAGGACCAGGTTGGCAAGGGGACGCAGGGCTCGACGACAGCTGGCTCCTCTGAACTGTGAGTACCCTTTGCAGGGCTCAGTGCGGGCCGTCGGCCTTGGGCAGCCGGGAGGGCTGGGTTTGCGCTGCTTTCCTCTGGTTCTGTTGCCTTACCAGTCCTGAGTAGMACAGGTGAAGCTGTGTGTTGTCGTTTGCACCTTTTACCAGCCGCTCTTCCAGAATATCCCCAAGAGGTCACTGAAAATCAAAATAATCTGATAAGCATGCTTGAAGCCAGACCTAAGGTGCAAATAAAATTCCCATAGTCTTTTAATTGCTTTTCTTAGCTTTGAAGATGAGATGAAGTACACATGTCCGCTCTCAAACTGTGTGCTCTTAAGTCTTCTGGCTGTTGGAGAGCTGCTAGCCATGATTTGGGGAAATAGTTATGCTTCCTTGTAACGTGACACYGATTTGAGCTGGAATCAAGGTTTGCTGCTGTGTATGAGGCCTGACAGCAAGATGGTGACTTGCTGGGTCTGGGAGAAGGATGCGCTTTTTAGAATAACACAGGGAATTGCCARTGCTGGCTGATGCAGTTCCCCTTTATACAGCTCTCTTCCAAAATGAGAGCACGAGAAGCCTTTTGTGGGACTGTTGGCTTGAGCAATGCTTGTAAGGAAAGGTGGCGCAAAGATGCCCTTGTTGTTAAGGAGCAARGAAGGATATTGGAGTCACCCTGCCTAACGGGGGGCCTGAACTGGTTCTCTTGCATTGCATGAGCTGTCGCCCATCTATTCAAAAGTGAGTCTTGCTTTTTTTGTTGGGGACGTCTAATATTTAGTGAACATCAGAGTTAGAAGGTAATTGCCTGCCCTTTGAGACGTATTTCCATCATCTGTCAGCCCTTCTATATACCTTGGAGCTCATCTAAGATGAACAAGGTTTCTTGCCTGAATGCCCTCGCGTCCATGATGCTCTCTAGATCTCATGGGGCAGCTGCTGTTTTTAGCTGTCAGCTTCCTGCCCAGCTGTCGCTGAAGTTGTCCGTCTTGCAGGTGGTTGTGAGCCTCTGTGGCATCTTTTTCTCTGCTCTTTCCTGCAGGGATGCCAGCAGGACTGCCAGCAGCCCACCTACCTCCCCTCGGCCTGGCAGCGCTGCAGCTGTATCAGCCACAAGTAACGTCATCCCTCCCAGGCACCAAAAGCCAGCTGGGGCCCCAGCCACCAAGAAGAAACAGCAGCAGAAGAAGAAGAAAGGGGGCAAAGGAGGGTGGTAAAAAGCAGGGAGCGTCGCCTCCCTCCCTCGGTYGAAGATGCTGGTTGCAGAATAAAGGTCAAAAGCAAGTGGTGGCCAAAGGCTCCTGGCATCCAAAGCTCTGTCCTGTCTATCGGCAGTCTGGGGGGAGATGGGCAGGTATAGGCACCATGATTTGTTGCCTTCCTCACGCTTGCCCCCGCTGCGGCTTGTCTTGCTCCAGCTCTGCCTGCGCAGGGAGTGTAAACCAGAACAGGGAGCCAGGATGAGTGTGTTTGAGGTCTGCTGCATTTCCTCCTCTCGAGCAGACGGCCTGGGGTGTTGGATGCAGGAGTATCCGAGGTGCTGTCAAAAGGGCGCCAGGCTGGGGGAAGGGATCTGATGCTCTCGCTTCAGCTAATCTCAAATGAGCAGGGAGAGGGTGGCRTAGACTTCCGACAGGTCAAAACAGCACCTTCAGGGAGAGTTGTCAGATGTCGTCCTAAAAGATAAAGGTTTCTGTGTCTGAAAGAATTCAAAGCCAAGGCCTGAAGAGGCTGGAAGCCAGGGAAATGTTACTGTGGATTGAAAAAAAACCCAACCAACCAAACAGGTCAAACCTGACTGAAACGCTTTAAGCAGATAGAGATGCTGAGTTSTGACACTGCTGGAGCTGTGACCAGGCTACCTGAATGGTGCCCTGACCGCTCGCCCTGGGGATGTGTCCCTGCCTTGGACCGGTCTGGGAGCAAATCCCATTGCAGGGGGAGAAGGCAGCAGTGACAGCTGTGGGGAAAGGCGGCCTTCATCTAACAGCAAAAAGCCAAGAATGAAACAACTCTTTATTTTACTGAAACCCTAGGAGTTTGCAGTGCCAGACTGGAAAGTTCTTGAGTTGGGCAATAATACTGCTCAGAAAGGGATTAGCACAGAAGGGTTGAGGTTGGAAGGGACTTCTGGGGATTATCTAGTCCAACCCCCCTGCTCAAGCAGCGTCACCTAGAGCACGTTGCCTGGGACCAGGTCCAGACGGCTTTTGAATATCTCCAAGGATGGAGACTCCACAACCTCTGGGGTTGCGCCTGGGGGTGCAGGTGCGTGCACAAGGGGAGGGGGGGGGGGTGGACGCGGCACTGCACTGCCGCTGCTGTCCACCTCCATGTCGAGGAGTCTGCGGTGGGACTCCTGGAGAGACAGGAGAAAGGCTGCCGCCCTGCCTCTGGGAGTCCGGCTCATGCTTAAAAACCTTCATTTTCACTCGTGCCCTGCTCCGGGTGATTCGACGGCAGCRGTTTTCCACCCTTAGGGTCCTGCTTCCTCGGAGGAGACGGTGTCGTGGTGTCAAGGAGGGTCTGTGCTCATGCAGCGAGTCTGCTCTGAGGGAGGGAGAGAAGGTTACCAGACCCAGCTGTGTGAAACCAGCCCAAAGCAGAGGTGTCCCTGCGTGGTGGTCCACAGCCACTGCGTGCTGCACRGCTGCTCCTTGGCGTTCACGTCTGACGAAAGCCAGGAGCAGGAGAGAAGCTGAGCCCACGGTGTTTCTCTGTCCCTGCCTGGGGATCGTCCGGGCTCGGCGCTGTGCGACCCTGGCAGGACCTCTTGTTTCTGAGTCGCCCTTCCCTCCCCGCTCCAGGTTGGTAGTGACTGAGATGTGGTGGCTGCAGACTGACCTGTGTGCATGAAATGTCTCAGGCCGGTTTCAGGTAAGTCCGTGCATGGCTCTAATCCGGTTACTGACCTGGTCCGTAGCGTTGCTCAGTCCAGGGGTTAGCAGCCTACGCTGCGATCACGTGGCRCAACACGCTCAGCGGACTGCAGGGTTTTGTTTTGCTGGCCTGGGCGGATGGAAGTCTTTGTACCATGAGATAGCTAAGGGGGGTGGTGTCCTGCCTCCGCAAGGSCCAGGGGCTCCTGGCTTCTGCTGAGTTCCTCCTGGTTTGGGAAAGAAAAACGCTCCCTTTGAGGTTGCTGAGCCCTGGGTTATGCTATGCGAGAATGCACTGAAGAAAGGGGGTGGTGGTGAGCCTCCGAAACATCGCAGGACGGCATCAGGAGTGCCCGTCCCATGTGTGACGTGCCGGTCACAGCCCTTTGGCTCCTTCCCAGCGGCAGCCTGCAGTTCTGCCAGGGCTCTGGAAAAGAGGCAGGCTTGGATTTAAGTGAAAGCAAAGATGATTGGAAGCACAACAAACACATTGAATTCAGCAAGGGCAGTGAGAGATGGGCTTGGAAAGAGCTCCTTGACGAGGCAGGAGACAATTAGAGGGAGCTCAGATGTACTGCTTTGAAAACTTGCCATGTTTGGGGGACTCGYCCGTGACTTTTGAGCACCTCAGTACTCTTTAGCGAGTTGCTCTGCGATGTACCTCGTCCCCCCGAACCTTCGCTGTATGGAAGGAAGGGAGCGGACCTGGGGAGCTGAAGCATACTTAAAATATTATAAAAATATTATGAGCTGTTCCTGCTCCCTGTTACACTCAACCAGCTGCCAAACTCTCTTTGTTCCCAGATGGGAACGACAGTCTCGGGCAACCTGCTGTATATGGCTTCGCCACAGGGCTTCGCCGTCAGCCCTGTTTTGAAGGTGGTTCGCTTTCCTTCATCTCCAGCAGAGAAGAGGTCGGGTAGAAATGCACCCTGTGCAAAGACTTCTCCCATCGCTGAGGGCTTACTCAGAGAGTCTGCTGGGACTTGGTTTTTCTCTCTTCTGAAGCACCTTCGGTTATTGGCAGTGTGAGAGCTGCGGGAGCTTTGGAYGAGTCCCTGGTGTCACCCAGATCCGATGCTCTGGAACGGAGCCCCTCCCRCCTCACCCCAGCACTGCATTTCGCCCTCGGAAATTGTGGGTCTGCCTTGTCTTGAGGATGTGGAGACAGGTTGTGTGAGGACATTCCCACGTGTTCTTTCCGTATGCTGAGCTTCTTCCCCATCTCCCTTCTTTTCTAGCTCTMGAGTCAGAACCAATGAGGCAATAAACAACAATAAGGAAACCGAGCCCAGAATCCTCTCAAAATAAGAGCCTAAAATGGAAAGATTAAAAAAAAAATGTTTCTGAGCATGCACGTATGTTCGCATGGGACTTGTTTGGGGAAAATAAAGCGATTTCCAGTCTCACGCGCAGTAACCCTGGGTTTTCAGCCCGGGGCCGCTGACTGCACCCCGGGAGCAGTGCTGCTTTGATTACAGCRCGCTGCTGTCTTCGCTTCCAGCCGGGCACAGCGAGTCGCTGCGTTCCCACCGGAGGATGTACCTGCCCGAAGCGATGCTGCTGCCGCTCATCCGCGTCCTCGTRGATTCGGCTGATGGTGCCCGGCTGCCTGTGGTGAAAGAGCTGCTTCATCAGCYGCTCCAGGATGACTCCACCTTGCTGGTGGCGGTTCTGGCCACCACGCAGGGAAGAGTTCCCCAGCTTGGGCTGGCAGCAGCCCCGAAAGCAGCYGCAAAGCCGCTGCCCGTCCCCTGCACCTGCCGCTCTTCGCGCGGACGGCGGCCGCGCTGTGGCTCTCTGCTTCCAGASGCCGCCGGTTGCCCAAGTGGCCCGTGCCACCGGGTGCGCTGAGCTGCGAGGCGTCCCCGCGCGTCCTGCGACTCGCCCGGCCCGAGGCGCTGTCCCCTGCCTTCCTGCCGGCCAGAGAGGTGAGGCGAGGCGATGCAGCGCGGCGGCCTGAGCCTTTGCACCCTGCATCCCGCCGCCCGGACGCGCCCTGGGCGCGCCACGGTGGGGAGAAGCCGACCGGTTCTCCCGGGGTTTGCGATGCCAAGGGCAGCTGCCTTTTTGGAGTGAGATGCTGCCGCTCTTGCAAAAGCTCCCTGGGGAGAGATAGAAAGCAGAGAGGCCGGAGCAGCCCGGGATAGCAGCCAAGGGAGGGACCTGGGCTGCATCCCCTGATAAAGCAGTCTGGGAAAGTGGAGAGAGCTGGTGGGAACAGCCTGTCCAGGGAGTGCAGCCAGGCCTGGAGCTGAGCAGCCACGCTCCAAGCTGCGGACACGTGGGGGATGAGCCTGCAAGCAGTACATATACATATAYATACATATTTTTTAATACTGGTTCACAAGAAGCCTAATTTAGAGACGTATTTCTGAACTTGCTGCTTTTAGGCGGGTCACGGCTTCGGCAGGGGGAAAGGGCTTGGAGCAACCTCAGATTGCACTCATTTCCATGGCAAAGGCCAAGTTTTCTGGCTTCGGTCGCTGAGCTGGGAGATCTGGGAGGAGGTGCTGGAGTGGGCCTTGGCATCAGCAGTGCTGTGAAAAGGAGGGCGAGGAGTCCCACGCTGGTGCAGCAATCCCTCCTGCTGTAGGAATGCAGTTCCCCGAAATCTGAGCGTTTCTCCTTAGCAAGGAAATTCTTGGATTCAGCCAGGAGGAAGGGTACGAAGGGTATTTCTCTGCTCTGGAAGAAATCTTTCTCCGCACTTTTCCAGGCTCTCATTACCACCTTCCTCTCCTGGCAGCGAGTGGGCGACAGCTGGGGGCAACAGTAGCGTTGACTGAGACACGCAGGTCCAGTTAGGGCTGAAGTTACCCCATGGTCGGGGTGAAAGAAGAGGTGATGGGTCTTGGGAGGACAAGCGTGCTCTCTCTTGCACGTGCGGGAAGGAAGGGTGCTGAGCGTTCATGCCGTAGGGGACCATCCCGGGATGCCACGGCCACGGGGTGGCAGAGCCTTCTTGGGGGGCCAGTGCTGCTGCGAACGCGTACGTCCCTCCATGGCCACCCCGAACCCGCGTAGGTGGAGACGTGGGTTACGGACGCCGCGGCCTTGGCCAGGCTGGATGCGTCAGTGCTACATGAACTGTAGTTTGAAGAGCATCGGCGAGAGGCAGTGGCCTTCTCTCCCCGTGTCCTGGTGACAGCGGAGGAGGCAGGACCGCTGCTGTCCTCCGCTGCCGGCAGGGCTCAAGCGGAGGTGTGACAGCCGGCGGGCGGCTTCGAGAGCCGGCCCCGCCACGGTCCGACCCGACCTGCTCCGTCATCGCTCCCCCAGGCTTCCTATGGGCTTGACTCAGTTCAACCCCGAGGCGTTCACAGTGAAGGAGACTGCTAAGAAGGTGACGTGCTCCGCTCGGCTCCGGGATCTGGCTCGCCCCGTTAAGCACTGAGCTCCTGTGGAAACGTGTCCCGCTCCGGACAGCTGAGATCGACCTCYGGGCTGGACTGTGGCCGGAAAACCTCCTGGAGCGCAGCACAGGGGCAGCACCCCGCAGGAACGCCTTCTTGTGAGCAGCTCCCTCTTACCAGGCTTATCTGGGGAGTTAAATAAAATCGTCCTTCCTTAAGAGCAAAATAGCAGAGGAAAAGAGTGGAATTTGGCCTGATGTGGGCAGCCTCTCTGCCGGGGAGCAGTTATGTTTGGGGTTAACCACTCTTGTTGTTTCGGGTTAGTCAAAGACGTAATGAAATAACGGTGCTGCTGGGGGAAGGCAGCACGGGACCTGTTCTTTCACATGCAGAAACGTGACAGAGCGAAGCCAACAGGGCGCAGGAGGCTGATGCAACACAACTCCCGGCCTTGGGTTTCAAAACGTTTGCTAAAGTTTAGAGATCTTACTAGTGACACGCAGAGTTTCACGCTTGCGGCAGAAATAGAGACACAGAAGGCTGCAGAATGAAGATCCAGGGCTGGACTTGACAAGGTGCAAAGGTTAAGAGTTTGGAAATGGTGCGGGGGGGACGAGCGTGGGGTCAGCATGGCTTTTGGGCCCCGTTTTCTTGAAGGCCCAGGGAATGGGCAGACCCAGTGTTTTGCTTTGCATGCCTCTTCGATACCAACTTTGCAGGCTGGTTGAGCCTGCGTGGTTCAGATGCGCAGTTGTGTGACGTGGGGCAGAAGATTTGAGCTTTGCATTGGAGTTTTTGGAGTCCAACCCCAAAAAAGCAGAGCACCCCTCAGCATAAGGGAGGAGGAGGCCTGCTGCAAAGGCTAAGAAGGAAACAGGTATTGGTGCCAGACTCTGCAAACCAAACCCTGAGCTCCGGTCAAGCCTGAGGGTAAGTCAGTTTGGCAGCCGGACTGCTGGGGGGCAGCGCAGGCTGTGTGTGCCTCCAGCGTGGGACCCAGCACAGGGGAGATCATTTCCATGGTTCCTATGAGTTTGGTGTGTTTTGCACTGGCCACCCAACCATTGGCGCTGGGCTGGAGATACTGAGGCAAGAGAGATGCTTGCCAATACGGGAGAAAAGGCATAAATGAAAGTACCACTGAAGGAGAAGAACAAGCAAAAATACAGACTTTCCCAAGCACGTGGCAGTTTTGGTGCCAGTCAATGTATCTTAATCTTCTTCCGCTCAAGGAACAGAGGCAGCTGACCACAAACCAGGAGAGGATTAATCAGAGGATCCACTAATTGCTCCGCTAAGCCACCAAGCAGAGGATTTTTCTGAACGAGGTAAGGTCACTGGGTAATGGTGCCGGTTCCTTTTTTTTGCCCATGCACCGGCCTGTACAAGGAAGAGGGGGAGAGTTTGGACTTTGCGCAAGAGCTCCAGCATGGCCACATCGCCACGGCTTGTAGGTGGCTGGAAAGGTGCCAGTGTGGCTCCCTGCCCGCGTCGTTGCGGTGCCTGCTGAGGCCACTTTGGAGAAGCGCTGCCCTTCCAGAGGTGTTCGTCTCCTGCCGCTGGGACACGGAGCGCAGGCAAGGACACAACACRGCTCCTCTCAGCCAGAAAACTTTGCATTTTATTAATGCACCAGAAAAAACCCGACCAGTTCTTTCCCTTCRGTGACATTTAACAGAGATGTGAGAGGTGCATTCAAGGGGTCTTGGCTCGGRCTGGTTACCATGTAGGCAATCGGTTTGCCAATATCTTAGAGCTACCGTTTGCACCTGGAGCCAACCAAGATCACGCTGATGTCACTTCTGGTTTTCCAGGTGGCCTCTGCTCTGGATGTTAAAGCTAGCCCACATACTCTGTATCTGGGGATCATAAGGCAAGGAAAGCCTTCTTTTTTTTTTTTTTTCCCCACTCCTATATTTGGACCTTTCATGGTAGCTTTTCTGCGAGGCCAGGACACGGGCATGAGACTGCCTGGCCCTCTGCAGCCACTGTTAATGATGTGAATTGCTTGACAGGTTATGCAGCCATCGAAAGCTCTATACATACACGTATCTGTATATAATCTTTTTTTTTTTCTTTTTTCCTGGTTATGTACACTTTAAATAAAAATTATGTTAAATAGCAGGGTATTTGTTTGTATCGCAAAACCTATTGCGATGGGGGAAACCCAAGGAAACCCACTCTGAAGAGTTTTGCCACCGTTTGCGGCAGGTATGGGGACAGGAGCAGCATCCTCTAGTCCCTGACGGACCCACTCTCCGAGGGCAGCCCTTCAGACTTCCTCCACTCCGCCAGGCGCTGCTTGAACCATTTCTGGAGGAAAACAAACAAAAATAAAAACAAAGAGGGACTGAGCGCGCAAGGCTGAACAGACCTGCTGAATCACCTTGCTGAGGAGCAAACGGAGCCAGCGCGGGGGCCCAGGCGGGGGAAGCACGCGGCGCTGCTGTCTTTCAGTGAGTTGCTGTGTTGCTCCCAGTCAGCGCAGGCAGCGGGACAGCAACTCCTGACCCGGCGGTCCCGTGACCCACGTGGGCACCTCTTCCAAACCCCTTTCTCGTGCTCGGTCCAGAGCTTGGCAGGCCGGGCAGGTCCTCGTTTTAATGCTGTGCATCCAGATTTTTCTTATAAACAGAATGAGGGGGTGGCTAAGCAGCTGCTGGATGGTGTCTGTTTAAATGCCTGGAGCAGTGAAACCAAAAATGACGGGATCCGAAAGCGAACCCGCTTCAGAAAGGATGAGAGGCAAAACACAGTGGCTCTCGGTAGATTTAAGGACAAATAGCTTTAAAAAAAATGGGCTAGAAATGATCTAGTCTTCAAGCAATATACTTGGCTGTGTTATTCTCTATGCGACTTGGACTCGCTAAGCCAGCCCCCGGATCTGCTGATGCCGGTTCAACACAGCCGCAGCTCGAAATGGGGGATAAAATGCAGCTTGGCTAAAGCCACATTACCTCTGTAAGAACAGAGAGAAAATTCACGTGTGCCGGAAGCACAGCTCAGCCTTTTGTTTGGGAATACGCCGGTGATTTGCTTTGTTGCTGCTCATTTGGTTGCTATATTTGTTCGTGGCTATTTTTGAAGCTATTGTGGTGCCTAATGGTACAAACGTGATGTCCTCCGCAAGCGGCTCTCTTGCGCGAGCACTGCCTTGGACCACGTCCAGTCGGACGACGGCCTGGTTGACCTCCTGTTCCACTTCCTGCCCTGAACCGCTGTGTCCTGTCGCCTGGCTCTACCTCTCTGCATTGCATTTGCACTGGTAGTAAAACAGCTGCTATATATAGCCGGTAAAGCTCTCCAGATGTCAGGAGCGGCGACTCTCTGCGTTATATGCAATGCAGGCACTTTGCAGCTAAGCGCCCAGCTCTCGATCCCTTCCTTAACATGACCTTCATCTCTAGGGGCACCCTGGATTCAACGAAAGACGTGGCCGTCAGCGAAGGTATCTCCAGAGGCGTCCTGGCCTGTGCTTAGTCCTCGCTTCAGGAAAAAAAGGTCCAGTGCTATTTCTAAGGAGGAACGAGCAGCACCAGCACTGTTCCCGGGACRGGCTAGCTGCTGCTCGGCACTGGGGCACGCGACCGCAGAGGGGGAGGCTTCAAGGACGCAGGAGGCAGGAGCGTGTGGGGGACAGGGAGGTCTATGGGGGTGCAGTGTGGGGCCGGAGGAGTGCGCASAGACAGGGAGGTCTATGGGGGTGCAGTGTGGGGCCGGAGGAGTGCGCAGAGACAGGGAGGTCTATGGGGGTGCAGTGTGGGGCCGGAGGAGTGCGCAGAGACAGGGAGGTCTATGGGGGTGCAGTGTGGGGCCGGAGGAGTGCGCASAGACAGGGAGGTCTATGGGGGTGCAGTGTGGGGCCGGAGGAGTGCGCAGAGACAGGGAGGTCTATGGGGGTGCAGTGTGGGGTGCAAGCAGGGAGGCTGCGGAGGGGCGCAGGGCTGGGGGCCGAGGGGCGCGCACTCACCAGGGTCTGCTCCTCGGAGAGCCCCGTTTCAGCYGCGATGAGGCACAGCGTGGTGGGGTCGGGGTGCTTGTTCACCTTGCAGAAGTTGTACTCCAGGATCTCCAGCTGCTCCTCCGTGGGCGTCACYGGCTGCTCCGTGGCCATCTCCTCCCGGGGCAGGGCTACGGGCCGGGCGCTGGGGGGCAGAGGGGCCGGGGTTACTGCCTGCACCCGGAGCATTCCCATCCCCGCCAGCTCCCTGCTGCTGCGGCAGAGCGCGACCCCCATCCCAAACGCGCGCCAAGGGGCACCGCCGGGAGCCCCGGCCCCCGCCGGCCGCCCCTGCCTCAGTTTCCCCGCCGCGGCAGCCGCGAGCCCAGCAGCGCCTGGCTGAGCCGTCTCACCATCCCCAGCGGGCAGGAAAACGCAGCCTGTCCTCAGCTCGGCGGCCCCCCGCTGCCGTATTTATAGCCAGCATGACTCCCGYGGGGACAATTCCTGTTTACAGCCGTATTTAGGCCCGGACGTCACTTGGGGGTGATGTCACGGCAATGGGCACATGGTGGGGGGGATTTCTTAATTAATTGAAACCATTACTTCTTCTCTGGGGCAGGGGACAGGGCCTGGCACACAGCCTGGTGAAATCAGTGTGTGKTTTTTTTTGTCTCCCTGGCCACCAGCAGGGCTTGCGTAGGCGCCTCGCAAGCTGAAGGATGCAGGATGCGTTGGGAACGCGGTCTCGGAGCCGGCGGTCGCCTCAGTCCCCCTCCTGATCGACATCTTGGTCGCCTCCTCCGCGGCACGGCCCGACGCCAGCAAGGCTGGTGGTGAGTGGGTGGGCTGCTTTGCTTTTACTGGTATTTGGCATTGCCAGGTGTCGGGAGACACAGCCGGTCACGTTGCTCCYGTGCATCGCCGGACCGTTCGTTGCAGGCTCCCCGGTGGCGGGGACCCTCTGGGCCCCCTGCTCCCTTCCCCGGCTGCGATCCCGAACCCTGCCGTCCCCGGGATGCRGCCCATGCGCCTCCGTCGTGCTGCGCCCCAACTGCAGAGCTTTAAACCCGACTGCCCCGGGGCACTCGCTTCCCGGCAGCACCACTGGGAGAGGGGCTCAGCTCCGAAATTGCTCCGCAGCCTGCAGGGAGCCAGCGGGCTGGGGAGACCCCCTCCTTCGAGAGCTTCACCCCAAAAAGCAATGCCTCTCCRAGCCTTGCCTGCAGCAGGCTGCTTTGAGCAATAAACGGATCCTCTGGCAGCCGCGTAGGGGCTTATAAATAGATGCGGGCTGGTTGTGAAACGGCCTCGTCTGCTTGAGTCACTTAACCAGGGGTAGTAGCACGGCCATTGCACAAGGCTGGAGCRCCTTCCAGCGCCACGGCGCGTGCTGGTGGGCGGCGCGCCCGCCCCCCCCGCGCCCGACTGGGCAAGGCYGTCCCTAGCCCTCGGGCACGACGGGGCGAGCCGGCCTTGCCCGCGGCGCCTCGCCACCGCTGCTTCCCAGGCGTCGGGGAGGAAGGGGACAGGAGAAGTCCGCCGCTCCTGCATCACCCRTCGCCTCCGGAGGACGCATCTGGCTGGACCGCCATCAGCAGCAGGGCCCAGCAGCTCATGAACCATCGTTTGCAGCGTGCTGCGCTAACGGGCATTAACGTATGTGCATGGATTTGCATAAGAAACGCGCGACTCAACTTTCCTGCTTCATGTTCATGGCTGCTTCTTCTCCCGATAATCTCCGGGTGCCCAAGGCATTTTCCCGCAGGGTGCAGAACTTCCTACCCGCCGGCAGCTCAGGGTGCCCTGGCGCCTGGCATGCGATGCCCGATGCTTTTTCCTTGCCTCCTCTGCGCCCTGGGCCTGCAGGGAGAGCGGTTCTCACCTCTTGGGGCTGCGCGACGGCTTGCAGGAAAGCCTCAAAACCCTGGGGGGGTCCTGCGGGGCTCTGCAGGTCTCTCCGCGCTGGGGGTGACTCACCGGGGCAGAGGTGGCAAGGCCGGACGCGCTGCCGCAGCAAAATCACAGCGCTGGAGACACTCGCTCTGCGGTACGAGCCCAGCTCCAAAGCCCTGGGGAAGCCACGCTCGGCTCTGACTAACCACGCTGCTTTTAGGTGGAGCGACGTGAGAGCTGCCCCCGGGCAGAGCTCGCAGGTGCCTGCGGGTGCCCGGGGCTGCGGACGGCTCCTGCCGGCATCGCCGTGCGTGTGTGCGTGGGGGTCCCTGCGTCTCCGGAGGTTGCGCCGTGCTGCGCCGCTCCCCGTTAGCGTGGCCGGCGAGCTGTTTAAATGCGCCTCCAAGGGGCTGGAGGCGGCTGCGGCCGCTTTTAGCTCGCAGCTATTTCCTGCCGCCGGGGATCGAAACAGCGAGGGGGGCCGTCACGCAGAGGGGCCCTGCTGCCCTCCCTCGATCTGCTGCAGAGCCGCGGCGGAGGCGTTAAAAACAAACGGGACCCTGCCGTAAACGAGGAGACGCCACCTGCCACGCGTCCTGCCGACGGCCGCTCGGCCTGTTAGGTGAAAACGTCTGACGCGAGCAGCGCAGGCAGCAGCACAGCAGCTGCCGGAGCCCACGCAGGTCGCCGTGGCCCCCCGGCCCGGGGTCCTGCTCGAGGGTCTCTGCCTGCCCCGGGGCAAGGACCGTCTGTCCCATCGCAGCCCGGCCGGGTGCTGCTCCAGCCGCCCCGGCATCGGGGGCACGGGTGAGCTCCCCCCAGCGCATCCCTGGCCCTACGGCCACCCCAGCACCCCGGATCAAAGCCTGCGCTTACCTGGAGCTGGCAGGGAGGAGGCAGCGCGTAAAAAAAATCCCCCACAGGTCTTCGGCAACTGCTTAAGTACCTGCGTGCGTGCGCGCGCGTGTGTGTGACAGGTTGGGACCTGAAAAACCTGCCGCAAATCGCCAGGGCTCCCGGGATCCGCAGCCGCTCTCGGGGCTGGTAATTCAGGTTTGGCACCCGCCCGCCTTGGCAGGGATCAACGCATGGTTGTATGCGCTCCGGGGCTCTTGGTGGCACGGTGCAGGGCTGGGGAGCGGGGCAGGACGTCCCCCTGTGCCGCCAGCCTGTGCTCTCCCCGCCGAAAGCAGCTGCGAGCCGCCGGCTCTGTGACAGGGTGCATTGGACGGCAGCTGAAATAGAGGCGCCTTTTAGGGGGGGAGCTGGTTGTCTTTCAGTTCACAGGATGCTGGAAAAGGATGCTGGAAAATCAGAGGGGTTGGAGAAAGGGCTCGTGAGACGCTGACCGAGGGGTTGCAATGGCTTATCTGCCGGCGCGAAAGCAAAACCGGCGCTGGGAGCAAACAGCTGAAGAGCCGGCTGGAGCCTGGTGCAGGGATCCCTGCCCCTTGGGAGAGGTGGCTGCGGCCAAGAAATCTGCCGTACGTTCAGCAACTGAGCCAAAACCGTCCCGAAGACTGGATGGCTCCGTAGCGTCAGTGGAGACAGGGGCCAGGGCGAGGGGATGGCGACGCGATCGGTGCTGAAGGGCAGACAGACCCACGCCAATTTTCCTCGCGGGCTGACGTCAACCGAGCAAGAGTACTTGCACCGCGCGGGTAGCCTCGCTGCCTGACAGGCCAAGCGGTGCTGTCTGATCCCTGCCGGAGGAGGTTCTGGGGAGAAGACCTGATCCTGCGTGCCTGGGGCAGGCGCCTGGCCAAGGACACATCTCCTGTTTACTGCCAGCGCTGAGCAACCGGAGCGCGGGTAGCGCTGGCTGCAGAGAAGCAGGTTTCAGGACGCGTCCGAAGGGATGCTTCTGGTGGCCGTGGCTGGAGGAACGAGGGTGCAGCGGACCCCTGCAGCGGGGCACAGGCCTCGATTTTGAAGCCGGTGCACGAGGCACAGGCGGAGGCCCTGAATTGCATCCTGCCACACGCTCAGCAGGGCTCTGGTGGGTGTCACCACCTGCCTGCCCTCCGCTGGCGCTCTGCCCAGGCACCTGCTCCCGGCCACCCTTGCAGACGGCACAGCTGGGAAGAGAGTCTGGTCCGGAACAGATGTTTTCATGTTTGCATGCCAGCTTTTATTTTCCTGCATGTATGTGCCCCAAGCTTTGCAACCTGCGAGTAACCTGGCCGGCAGGAACAGGAACGGTTCCCCTCTTCCCTTGTTTGTTACCATCAATGGAGAGAAAGTCTTTAATGTGGAAAGAAGCTCTTGCCTTCGCCTGCGGACCCAGCCCAGACTTGCACCGGGAGAGCTGGCAGCACCGCGCTTCAGGCTGAGACACGCCACTGAAACGGCTTCCGAACCGCCGGGAGTCCTGCAGTGACAGCACAAACGTCACGCTGTGAATCTGACGGTGCCTGGCTGGCAAACGCCAATGCTTTTTGGATCCGGAAATCTTTTAGGTTCCATTCCTGTTCCTGGGAGACGGTCCCTGTGCTGTTGGAGTTTGCACCTCGCCTGGTGTGATGAGATCCTGGCCCAGATGACATCCCTCGGGCAGCAGAGTTAGATTAAATAGAAATAAAATGCAGAGTGCATCCAGGGCTGTCCTGGCATCTTCCTTCCCACAGGAGAAAATATTGCAGCTGCTGTGCCGCGTGTTTGACATGCTGTGCACGGCACTGCAGCATGCAGCGAGGCGTCGGCAGCTGCAGGCTGCGGTTGGCATCCTGCTCCTCTGGACCCCGCTCCCAATTAGCATCCAAGACTTGCATGATAGCGGCAAGTCGCCTGGAGCCGCTTTGTCGGGGCGCTGGGGACACAGCTCACGGCCATCCCGGCCCAAGCGCTGCCCCACTGAAGCACCGTGGAGACGGGATGGAAGAACGATGAAGAGGAGCGATTGGAAGCGCCGACCCATGAGGAGCATGAGGAGTATAATTCAGGTTCCCTGACTTTCTGACTCGTTCACACCGCCTCTTTGCACACACGTCTCGCTCCTGTATTTTGTGGGGATGTTTTTCTTCCTGTAAATCGCAGTTAAACGCAGCATCTCTTGTCTGGGCTCTGAGCAGAGTGTTTCTCCTTTTTCTAATTAGGTGAGAGAAAAAAAAAAAAGTAAGTTTCTCAGAAACTATCCTCCCCCCAAGAAAACCAACCCCAAAGAGAGCAAAACCTCCCCTTCTCCTCTGAACGAACCAATGCAAAGGAAAACTGCAAAAGTCATCTTCTGCTTTGTTTTCCGGTGGTTTTCTTTTTCTTCTTTTTTTTTTTTTTAATGATGTGCTGTTTTTTTCTGGCTACTAATCTGAGAAAAGTGGCTGAAAACACAGCTTTACTGATTCTTTTGGCTTCCATTCAGTTACAGAAGAGTTTCCTAACAGGCCAGTACTGACTAAAAGGATAATTCCTGCAGTTAGTCAGATAGATTTCTACCTGCCAAAACCACTTGTCCCAAGAGACCTTAGGAGGTCAGTTGCTCTGCAGGGTGCAGCTAAAAATTGCCATTATGGGACACCCCAAAACACAAGAAGTTGAGTTAATCACTGTTTTTTTGATCACAGAACTGGCAAAATAGCAGCGGGAGATGAGAAAGATCAGGAATCGCTGCATACCGAAACAGGCTTTCGTCAGAAAAGCATGATATCGTACATGCCCGTGGGGCAGTGCTGAGCCCCTACTGCCACGTCTCTGCGACTGTCCCCTTGCCGCGTTTTCCTCGGGAATACCGATGCCAGCTGCAGCCCGAGAGCCAGCGGGACGCAACACGGAGCGTCGCGGGGGCCGGGAGGAAGGGCAGGCGGCACAGTGGGAACGGGAGGTGGTGGGCACGGGCGGATCCTCGCTGTCCTTGCTGCTGCTGCAGCAGGGCTGGCCGCCCGCTGCCCGCCCAGGCTTAGCAATAGTCTCGGCCTCGCTCTTGCCTGGTGGAGTTTCATTTTGCTTCACTAAGCAGGGCTCAGCCCGTCTTTCCTCAGCGGCAGAACTGGCCAAGGCCAGAGAGATATGAATCACTTGTGACTTCCAAAACGATCCCCACCTTTTCTCTGTCCATGGGATACAGCCGTGCGGATGGAAACTGTGGCGTTTTATTGCTCTTCCAGTTGTTCCAATACTTCTCAGAGAACGGTGTCATCTCATCGGTATTTCCATTTGCAATCTCTGCCCGGGGTACAGCCTTCCGCCCTCCTTCTCTAACCAGATTGTTTCGAAGTGACTAAAACAGGCGCTGATACTTGCAGTTCCTTGCCAGGAGACTTTTCGACAGCGCTGCCCTTGCTTGTAGGCAGAGCGTGCCCCGGCACGCAGAGAACCAGCTGGGCATCACACGTGTGAACCGCCTGCTGTACCCAGCCCAGGAAAACACTGGCTCCAGCACTGGATATCATGAAAGCAGGAAAGAGGCTGGAGGAGACGAGCCGATCTGCTCTTTCCTCCTGGAACGCCAGAGGAACGCAAAGAAGAGCGAGCACCTTCCAAAAATCCTTCTGGAGATTCAGACAGTCATGCATTTTTTACGGAACAAGTCAGGGAGCTGGGAGACTGGAAAAAATCTGCTGAAATCAGTCCTAGCCAGATCCTCGAGGCTAAAGCAGGCAGGTTCTGGAAACCTGACCAAAATATTTACATCCAGGCCAACGGGGGGACTTTATCCCTCTGGGATGCAGAGCAAAAGCCACTGGAGCAGCTTCTCGTCAGGGGTGAGCTTTGCTGCAAGGTTTGCATGTGACAGACGTGGCCTACTTGGAAATGCAGCGCCAGGTCTGCCCTTCCTCTCCATTCCAGGACGGCATGCTGTCCTGAAGGCCTGCCACAAGGACAGTTAGGACAAGGACCGCACTCTCCCCCGTGCTGCCCCCAGAGCGGGCAGCCCACTGGTGCCGGGCCAGTAAAGCCCAGCGCCTGTCTCCGGCCTTGGCGGCAGGTTGTTCTCAAGTGGCGGGAGCAGATGCAGCTCTGCGATGGCATGTCCCCGTGGGGTAGTAGGACAGGCTGGGGACATTCCCTGCCACCTCCTGTGTCACCAGTGGGGTTTTTTTTGGGTGGTAACATCAGTGCCCTGGGCCACATGGGAGGCATCCATTTAGCTGAATGAAGCCTCGCCAGGCTTTTTATGCCTTCTCCTGACCTCCCTCCCCTGGTGGGCTTCTCCCCATCTCCCGACGGGGTGCCACTTTTTGCGGGGGGGCTGGGAGGGTGCCCCTCTCTGTGGGTGTCAGCTGCCAGCGCTGCGGGAGGCGCCTGGCCCCAACACCCGCCTGGCGACGGCTGTTACGCGGCAGCTGGTGGCGGGCTCGGTTTCTGTCAGACCAGTTTGGGTAGGCAGGTGGCACAGGGTGACCGCGGGTGCCTCCTGAAAGCCGACCTCGGGGAGGCCCTCACCACACAGGGCCTCTGGCTCCCGGGGTATCAGTGCAGGCCCGAAAGCCAGGAGTGTGCCCAGCGCAGGCACCTCCACGCAGCGGGTGCCATGGGTGTGACAAGGCCTCCTCGGGGTGTTTGCAGCCCCCTTGGGGGCTCCTTGGGCTGCTGCCCCCGGCTCAGCAGCTCTCCTAAAGCAGATAACGTGGGGTCCCAGCACAGGGCGAGGGGCTTGGGTGCCCTCGGGGTGGCGGGGCCCAACTGCCCCATCCCCAGCCCTGGCCTTCCCCGTGGCCCTGGAGCTGGGCTTCAGGATGGGCAGGGAGAGGCTCCCAGTTTAATCCTTTAAACAAACAAACAAACAAACAAATTAAATCCTATTTTAATCCCAGCTGGTCAGTCGTGACCTTTAGGGTTTTACAGCAGGGTTTCATACTTTGCTGTTTCTGGTGACCACGGAGGAGTCTGAACTGCAGAATTTGCAGCACAGACCCAGCCCCAAAACCTAAGAAACATTGCACAGGCAGAAGAGGGGGACAGGGGTGAAAGGGACAGGTGTCACCTTTTACGCCCTGAAATTGCGACTGTCTCCAGGGCAAGGGGTTTGTCTGGGCACAGTTCTGCAGCGCTCATTGCTTATCCATGCCTGTGTTTATGGGGACGGTGCGGTTACCTGTGGGAGAGGGTGGGCACAAGGCAGATGCCTCTTGTCACAGTGAGACGCTGGTTTTGGGGGGGGGGGTCCTTAAGATGTGTTGCCATCCCCAGCTGGCCATCTCAGGGGTGCAGCTCCTTAGAGAAAAGAAGAGTTAAAACAGGATCTGCTCCTGTGCCTGTCAGTGACAGCACAAACTCCGCGCGTGTTACCAGGGAGGCTGGCGCACCCCTGGGCTGCTCTGCACAGGGTGCAAGAGGTACACAGTTGGTTCAGATCCTGTGTGCTGTGGGATGAGCGAAGGGGGAACTGGGATGGGTCAGAGGGGTTTCAGCAGGAGCAGAGCTCTCCTTTCCTTCTCTGACAGGGGAGGTAGGTTTGCGTTTGTGTGGGCTGGGAGCCTGAACTGGGAACTCTCGCTTGAGAGAGAGCGGTGTTCTTCCTACTGCTGTCATTTCCTCTCGAGGGTCTTTGGTCAGCACAGGTAATGCTGGGTCGGTACAACAGAGTCAGGAGCGCTCAGACGTCAGCCTCGGTGAGGAGCCCCACCCTGCCAACACACAGAGCACAGGAGGACACCGAAGCGGGAGGAAATGTTGAGTGCGTGCCCAGAAGTGGCAACTGAACAGGTCTAAACAGTGCTCCCACCTTGGGGGCAGGAGCACTCAGCTCCCGGAGGGGCAGCTGTGTCTGGCACGTCTGGCCGGGAGGGCTCAGAGTGGAGGCAAGATGATTCCTGAAGTACCTCTAAGGATCTATTGATCGAGTAGGTGGAGAGGGGTGTTTTCCAGAGAGGTGTGATGTGAGCAGGGTGCTGTGCTGCACAGGCAGGCACCTGGATAGCGCTCAACCCACGGGAAAGCCCAACAGGCACAAACAAGCTCAAACACCTATAACAAACGTGAGCGAAAGGAACTGTATCTGGGTCACGGTTTAAGGAAATCCCGCTTTGCTTGCGGTATCTGTTTTCGCTTCTTGTCCTGGACTAGTCTGAGGGACGCAAGAGGCTGGGGGTGCCTGTTCCCTAGCAGCGCTCCCCACCAGCAGTGGGGTCGGGCCCTGGGGTTTGCTGCCAAACTGAGGCTGTTTGAAGCAGGAGGGCTCCCAGCGCTGGTGTGGGATCGCCTTCCTGCTGTTGTGTCTTACGCACCCGTCCCTCTTGGCTAGCTGGTGCTAAACAGCCGGTGTGTCCGACTTCCCTGGGCAAGATCTTCTCCCTTCGTCAAAGGCTGTTTCTAGGCCTAGACCTATCTAGTGAGAGCTTCCCCAGAGAGGGCTCAGTGTAGGGCCACATCTCCTGTGCCTCAAGCCTATGCCCTGGCCACAGGGAGCTGTACCCAGTGTGGTGAGCACAGCAGAGCGGTGCTGAGCGACACTGCCCACTGGAAAGCTGTGTCCCCATCACCTCTGCGGAGCACAGGCCACTCCTGTTGTCCAGCGCTGGCCTGTGTGCACGGCCAGGGAGCACTGGACCAGGCTGTCATGGCTTTTCAGAGACAAGGGACTATCCCCCTGTGGCTGGGCACCTCTTCTCCTGGCAAAGGTCAGTATTCTGCATCTAGCAGATAAGCAACGAAGTAGGTCAGTCTCTGAGCACTAGATCTCCTCTCTCTGACTGCCCTGCTCCCTGCTTTCATGCTCAAGCAGGGCAGGTTGAGCTGGGAGATGGACAAAGCTCTCTGCCAAGAACAAAATATCTACATGAAGGGAGGAAATACGCCCGGGTAAGACAGGTAGTGTGTGGGGAGCTACGGGATGCAGACAGCACTGAATTGATTGTAGCAGCTTGAGAAACTGAAGCCCTTCCCAGGCAGGTTTGGAGCCCACAGTTCACAGGACTGGCAGCTGCAACGAATGTTTAACAAAGATCGACTGATCGGGAGAACTGACAAAGGAGCTGCTTTTCTCAGAGCTGCCAGTGACCAATCCAGCCTGGGCCAAGTAAATGTTAGTGTTGTGACAGGAAAGCCCAGGATGGGGAACAGGTGGTGCAAACCCCAGGGTTGCTTGCTGTTGCTCTGTGCTTCTCTTGAAATACACTTAACAGTTTTGGGGGTTTTTTTGGGCAAGATACTAATTCCAGCCTCTGCCGTCCATTCAGCTCTTCTGCTGGTAAATGCACCTTCACTGGCCTGTGAGGTTGAGCAGGGCTCAAGTTAGGGCAAGGCACAGAAAAATAGCCTTGAGTTCTCCTGACTTGATTTCTCCTCCCCTCCCCTGTAGCTGGAGTGTGGCACTGGGAAACCTCTGCCTAAAGCGATGGAGACACAGAAGGGAAGAGCAGACCTTGCAGTGGGCAGGGTGGCAGGATTTGTGCAGGGCATCTAAACATGCTGCAGGGAAGAACTCCCTCTGGTGCTCTGCTGACCACACTGCCCAGGCCTCTCACTGCCACCTGTTGTACAGCATTGCTTGTGTCCTGCAGTTTCTTCATCAAGGTGCCAAAGACGGGATTAAGGGACTTCCTTTTCTTTAATGCTGCATCTTTCATTAGCTACAATCAACGAAAATGTCCATTAGCATGAGAATATGGATTCAGACCAGGCACAGCACGTGAGTAGCAACATGTCTGAACTACAACACCAGGAAGCTCTGCAAACCCTTGACCGTCTCCTGCAGAACCAGGGGTTTACCTTTTGCTTCCAGGCACATGCTGTGGCTAGTGAGATGAGCGGAGCAGCTGAGAGCCACGGTGCTGAGCGGCTGTGGGAGGCCTCATGCGGGTGTTTGTAGCGGGGGTTGACCTACTGAGAGTACTTGCCATTTGGTCCCAGGTGTAATCCAGCAGATCTGCTAAGATCGACTGAACGCAGAAGCAGTCCTAGCTGGGGTCAGCAGGAAACCTTGGAAAGGGGGTCACTGATAAAAAGCCTCTCTGTATTTCTTCCTCCACCAGAACCAGTGACAAGGAGCAGTGCAGACTAGTCTGGAGGGGCAGTAACATCCCTGGCGCTGGCACAGGGGAATGACTCCAAAGGGGCTGGGGAAATGCAGGTCCCAGGAACATGTGTACAAAGGGGGATCCATTCAAGTGTCTACAGTGACACTTTCTTCTGGGTTCTACCCAGAGATGTCCCAGGCAGCAGTGTTATAATAAAACCCTTCCTTCAATGTGAAAACAAGGAACAACGTGAAGTCCCCTGTCTTCCCTAACGCTGTGGGGCATGAAGGAAATGGCTATATGCATCTTCAGTTGACCAAGAAAGAGGAAGAACGGGAGTCTCTCTCTCTCTGTGGGTGGCTGGCAACTGTCCCTCACGCCCCTTTGGGCCTGCCCAGCACTAACAGACCCCGGCAGTGCTTCAGTGCCCAGGCAAACACCTGGGTGTCAGGGACTCCTGGAGCTCATGGAAGCTTTGGGGATCTGTGAAGCTGATGTATGACCTATCTTCCTACAGATACTGATTTCCTCCATTTTTTTCAGAAAATGTAACAAACAAGACTGAATGTCTCAGATACCATAAGAAGCCAACATTACCTTGTCTGGCAGGAGCAGAAACACAATATTCTGTAATTCACAAGCAATCCAAACACACCCTGCAGCAGAGATTGGTACACATGCCTGGGAAACACATATCTTCTCCCTGCCTCCTATCTTGTTCCTTGCACCACAAGGCCAACAAAAGCATTTGTGCGGCCTTGCAGTGAACTGAGTCAGGGAACTGATTACACTTCAGAAGGACCCAGTTCTTTTCCCTGTGCTGATCTGGCTTGGTGCAGGCTCTGTTAACGCAGCGGGATATGCAGCTGCACAAACACTGGCACAGGGAGGGGGCAGTGCACGGCAAAGGGCAGATGGCTGGGGAAGGGGCATCGCAGCAACTTCCTCAGCTGGCTCAAGGCCTGTGCCATGCTGCTGGGTTAGTACTAGAAGACCTTCCTTTCCCTTAGAGTGCAGTGATATCTTTCAGTTGCGCTAATTGCTTTTGGGATGAATACGAGTTGGTCTCCTTGGGACTTCTTTTTTCCAGTTGCGTATTTTTTAAAGCTTCTATCACAACCTCACTGTCCCTTGGTGACATTCAGAGTGGAGGCATGAATGATCCCATGTACTTCTCCTGTGTACAGTGTTTCATCACAAGGAAACCACTACACTGCAGAACAGAGGGGACAAGAAATGGTGCTGATCTCTTCATCCAGCATGCAGGCAAAATTCCTGGTAGGGCCTAAGGAGCTCCTGCCTGCAGAACCAGAACAAGCTCCCACCCTTCAGTTATTGCCTTTGGTTTGGTGCCTACCTGTCTCCACTGTACTTCCTCAAGACCAGCAAATGATCGTTCAAATCAAGTGGCTGTGTGCCAAAAAACAGAGACAGGGCAGATTCTCTGCCAACTGCTGCACATCACACCAGCAGGGCAGTGGTGGTGGGAAAAATCTCAGGAATGTGCTTGCCAAGACTATCTTTCTTTGCTTCTTTCAGTGCCCCTGACTACACAAGCGCAGAAGAGTAGAACAGGGAGAAGCCCAGAGCCAGGAGAACGCTGGGCTGTCAAATGGACAAACAAGTCGACACTCCTGAAAGACTGAGATCATACACTGTCTGGTGTTTTTCTTCTCCATCCCTGAAAAATCTCGCTGGTTTTCTATTTTGATTCTTTGAACACTAACAAGAGAAGAGAATAAAATACGATAATATGTATGGATTCCCCATCCTTTTTTTTTAAAGCGTATTTGTCAGCGATGAGCCAGTTTTCTCCTGACTGTTCACTAAACCTGCCTTACAGCAAAGCTCCAGTGAGAAGGACTGCAGTCCTTTCCCAGCTGATCAGTGAACTTACAGATGGAGAGAAGGTAGAAGGAAAACCTTTCTTTCCTGCAGCCCAAAGACTGATTACCAGCAAATGAAAAATAACTCTGGTAATGTTCCCCCTGCTAATTCTTGGCACAGTTTATCTGAGTTGCTCATCAGGTAAAAATCAGTTCTTTTCATGAGCGTTGAAATGGCATTCAAGATCCTCATTCTAGCACATTAATCCATATATCTGTGTCTGCTGCCTTCCTGGTGCACTGAAGAGCTGAAAAGCAATGTTTGTTGGGCAATGATGTAACTTAGTTAATCTAATCAATTATCAGGAGTAGGCAAATGTGTCTTTTTCTTCTCATGAGCCCAAACTCTTACTTTTCCTTTCAGAGTTAAAAAAAACACCCTTTTTTCTTCTGATCACTTTTTTAAGGGCTACGTTATGGGAAACAGTTTTCATTCTTTCTCTATGTAAGAGTGGAAGAAGTCCCCAAAGCATGCAGTTCCCCCCACCACACACACTTTGGGCTGGACCAGATAATAGCAGGTGCTACTAAGAGTTTACAGACTCTTATGCCCAGAGCTTAGGAAATCTCTACCTTGCTGATCCAGACAGATGACTTGCTTACTCCCTCCTCCTACTTAACTCTGACATGAGAATTTTCTAGCCTTTCAACTGGTAATACTATAAATAGTCAAGTAAACTTTGATTACAGTTACAAAACTATCAAACTTCCAGACACAGAAATTGCTACAAATTGTCTATTACCTTCTACTACTTATTAGATAAACTTAATTACTGAAGTGACTTACCATTCACAATCATTTCCTTACCGCTTTGTACATTCTAGCTATATTTATGTCTCCTAGCTTAAGCTTAGAGAAGGTATGTGCATTGTGGTATAACATGTGGGAAGCACAGGCAGAAATTAACAGCACACAAGCCACTCCATAAAAAGCACCCCCAGAAAAGCTCTGACTCCCAAGTAAATGCAAAGCTGCTTCAGTATCCAAAATGTCTGCAGGGGACTGGCAGATATAACAAAGGACGTGCAGGAGACCCAGGTCCTTCTAGGGTAGCAGCTGGAGGCTAGATGTGATACCCCACACAACCTGCAGTGACACCRGACAATCACTAGATACGTTTAGCAACTCAATTCCAGCCCTACTGTCTGCCCTCGAGAGCCTAACAGGATTTTTCAGCACCTGCTTAACTCTGTTACTGGTGAAGTTGGACCCCACTAACTTAAGTAGGAACAGTTTTAAGTCAACTCTAAAGGCTTTTGAACATAACATTAAGAAAAATTATTAAAATGTAAAATAAAACAAGTGTACCAGAATCTTATATAATTTCTCACCAGTAGACAAGAAGGCACTTCAAAAGGGTAAATTTTTCCTTAAGGTAAAGATGAGATACAGTCACTGAGGAAAGTGACTTTTTACCTAGGTTATCCAATTAAGAATGCTCTATCCAGAAGCCTATGCTGCTTCTACAACTATTTAGGGGTTTTAAGAAAATGAAGCAACTTTCAAAAATTGTTATGTGGCCAGCTACAGAATTACCAAGCTAAGACAGAACTCAGTGCAATCCAAAGCAAGGCAATGAATGTCACAGGTTCATCTATGAGACATCTGCCAATAGAATAAAATTATTATAGAATACGAAACTATAGAGTGTCTTGCAGCAAACACACTTGTATTCAATGACCAAGAAAAAAGCAAGTTAACGCCACCAATTAAATGAGATCTACTGTGCATCAGACTGTAATGACACTAATAATATAGATGAAAAGAATCAGGCCCTAACAGAACATTTATGTATACAAAAGGTAACTATTAATAAAAGGTCTCTGCTACACCTGCACTAAGAACATAAAATGGGATTTAAAAGAAAATAAGTGCTGCCACCTAGTGAGCAATAACAAAGTCCACAAGCTCAAGCCCTTCCTCCTGACTGTTCTCCCATAGGATTCAGACCGTGGGTCCCATAACTAGACCTCTCCCTTCTACGCTGGTTCATGGTCCTGTGCAACCTAGGACAAGCACAGCGGCTACGTAACAGTACAGGCCAACACCAGACTGTCACCGATGAGGAAGAGAGAGGGACCCAGCTGTTTTGAAAGTCCCTGCTGGATGACTGCTAATGGCTAGCACATGTGTATAGGTATTTTCTGATGGACAAGGGTTTTAAACCACGAGCAATAATCTCTTGAGCCCTAAATGTTTCACTGTAAGCACGGTGAGTTTGATACATTTTTACCACCCCCAAGAGAAACACAGAAGCCCCAGTCATGAAAGAGTCTGCCAGGAATTCAAGGAGAGAAGCTTTTTTCCTTGCCCAAACTGAAGTGCAGTGTCACCTCTGGCTGAGAAAACCTGCAGACCCTCAAAACAGTGCCTGAAGCAAAGGCTCTGAGCACTTCCAAACACTTCCCCACAGCTAAGCTGGGAGCTGGGGCCTGGCTGTCGCGCAAAACAGAGACCCACAGTGTGTGCTGGGGAACAGCGTTCTCCATTTCTTAGAATGTTTACTGACAAACAGTAGTGGAAATTACATTTTTTCTGACTCGAGAAAGACCCAAAATTACAGAGGTGGCATATTTAAAAGAAAGTGACCCATGCTTGCAGCAAGAAAGGAAAAAAAGAAAAATTATAGTTTTGCAATAATTTCCCAACAGAAATTAGAAACAGGCACATATCAGGCTTAGAAAGGGGGAAGAGGGAGTTTTATGGGTCCTTGCCCTTCCTTCTCCATCATTAGCACCAGCCAGTAAGACATCTCTTAACCTTCATTTGACCTAGACAGATGCCTGCAAATTCTCCTCCCAATCAGATCGTGACTGCTAATCCTGGGAAGCCAGCAAACAGTGTAAAATCCTAATCAAAGAAAAATATTATCCAACCTACTGAGCTCAGACAGAAGAGAGAATCTTTTGTATCTTGTTTCACAATCATGCTATTCAGCAAATATTAGTTCCTTAGCCTCATGAAGATATAGTAAGCTAAGGAGAAGGCTGGTTAGAAGGATTGCTGAAGTCTAAAGGTGATCATGATGACATCAGTAACATCCCATGTTACTGATTTTAGCTAGTTCATAAATGGTGTGAGTAATATCAGTGAATACTTCGAGCAGTCAAAGGGACATATGGATTTTAATGCATCTGATAAATCAAACATGATGGTCACAAAACACTGGCGAGAAGTCCTGTGCTAGTCAATTATTAATCTGAACAAGGCTAGGATTTCATCAATTCCTGGCAGAGCCAGGCATGGCATGACTCAATGCCATACACCAGCCTCTTCATTAAAGACAAATATTTCTCTTTGCTTCAGCTGGAAATGCATGTTTAGGCAATTTGAAGTATAGCTAGAAGTATAAAGCACAATTTAAAATACAACATCAAAGAGCAAAGAAAAGTTGGGCAATACAGCTACAGCAATTGCAACTGAATTTCAGAACTGTTCCACCCCTTCTGCTATTCAGAAACAGTTTGCCTCACCGACAGGTTGCCTGGAGCATGAACAGTAAGATACATCAAACTAGAAGTTTGACTAAAAGGAAGTTTTCAAAAATAAGGAGGTCCTCGGCAACTTCTGCTTTCAATCATTCTGTTTAATTATTACAATGAGAAGAGCAATGTAAAAAGTTTAACTGCATACAAAAGAAAAAAAAAACTCTCAAGAGAAAAGAAATATGTCTGACTTGGTTTAGTGGAAAACTTAATGCCACCTGCTCCAAGTAGCTCGGGGTACCGAGACTGAGAGTTTTGCTTAGACCCAGTGAAATGTGGCTACAGCCTTAATGCCTGGGTACCTTGTCCTACCCTGAGCCTGCCTCATCGTCTCCCCCTCCAAGTATCGCACATCCAGCACTCTGTGACGCCAGAAAAAGGAAGAAAGGAAGCATAGCGAGGCTCCAAAAACCTCCCTGCCTGGTGACTTCGCAGAGTAGTAGAGGCTGGAGCTGCCGGCAGTAGATTTATTCCTGTAGCCAAGGAGGCAGCTGGGAGGTCAATTTTGGGAGACTCGCATGTGGAAGCATGTGGAAGTCAGTCACCAACACTGACCCACAACAGCTACTGCTGCAACACCCGAAGGGTGGCTTTCCCTTTCCGCCATCATTTTGCTGCTCCAGCACTCTACCTGGCTGTATGTAAAATGGACCTCTAACAGAGCCACTGAAGACAACCGGATTGAATCACAAGAGCGACAACTCTTCATAGGCGTAAGCCTTTCCAGCATTGTCCTAAATGCACCATACAATTTTAACTTAAAGCGAAATGAAGTCCACCGTACTGAAACTCTGAGTCACCAACTTTTTGACCTATAAAGCTTCCTAAACACCAAACTGGATTACAATACAATACTGAGTTGGCGAAAGGACACAAATTATGTTTTGCATTCAGCTCTGCAAGGATCCAAATGACAGCACTGAGAGTCATTAATTTTTCTACATTTTACTTTTCATCATTGCAAAGCACATCAAAAAGATGGGACTACATAAAACAAGAGTATGATTTTGTAATATAATATACAATAAGAACTGAGGCAACATTACTTAAAATTGTATAAAATGTTTGTCAAGATTATTGCAGGAGATGATAAGGAAACATCTGCTCCTACATATCAATCTCTCTCCCTTAGTCTTCACAGATAGTTGTGCAGAAGTTACTGCCATTTGCGAAATGGCCCACATTTCAAAAGATCCTTAAGTGTCCTACACGTTACCAAACACAAAAACCATTTCCCCTACCTTCTCTGTAGATCTCTGCTGAATGAGGGGCATCTTGTCTTGGGTAAGACTAGAAAGCAGGATCTGTTACATACATCTGGATTTCTCCTCCTTCACAAGTATTTCTGTGAAAATACCTGTGGGAATGCAACACACATTAGCACAGCAAAACTCCAGAAATTCGTTCAGCTCTTCCCTTCTGCACCACAGGAGATTCCTGAGCCCTGTTAACGCACTTGGTGTTTCGGCCCTGCTGCCACAATGTGACATGGAGGAAATACCTGGGGGGGAAACAGGGGCTGTGTGGAGATACCAGCCCTACTCCATAATTACTGAGGATTGATGAGATGACAGGGTTAAACCCCAGGAACTGTATCCTGGGAGAAAGAAAACTTCATCCACTGTGATTTATACGAAAATAAACACACTTCATACAAGAAAGCTGTGATGAAATCCTGTCCTTGTTCATCTTCGTAAGAATTACCTATCCACCAGCCAACTACCAGAAGGGCCTAATGCTGTTTTTGAAGACACCTGCGACTTCCGCTTACATTAAAGGCTTCCAGGTACTTAGCACTGAGACATCCCAATTTCTTTGTTCAGAAAAAATGTTTTTGTCTACATTAGATTCCCCTCTTCCCTTCAATTTCTGTGTAAATGTAACAGCAACCCTAGTATAGACAAGGTGCAAAAAGCACTGGCACTTTTATGACATGTCTTCCTTACTCTCTTTGAAACCAGGTGAAAGATATCTTAAAAACAACAACAACAACAACAACAACAACAACAACAACAACAACAACAAAAACCCCCCAAACGCAGCATCTTGGTATTGGCTAGAAAAGGCAACACAAAAACCGCTTTCCATAATGTTAGCACTTTCTGACTTGGAGAAAAGGAAGTACAGATGTTAGGGGAAGATTTGGTGGCTAATTATATGCTGTGCTGAATGCACCACTTTGTAAATATGCAGAAGAGTAGGATTTAAAATCTATCCAAAGGTGGTATCTTATGGCATTTCTATGCTGGGAGCAGTGTTATATAATAACCATCGTCAGTCTACATGCTATTTTTTGTTTGGATTTGTTTTGTTTAGTGGTGTTTAATAAACACATGATGTGCAGTAATTCAATCTCCTAAAAAAAAAAAGTAGCTACTATTTCTTCTGAGTTTTGCAAAAAATGCAGTGCACGCACACTTTCTTCAAATACTGAAGGGGCATTTCTGTAACTAATGAGATTGTAGTTGTTAAAGTTGCCTTGTAAGCACAAACAGTAAACAAAAATAGAAGAAAGAAATAGAAAAGCAAACAACTTATTTTTTCCATTAATTCCTTAATTCATATTATAACCACACAAATAACTGCATTGGCATTTGGTACAACTGAAGAAGTGAAAATTTCCAGACCTGGAGGTGGAAATAACAGCTGGGTTTGCACAGGAACTTTCTAAAATGGATTTGCCACCAACAGAGAAAGTTGATTTTCCATCAACAATTGCTCGCTTTTAGAGAGGCCCTGGTCATCTTTTTTTGGCATCTATGTATTCTTGTCTCACTGTGACCACTTTATCCTAAGCTTCCACTCCTCCAGTTGTACCACATGTCAAGTAACTTTTTTCAGTGATTATTCTTTACACTAAGAGGATGAAAATAGGAATGGGCTGGAGGATAAGGATAGCGCTGACCTTTTAAAGGAACTGTAAGTCAGAGGGATTATTGTTTTGCCAAAACTGAAGTCACTGACCTGTTAACATTCATCAGGTTTATAAAGTGTGCTGTATGCCTGCACTGCTGCTGCCCGGTAATGCCTGACGAAGCCATTATCTGGAGCTGGGATTAAAGCAGACGCCATTTCACTGTGATCGAAAGTGGAGGCCATCCTTACAGCACCAAAGCACCCTAATGCTAACCAAATACATTTCACCGCCATTCGACCCGCAGACAACAAAGGTATTTTAGCAGAACAGCACAAAAGCAAGAAACCCTACTTGGCCTGTTGCACCATTTGCAAAACGAGTGGGGAAATAGAGAACTGCAACTGAAGGTTGCCTTTTGGGGAAGGGCACAGGTCCTCCACAGCGGAAGGTCGCCAGAGCCACTCTGAGGCACGCTCTTTTACAGGGATCTTTATTTTTCCAGTTGTATTTCGACTTTTGCCGCGGAAAGTCACTCTGCTGACAGGCCGGTGACCCCGGCGCCCAATGAGATGAGGAGGCGCCGCTGCAACGGCAGCGCCACAGGGGCCCCGGTTAGAGGGGACCGCGCGCCCCGCCGCAGCTCCCCCAACGGTCCGAAACAGCCGTTACGGGGGTGGTGGCGCCCCACCTCAGCTCCCTCAACGGTCCGAAACAGCCGTTACGGGGGGGAGGGGGGGCGCCCACCGCCTCAGCTCCCTCAACGGTCCGAAACAGCCGTTACGGGGGTGGTGGTGGGGGGCGCGCGCCCCGCCTCAGCTCCCTCAACGGTCCGAAACAGCCGTTACGGGGGTGGTGGTGGGGGGCGCGCGCCCCACCTCAGCTCCCTCAACGGTCCGAAACAGCCGTTACGGGGAGGAGGGGGGGCGCCCACCGCCTCAGCTCCCTCAACGGTCCGAAAGAGCCGTTACGGGGGGGGAGGGGGGGCGCCCACCGCCTCAGCTCCCTCAACGGTCCGAAAGAGCCGTTACGGGGGGGAGGGGGAGCGCCCACCGCCTCAGCTCCCTCAACGGTCCGAAACAGCCGTTACGGGTGTGGTGGTGGGGGGCGCGCGCCCCACCTCAGCTCCCTCAACGGTCCGAAACAGCCGTTACAGGGGGGAGGGGGGGCGCCCACCGCCTCAGCTCCCTCAACGGTCCGAAACAGCCGTTACGGGGGGGAGGGGAGAGGCACACTGGTTTTAATACAATAACAGCACTCAAGTCCGTTCAAACAGGCAAACTTATTTATTAGGACAGGATATGTAGAAGGTATATTTAAGACGTTTCCATTTGGATTGGCTTGTCTTCCCTTCTCATTTTCTTAAAAGCCTCCATCTGTCTTATCAGCAACTCCCCCTCTTGAAAATTTGGACATCCTTTTTATTTTCACTGCAAGGCAGAACAGAAATATTTTAGAAGAGGAGCACTCCACGTGAATTTAACAGACATTTTACACAGTGACCTCTTCCAGTTCTTTGTGTTCAGGGCAATGATGTTTTCAGCAAACCTTACTGCACAGTAACTGTGATGTAAAGATGTATGAATCACGCACACAGAGCAAGTAGCTTACCAGAGACAACCTCACTTTAGACTTTGTTACCTATGAAAACCTGATAAAGTCACCTGCAAATCTGGGAAGTATCAAATCACAGGACAGAAATCTCACAGTGAGGGACGAAGTATTCATTACAAAGCACTCTCTGACACAAGACATGCTCCACAGTCCCTGAAGTGGGAACCAGATCTAATGCTGACAAAGTCTACCCCTTTCATTTGGGAATTCAGTGGGAAGGGTGTGTATCGTGGTGCATCTCTGAATCCCTCACTTCACTAAATTTCAAATGTTTGGGTCTCTGAATGCTGGAATCTTCTTAAAGAAAATTTTAGCCAACTCTCCCTTGGTTTGGGAATGTTAGACTTCTTTTGGAAGTCCCGTACATGGTAGTGCTCCATTTACAAATCTCAGTTTACCAAGCAAGTGCAGATATAAGAAGAAAGGGGTATAATGCAAGCTGTCATAAATCTGCAGTTCACCTCTCTATCTTAATAGAATCAGACTGTGCACAAGAAATTTACTTCTCATGAAATTCATGTGGCTTATGATTAGGGAGGATCTGTCGTAGCAGAGATCTTTTTACCAGAAGGAGGTGGAGCAGCTTAAGAAGATGAAACATGCCTGGGGGATGTAAGGAAAAGCCCAGCTGAAGAAGACAGCCTTATGCTATACTGTGCAGAGGCAGCCCAAACTGCTGGGTCTGTCTCCAAGGGGCTTGTGCTGCTGCCAGACTGGGTTTGAATTAAGATCAGCTGTTGCCACTGCTAATGAACAATAAGTGTAGATGAGACCCGAGATTTGCATTTGAGTACACATTCCAGAATGGATTAGATATAAGCATTATAAATAAATAAAAAATAATAAAAATAAACAAACAAATAGATAAATACCAGCGGCCGGCTATCCCATGCTGTCATGGACCAGCCACAGCAACATCTCCTGCAGTGCTCTGATGCTCTGCAGCACATGGGGCTCTCCAAGTGCTGCTTGGCTCCAGCCCCCAAGAGCCTGCATGGTCTTGCACAGCTAGAAGAGCCAGTGGTCGGTACTGTCTTGGCCCTCAAAGGACAGATCCACTTAAAAAGTCCTTTAATGGGCTTAAACAGGTTGGAAGTGACTAGTGTGCTGACTGTTGAGAATCACCAAAGTTAATTCAGAGCTGATTTGTTTGCAGTTCACTATGGGATATAGCTGTATATCTGTTTCTAAGTCAGCACATTCCACTAAGTATCCTAGTAATTACTGTGCATGCAGCTTGTTAAGAGGAGCAGAAAGATCTCTTTGTTCTCCCTTCCTAAGGAGTGTGACGAACTGTACAGTGCACTCCCTGAAGTGAAATGGCCATTGCTTATGACCATGAACACAGCTTTTCAAAACTGAAATTCTTCCAGTAAGAAAGCGTTCCTTCCTTGTTGTGTTCATGCCAAGTCAAACACTTCAAAACAAAGCCCTCTCTCCAGACTGCACTAGAAAGCCACTGAGTAGGCCAACTACTGAATCATTAAGGAAAAAAAATCAGCATCTGATCACCCTGTGTCCCTTCCGACCAAAATACATGTTTCTGAGCATGTAAAAAAATCAGCAAAAAATGATGGTTAAGATGAAATCCATCTTGTGTGTAACTGGCTTAAATCCTGTGGTGCACATTTCACACAAAACATGTACATTTAGTATAAGACGTAAGTCACATCATGGATCACTTAAAGAAATAAGTAATGATAAGGAGATAAGTACTGGTAAGAAATAGCAGGGTTTTGCCTAGAGATCCCTCTGTTCTGCCTGCAGTGCCGAAGTCTAGCATGCACGCATTTGAAATTGAGGGATCAAGCCTGAAAAATAAATCCTAGAAATGTAAGGCTGGATCCCAAAGCCTATCATTCTGCTCTGAGAAAGGATCAAATATCCTTTCATCAGCCCTGACAGATGCTTGTCTAACCTGCTCTTAAAAACATCCAGCAAAGCAATTACACAACTTACTACCACATCTGCTCCACAGCTTCTCCACTCCTCCTTCTAAGTACAGAGACTTTTTTTCCATCTACCTAGCTCAAATTAAGCCAGTAACATCCTGTCCTGGCCCTTGGTGCAGACAGTGACAGTGGTCAGTCAGTACTCCCTCTCTGCCAGCCTTCGAGGCTCTGTCTCATACTCCCTGTTCAGCTGTTCCTCTTGTCTTGACCTTTTATAATTTCTGATGCTCCCCTCCCGACTCCCTCCGCTTTGCCTGCATCGTCCTCAAAACTTGATACAGGACCCCCGTGCAGAACGCAACGGCAATGAGGAGGACAGAGTAATTACTGCCATCTCTTACAAACAGCTCTTCAACTAATACACCTCCAAATAACCTCTCCCTTTTTGCAGTAGCATCCCATTGCTGACTTGTTCAGATCATGAGACGCTCTCTTGCCCAGATCTTCACCACATGGATTTGCAGTCCCTAAGTGTGATACTTGGCAGTTGTCTTTGTCTGTTATTGTATTGATTTCAGCCCTTTTCTACAGATCCCTGGGAATTCTGATACTGTCCTGTAAGGATTGTTGTATCTCATGTCATTTTGCAAATTCTTACTGTCTCTATTCCATCATCCAACTCATTACAAAAAGATGGAATTATATATATTACACCCAAGGGAGACCCTGCTTAATAGCTCTTTGCAGTTTGATTGCAAAATGCTGATTGCTGCTGTTTAACCCGAGCATTTCAAACTATTTGTCTACTACTAATAACTGTTTGTCTACTTAAGTGAATGTCAAGTGGAGCTATGTAAAATGCCTCATTAATGTCAAGGAGTAACTCCAAGGCCAGTTATTTTGCCAGAAAAGTAAATCTCATGGATTTGGTCGGATTATTCTTGACAAATCTGTATCGGCTTTTACTTATTGTCTTCTCCTCTGGCTGCCTACAAGTCAATTGCTTAATAACTGACTCCAACGTCCTTTTAGGTTAGCAAAGACGGGTAGGTTCCTAATATGTAACATGCTAGCACGTCTTTTCTCCCCTTTTCAGAGATATGTACTACATGTGCTTGCTGATTCCCTGGAATTTCCAAACCTTTTCCAAACTGTAGGTTTACCAAACTTCCTTGCGATTTGTTGTTTGCTTGGGTTGTTGTTTGTGAAGTGCACTAGTGTGTTTATCAAGCTCTGCAGATCTGCTTACTTCTAAATATACTTTGACACATTCTTCCCTTCTTCTGGCCTATGTTCTTTCTATCTTGATCGTTTGAATTGTGTAAAGCATTTGGTCACAATTAACTTTATTTTTTTTCCCCCTAAAGTCAAAAACAGTTATTTCAGCCTTCCCTGTGTTGAAATCTGTGTATTTGTAATTTTGTAAGTGTCCATCACTGCTGTTCTGCTATTCTCACTTTTTTCTTTTGTTAGAAACAGGAACTCTATTCTAATTTCATGACCATTTTAATGTAAATTGCCTTTCACCATCTAATCGCAAGCAGTTCCTCTCAGTTTGTGCTGAGAGGAGGTACTATATAGGTCTCCAGACTGTCATAAATGGGGGTAGCAATGCCTATTAAGTGCTGATTTACTGTGTTTTCAAATCTAAAAAAATAATGAAATTATTTTCATATGTTATGAAAATTATGAAATTATGAAAAAATAAAATATCCTCTATCAAATATTAGGAAAACTTATTCTTGATGTTTAAACAACCTGAATAGGAAAACAGTATTTTTCTCCTAACATTTGGCATTCTTACTCCTCCCTGTGAAAGGAAGTACAAGATATTGGGTCCCGAAGTAAAAATTTTGTAGTAAAAGCTGCGCTCCACATCTAGGTGGGATCTTTTGTGTTTTCTGTGAGTCTCCGACAGAAGGTCTGGAGAAGCCTGGACTTAAATTTAATGCTAACGAGCCACTGTACAACAACACTACAGGCTAAACCCTCTGCGAGATGCTCCTCCTTGAGAACTGCAAAAATGAATATGCAGTGCCAGCAGCTAAGATAACATGCAATCTAAGCCGTCTACAGGCATCACGGCAAAACCTGCTGCAAGGGGCCGGCGTTTGAGGAGAAGATGCTAACCCCGCAGCTTGACGGCCCGAGCGGTCCGAGGCCGCCGGCTCTCGGGTTAACGACCGGGGCGTGAGGGCGAACGCCTTCCTTGCGGGGCAGGCCGGGGCAGGGGAGGCCCCGACGCCTGGGGGGCTCCTACCTGTTCGACTCGCAGAGCACGCACTCGTTGGAGTAGGTCTCGCCGTCGGTCCCGCACACCGGGTTGTAGTCCCTCGGGCAGCCCGGCACGCCGTACCTGTTGCACGCAGGCTGGGGGAAAGAGGGGTGCGGAGGCGTTTGAAGCAGCTCCGGCAAAGGGGAGGCTGCGGAGCTCCCGGGCTGGCCGTGGGCACCCCGGGGGCTCAGGGCGCTCCGGGGGGGGGGCAGCGCCTGCCGGGGGGGTGGGGGGGGGCAGCCCACGGCGCTGCCGCCTCCTCCGCGCGAGGGGCTGGGGGGGCACCGGCACCGGGCGGGCCGCACTCACCGGGATGCTGGCAGCGCTGGAGGGCAGCGAGATGAGCCCTGCGGAGAGCGCCTGGCGTTAACGGCACCCGGGTCCCGACGGGCTTCTTCCCCCCCCGCCCCTCCCGGTAACGGCCCCGGTCCGGACCCGGTTCAGCTCCCCCCGCCCCTGCACCGGCCACCGGCCGGTAAAGCCCTGCCCCCGGCCCCGGCCCCCCCCCCCCCCCCTTCCCCCGGTGTCCCGGCGGCGCGGCTCACCTGCG
>NW_020450835.1:352322-435154 GCF_003343035.1 Apteryx rowi | reverse complement strand
CCTCGCAGAGGTGCGCTTCCCTGGGGAACCCCCACGGAATTGGTTGCGCGGTGTCTTGGGCAACACGGGGAAGCTGGAAACATGCGGGCGGTGCCACGACGAACACCGTGCGGCCGTTAAAGCCCCGGCACCTCTCTCAGCTCAAAGTCGCATGAGGTGGCTTGTGCTGAGCTGTGAAGGCGTTGCTGACAGGAGAAGGAGAAAACGAATGCAGCCTCAGCAATAGAAACAACCTGCCTGCATCCGATGTCCCGGGAATCCAGGCCAGCGGGAGCTGGAAAGGCTTGGCACGCTGCCCTGCCGGCTTGACTGGGTGTCTCGGCAGTGCTGCGCTCCAAAGATCATCTGTCGGACGCTGATAACGTTGGTTAGATTTGCAAAGCCCGGTGGCTAGCTTTATACAGCGTGGAGGATTCTGGCTCTGGAACTGTTTTTATGCAGTTTCCTAAAATCTAGAGCATAGGCTTCCCCAAAACGGCCTATGCTTGTGTATATGAGCTTGGGTACAGATCCATCAGGTGTCCTGATATATCCCATGCGTGTACATATGCAGACATCATGCGCATCCATAACCCTTCGATTCTCTGGGTCAGCCCCCAGGTTCTTCCAAGCACGGCTCTTCTTTTTCTGTGCGTTTCTGACAGTGTCCCCTGTCCGCCTGGCGTTATAGTGGGCTTATTTTATTATCTCCTGAATATGATATTGTTTCTCCAGGTAACCTCTGAAGGGTGACTGCAGTGTTAGATTTGCAGTCAGAGCACACCTCTGAAGTTCATCCCCATTGCAAGATATGTTTCATGTAAAACCATCTGGCCTAGGTATTTTAAGCAAGATGCCTAATCGGGAAGTTTCAAGGCTGGTTGAGCATGTAAAGTGGTATTTCTCTCTGCTTTGTCTCCTTCCCCATCTTTGCCCAAACTTTTGCCCCCTGCTGGCTAAGCAACTTGAGAAGAAAGCATCTTTCTCTTATCTTGTTATTGGTGGGGTGGTTGCTGGATTTGCCACCATTGGGGGATCTTTAGCTTCCAGAGAGATTTCCTGGGGAGAAGGAGTATCAGGGAGTTAAATACCGGCAAGTTAGGCCAGGCTGGGTTACCTCACTTTTTGAAGCTGTGATTTATCACAGAAAAAGCAACTAGAGGAGGGGGCAGAAAGGAAAAATGAGGGTGTTGTTTGGGTAGGAGTTACGTGTTGAGTTGTGCATTTCTCAGGTTCATGTCACTAAATAATCATGCACAAAGTTCTTGCACAGAGCTGTATTTGCACAGGAAAAAAACCTAAATCAAGTAAGAGCTTCCTGACCCTGCTGAGGAGGGGAAAGGCGGACAAACCTTCTCCTGAACAACTCCAGCACAGCAAGCATAAGATGGATGTGCACTGTCACCATGTCACTTTGGAGAATAGCTCCCCCCAAAGCCAGTCTTCCACACTCACTTATCTTTCAGTGAGTTAATTTACATGCTTATTAACAGTCTCTATTCGGTGCACATGATCCCAGATAAACAGGGGGATGGGACCATTTTGGTTTAACATTGCTTCAGTTGCCTCTAGACAACAGTAACATTAACTCATTCTCTGGATAGCTGGGCAGAGCTGCAGTTTATAGGCAGCACTAGGAAACTTTGGTCACGGTGGGATAACAGAGAGCCACTTCCCCCTTGGCTTTGAGTCTCGTCTTCTTACCTTGCTGGAAAGTATGTGGTAGATCCTCTGATTTCACTCACAGTTTAATTCTGCTCTTCTCATTCTCCGATGTCCCTCTTGTTTCTCTGCCCATAGGTCAGACAAATGCATGGGGAAGTATCTAAGCACCACTCACGTGCGATATATTCCCCGACAGGCATGGGCAAGGGCAGAGGCAGCAGGGGCACAAAAGAACGAGTGGGCTTGGTGGCAATGGTTCCCCCACCAGGCATAAACAAGGTCTGGAGGCCCTTTAGCCTGGATAAACAGCTGAGAGAGCAGGTCCACAGAGGTCCATCACAAAACCTCACCCTTTTCCCCCCTGTGGCTTCCAGAACAGTTTTGCAAACCAAAGAGCTGGAGATGGCTGAAGCTAGCTTCAGAAACCCTCTGAACTTTGGGTGCCTATCTGAACAGTGCCCACACTTCAAAGCCATGTGTTCTGTCCCAGCTGCTGCCTCCTGATGTTGCAGAGGAAATATGGGAAAGTAATCTGCAAGTGCTTGAATAAGTCTCAACATGATACTCATATTTCATCTTTGTGCCAGCCCAGCCTCCTTAGTGCTGACAGCATTTCATTTCATTTATTCAAATTTCCTTCCACTGAGGATATTTAGCTTTGCCTTGTTTGAATAAAATTTTACCTACAGGCCTTTACTGAAGAAAAGGGAGAGTGAAAGAAAAGAGACTTTAAATTAAAGGAGGAATGATATCTTGCACCTCTGCTCCTGGCAAGATGGGCTATCTATTAGAAAATGCCCATTTTCTTCCATAAATTATTAAGAACTGGAGGCAAGGAAGTTAATGATTATTCAGAAGGCTTTTTAATAGGCTTTGTATCCTGTTAATGCACTTCTGATATGAACGCTGAGTCACTGGTAAAGAAAACTGCAGAACTATTTGCATATCTTCTAGAAGTTATCTCCTTGTTAACATCAAGTAGCTGATTAATAAACATGGAAAAGAATAAAGATCCCAGCATACGGCCTGCAGGGAGCAATACATAATTAGAAGTTACATTCCTATAGAGAAGGTCTGCTTCTGCCTTATGCTCAGTGAAATAAACCCTCTGAGCTTGGAAACTAGAATTTATTTGAACTTCAGTCACTTTTCTAAGTAATTGTGTAGGATTCCCTGAAGGAAAAGAGCTCTTTTAATGAGTTCATACTAACTCCATATTCTGCTAACCAGTGGTTAGGTACTAGGCAAGATTGTGTCTCAAACACATGGAGATTTTGTGACTGCAAGATGTTGAAAGCAGCAGAATTGACTAAGGGCAGAGGTCACACCCGAAGTGCCTGTCTGTGTTCTCTTGCCATGCAGAAGAGCCACGCATGAGTCTTAAGTTTGGCCCGGAGGAGAAAAGGCGTAGTTTAGAGCCTTAGTGTTCATGAAATAAGACGGTAATTGTATAAGAAGGAGTGACCAAGTGTTCAAGTATTTACCACTGCTTCCAGCTGGAAAGCCACTTCAAAGCTAGCCTGTAGTCTAGCTGCATCTTGAAAGAAACAAAATAAAACAAGGTGCCAAGCAAAGCCCTTAGGGCTGAAACCCTTCCGGTGCTCCTTAGTCTTGCCACTGCCTCTGTGAATACCAGCCCTGGTGCAACTGAGATGGATCTGCTGCAAAGATTGGCCATCATCATGCCTGTTCTCTAGTGCTGGTGACAGGAAGGTGAGGTCCTCTTAGGTCCTGTTTAGCTCATCCACAGCTCCTTGAGTGCTCTGCTTGCTGGAGATGTTTGACTGCTTGGGTCTGCCTGTGGGAGTGTTTCCTATCCAAAATCTGTCCAAATCAGCAAGGTGAGCAAAAACCTACTGCTAAAACTCCCCAAGTAACCCAGCTGCATTGGACTGAAGTGGATAGCTGGAAGATGGCAGCTTCTGGCACAATGTCTTGGGGTGGATGGCCCCAGCTTATTCCAGGATGCGAGTGTTTATTCCTGATCTCCCCAAACTATGTTAAGCAGAACAGGAACAGTTTTTATAGAGAGTCAGTAATGGGTAAGTCTTAGATAAAACAGTGATTATTGCAGATATCAGCAAACTGTGCAGCAAAAAGAGTTTGGTTGAATATGGAATGCATTCAACATCAAAAAAAGCTTTTAGACAAAGAATGACAAATGTGCACCATCTGCTGTTCCTTTTTATTAATGGAGTCCCCTTGTGAAAAACATAGCTTACCCCACTCTTGGCACTCCTCTGAAAGGAAATGTGTTGAAGACGTGGACTGTGACGTTTCCATCCTTGGGGGTCTCCAAGACTTGGCAAGATAAAGCTACAGCTGCCCTGATCTAGTGCTCGTGATAGCCCTGGTCCAAGCGGGAGGTTGGACTAGAGACCCTGGAGGTCCCTTCCAGGCAACACTGCCATGGGTCTGTGTCCCTGTTCCCGAAATCCATTCGGAGCTTTCCTCTGGTGATTAATGTTGCATTTTAGTTACGTGGCCTATCCTCTTGGAATCGATGGGCATCAGGCACTAGGAGGATGGAGACTTCCAGCGGCAGAAAGCTCAAAGCTCATGTCTGTGCTAAGAACTTTTACCAGTATCGTTTTGCAACATTTCAATACCAATGAAACCCTGGAGGTGCAGTTTGCACAGGCATTGAGAATATACGCGGTGGTGCCATTTTCCCCCATTATTTGAATTAGTATTGGCTTTGTTGGGAAAGAGGGCTTGGCGCACGGCATACATGTGCCAGAATGAATGTCCCAAAGGTGAAGGGATGGCAGGTTGTTGATCCTTGTTAGCTCCATAGGAACGTGCCAGTGAGACACAGGCAGTTTCTGGGAGTGCAGAAATGCCTTCATTGCAGTGCAGAGTGCATCAGTAACTCCCTTACTCTTTTACCACCTGGAAAAATCGGGTGGGGATCTGGGGTATAAACCCTAGCAGAGTTCTCTGGTATATGGATGTAGCATTTAGCTTCTGCCTTTTTCTTCATGTGTGTACTAAAGCAGTGGTCAGCTGATTCATGGAAAGCATTTAAATTAACGGATAAACATCTACCCTGGGCATCTCCTGGTGCTTCAGAGAGTGAGGCTACTGAGCCTACTAAGAAACCACAATTTCCTGTGAAGACTGGACACGGGGAAGCTATTTTGCACACTTGCACAGTGAAATGAGGTCTCTTCTCACAAGGAGTCAGGCTGCTTATCAACTCCACCCAAAGATGAGAGCAGCATGGGCTTAGGCGCCAGGGCAAGGTGGGAGCAGGCTAGGAGTCACCAAGTGGTGACTCTCAATGTAAAAATAATTCACAGTGTCGAAAGGAAGCTGATCTATCACCCCACCTGCTTAAAACAGCTATAGGGAGAGGTCTTTGCCTGCTGTAGCACTGGGAGGGCTGTGACTAAGGCACTAGATTGCTTGCTACCTTAGATTGGAAGAATCAGCTGCGTGGTGTGGAAAATTCTCTTTGCCACAGACTGTGCTGAAAGCTTATATATGGGGAAAAATAGAGGTGTGGAGGAAGAAACCATCGGGGCTATTAGACATGAAGGTTCCCACTTGAACAGGCCCTGAGCTGCAGGGTCCTGCGGGGTGGCAGGTGACGTGAGGAAAGTCTGGCTATGCATCTGTGCTGTTTTGCTCTTCCCTGGACCGTCGCTGCCAGCCTGTCTTGGAGGGAGGAGGCTGGTGAGAAGGATGCTACAGCCCCCCCCAATCTGCAGTCAGTGTCCCCCTGCAGCCTCCTGTCGTGCAGGGGAGGATGGCTGTCTCCACGGAGCAGTGGGAAGCAGGGGCACAGTGCGGTCGGCTTGCCGGAGCTGCTGCAGGCAGTCTGTGACAAGGCACGTCACGTTATGGGCACATTGCGGTCTGTCCTCCCGCTGTACTTGCGCTGTGCCTGTGAGTCTCTGGCCGCGTATACAGGAGGGTGCTTCCCCTCCTGAGTAATTACTGGGGTAAAAGCAAGCACCACTGTAGAAGGAGCGAAGCACAGGACAAGGGAAAATGCTTCTGAGCTCATTTCAGCACATCAGCCCAGGGGTGATACTGCTGACAGCCTCTTTTCTGGGCTCTTTCCTGAGCTGTTGGAGGGCCCCTGCTTCTGCTGAGACCAGGAATGCCTCGCCAATGGCTTAGCACTTGCCGTTTGGGCATTTCTCGCACCTTGAACCTGGCACCGCAGCAAGACAGAAAAAGGGCAGAGGGGAGAGAAGTGATCTCCACGACTGTTTTAGTGCCCCTGACAATGATTCCCACAGGGAAGAAGTCAGCAGCACGGAGCAGGCTAATAGCCTTCTGGTAGAAGTCTAGTTTGCTGTGTGGGAGGGATTGGTTCCAGTTGACAAGCTGTCTCCCTGGCCGGGACCAGAGCTCTGAGTCGTGGCTGTGGCATCACCTCTAATTTTGGCAGACTCCTTCAGGCTGTTTCCATAAGGGCTGGGTTCAAAGGTTCACAGAAAGATGTGGAGGAAGCTCCTCATCTCATCAAATTCCCTCACCCTGCTGTCAGTTGCGTTCCCACCCCCACGCCCATAAAAGATTGCTCCGGGGGTCCTATCTGTCACACACAGCCCGTGAATCATTCACTTCAGCTGTGCTCCTGCATTTGCAATCCCACGTAGCCTGAAAGGCAGGATCCAGGCCTCAGGGATTCAATTATGTACAAGCTGCTCAGTCTCTCATTCCTTGATTCCTCTGGGCCCATTCATTTTGCTCCATCCTGTGCTGTTCTTTGCCATATCTGCCACAGATGGCAATTTATTCTCTCCTGTTTCCCACGTGAACCCCATCTATCACCTGCCTGCCTTTGAAATTAATTTACTGGCTGGCCAGATGCCCACTTTGTGTCCCTGGCTCTCTTCCATCTGTGCATAACGTGTGCGGGAGTACTCTCCCAAGGGGGTGAACGTCTCACGGTGTCTACCTGTGCTGCTTCATACCATGGCCTTGAGGAGCCTTGCCCACCTGTGGGCAGTGCTGCTGGATGGGAGCCCTGCACGTTCTGTGGGATGGTTGGGAAAGAGCTACTGTGAGTGACGCACATGCTCCTGGAGGATCTGCCCTTGCCACCAGTCACCACCGCCACGCAAAGCAGCAGCCTCCTGCCTGGTGGAGAAATGCGGGTGGACCACTGTGAACTGGTCTTGGAAAAGGGCTTTAGTAGTCCCTGGGGCCTCCAGAATGGTCCTGCGGGGGGGTCCTAAGGCACAGAAAGCAACGGGGTCTTCTTTTGCTCTCTCCTCTAGAAGTCTTTTTCTGCTGTTGTCTTTGACCCAGCTCAGCCCATCCATCTCCTTGGTCTGTTAAGGACAGATTTACGGATGCTGGCTTTGACTGCTGCCATTTGTCTGTGTGCTGGTTCAAATGATGCATGGCAGCCCAGGGCCACACATCTTGCTGGGGGGAAATGGGCTTTGTCTCAGTGATTTGCCCCAGGATCGGAAGTTCTTTGGAGGGAGGTGGTTGCTCCCAGTTGCATTTCTCATATTAAGCGTATCGAAAGCTATCTCAAAGAGCAGAAACTTTCAAGACAGGCTGTAAAAACTTTCCCTGATTGTTGAGGCTGTTAAAGAACACTGGGTTAAGGGACCTTGCCCCGGAAGGCTGGTCATCTTTTGGCTTTCTGGGTGATTACAGCTAACCCCCATGGATGGCATGCAGCTATAGAGCAACAACCCAGGTTGGTGTGTTAGCAGAAACTGTTTTCATCTATCAAAGGGAAGAGAGTTTCCATGCAGGGTGGGAGCAAAGCTGCTTCTGAGTCGGAGCATGGTGCTCAAAAGTGACTCGATCCAATAGCGCAAGTCTTATTTCCTTATGGGAAGACACTTGGAAAAGTCAAAGGCATCTTCTTTAGTGTCCCACCTAATTCTCACAAAGGGGGGGATTTTGACTATCCTCCCTCTCTCTAAAGGCTCTGTCCAGCTGAAGCTGCTTTCGGAGACAGCCTTACACCCTGTTCTGTCTCTTCATCCCATAGGAAAAGGCTCTGCGCATGGCCTGGTCACCTGTGAAATGTCTAATCCAGGCAAAGTCTGCAAAGACCGTCTCTGTCCCAGCAGAGCTCCTGTCCAGCTTGTGGTGCCCTTGGGCTGGGTTTGTGGGCTGAGAGGGCTGTCCCTGCGTGATGCCTAGGGGAGATGGCCACTGGTGGCTATCGATCACCACGGCAGAGGGAAGGGAGGTGGGAGGGAGGACAGGCGGTAGGGTTGTCATCTCCATTTTCCTTGTACTCTGGTTATGTGTTGCTCTGCCCTGAGCAGGTTTCAGGGGCAGCCTGTACTCCAGCTCCCTCTGATCCCTTAAACAAAGGTATCGTTTTCCTGGGAAAACCTATCCAATGCACTTTAGGGTCTTCAGGAGTGAGAATGAACAGCAGATAAGCATTTCAGAGTTGGCTGATATATTGCAGTCAGGGTCAGTCAACTCAGTCAGGCTTTCATGCCTGTCTGCCTGATTGATTGGTAAAATGAAAAGACCTTTATTTCCCAAAGAAGTTAAGTCCCAGGTTACTCTCCAGTGATGGCTTGGAGATGGAGATATGTTTGCTGCAAAGGTACCAGGCACCATCCTTATGAAGGCCCATCACTGCTGAATGCCGTGCCTTCTCTGTGAGAGCCGGTGCCACGGGTACCATTTCACAGGGGCCACGTATGCATCTTACAGCTTGCTCCACTGTCAGCCCAGAAGCATGGCTGCTGGGTTTGGACTCTGGTTGGAAACATGCAGTCAGTCGAGACAGGAGGACAGAAACAGCAGCAGCAGGAATAGGAGGAGGTGACAAGGCCTGGGATTTGCTAAAGGCACCATTTTTGAATGGCGCTGTTGGATGGAAGATCCACAGAAGGCAGGAGTCCCAAAAACTCTGCCTTGAGGATGCTGGGTGAGGCTAAATCTCTTAGCTTTGTTTTGGCTTCACCCTTTTATGGCCTGGCCTGCTCCATACTCCTTCATCACAAAGCTGGGGCTTCTCTTTCTCTTCTTGCTTCTACTTTTGTGCCAACATTTGGGGCAGTATCTTGCGTTTGGGGTGTGTATTGGCAGACTTGCGTTCTAGAGAAAGTTTTTTTTAATAGTGGTTGAAATATTTTTTATGTCCAACACTTTTTCTCCAGTGATAAAGGCAATTGTCATGTGTAATGGAAAAATGTCATTTTTCTTCCGGATTTTCAACTCCTTTCTCTCTGCAAATTCATGGGCATTTTTTAGGGGGGAGGGAACAAAGGGAGGAAGAAAAAATATTTTCTATCTTTAGCACATGATTCTGTTATTAAAGAGCAGAATCACAGTTACCTGAACTGTTAGTAGTTCAGTATGAGGGGTCAAGGCTCCCCAGCCGTTACTGGAAGCATCATGCTTTCAAATTAATATCATGCCCACAAGCAGTGAGAGTTTAGGAACTGCAAGAGCTGGTGTATTTTTATATACCAGTGTCCCAGGCTCCTCTGAGCCCAGATATTTCTGATAATTGGGGAACTCTTGAACTGGCGCAGATCTCCCCTAATGAGAACAGCCAGATCCCATGTGTTTCCTAGGACTCCCCACCTCGCAAGACTCCGGTGCTTTCTTTGCAAGAGATTTTAGTGACTTGGAGGGGAGGGAAGGGTAACAGCACTTTGGGTACGTGCAAGAGCGACTGTTCCTGGCCAAATTAGCTGCCCAAGCTGAGACATCAGGATTTGGCCATAGCTGGTTAAAGAGGCCAGGGCTGGTTGGAGGTGCGAGGATGTTTTTCCTCGCTCCTGCTCTGGCCCAAGGAGTCTGCAGACTTGTCCTTGTCCATGTGGTGGCAGTCTTGCTCACCGTACATGCTCCTTGCTGCCTGTTTGCATTAATTTTTTTATTTGAATCGGTTTTTTTTAGGCTGAAGAACTCAATGGACCATATATGCTGCCAGCCAGATAATATTGTACAGTAATGTAGTGTGCTCGTCCCCACACTGTCAGTAATGCACAACAGCTTGGTTTCCTTGCCATGCTGGAGATGTCTATAACTCAGTGTGAAACAGCCCATTACCTTGGGCCCAGCGCTCCAGCAGATACTGTCGGGGCAGCACAAGTGATGTGGCTGCGCAGCAGTGAGGATATTTGGTCATGCCCGGCCTCACCTGGCTTTTCAGATCTCTGCCCAGCAATTGCAGAGGCCCCTAGGGGTGTTTCTCAGCAGGTAGCAAGGCTCGTTCCTAGCTGACTCATCTCCCTTTTCCCCTGTTAGTTCCCGCAGGATTTGGCTGCTCTGTGCTCTGTCCCACCCTGAGCCCCATTTTGCAGAGCTGGGGTCTCTTCTTCTCTGCTCACAAGTTTGCCTGCGCTGGTGCTGGTGCTGGTGCTGGTGCTGGTGCTGGTGCTGGTGCTGGTGCTGGTGGGGAGGAAGGAGCGAGGTGGCGTTTATTTTGATTAAGCTGCAGTGTTGTGTTTGGCAGGGCTTTCCAGCAGCAACGGCTTAGCAGGTTGTGGGCATACTTGGGAGTGAGTCACCGAGCACTAATAACAGCAGGAAGAGGGGAGGAGGGATGCTCCAGAAGTTGTTCAGCCCTTCCTGACAGAAACCAGACACAGGGGCAAGGCTTTCCTGGAGAGGCAGAAAGCATCTAAACCGAAAGGTCACCCAAGGTCGCCTGGGAACATAGCTCAGCTGCGGTCCCTGTCTTGAATCCCCGTGCGTCCTTGTTGCCAGCTGATGTAGAGTCTTCCTGGCAGCTGCATATGACGTTGACAGGAGAACTTTTTACCCATCAGTTTGTCCAGCCGTCAAGGGTCTTGTCAGGCTGACGTGGCTGTCCTAGGGCACATTTGCTTCGGTGCAATCGGGCTTTACTAGAAATCACTCAAACATCTCATATTCAAGGCGAGAAACACATGCTGCTATAATAGGAGTGTCTGCATGGAGATTACAGAGTGCTGCAACTGGTTTACACTTCAGCAAGCCTCTCCCATAGGCAGCTGGGGACCAGACAGGAAGCAGAAAGACAGAGCGTAATCCCAGTGGGAACTTGGGCCTGGGACCACTGCTCAGAGCAGTTTGGGTTTGAGCACCCCAAAATGCAATAAGGGCTGGAAGGGGAATGCCTATGCTCTGTGCTCATTCCATGCCGGATCTGGAGCATGCACCCAACCTAGAGCATCACTGAGAAGCAGAGCTTTGCCCAGAAGTTTGGGAGAAATTCAACATGTTGGCTCTAAAACAAAGTGCGGCCTCAGCCTCGGGGCTGATGGAGCTTCTAGGTGCTGCAGAGTCAGGGCAGAGAGGACAGGCAAATCTGACCCGGTCTTGCAAACCCCAGTGGGGGTGCTCAAAAGCCTACCAATACCAGGAGCCAAAGAAGTTGCCTTCAGAGCCATGATGATGAAACTGAGGTTGTCTGGAGCTCCTGGCAGGCTAACTGCAGTTGCAGGATAGACACAGCATCCGGTGCTGGTGTCAGGCAGAGCTCAGCAATCCTGGGAATTCTCTTCCAATAAGAATTCATGCTAGAAAGGGCAGTCTCAGTGCAGCGGGATAGGAGACAGCTTTTAGTCGCAGGTCTGCCCCACGCTGGGGAGCCTGAAGAGAGGTAAGGTTCATATTTGAACACTTCCTTCCCAGAGGAAGAGAGTGATGTAAGTCAGCTGGGTCTGTTCCTTGCTTATGTTATCGTCTTTGCAAGGGGAGTGAGCAAAGCATGCATGTTTGCAGCAGTGGAGGAAAGAGACTCTGCATGGAGAGGGAAAGGAAGTGAACTGGAAGACCAAGCAGCAGATAATTTGCCTAAGGGACAGGAAGAATAAAGAAGGTTATCCACTTTTTTTTACACTTGCTATGGGCTAATTAAGAGATCAATGTGATGCTGCAAACCTCTGAATGCTTAATGGAAAAGTAGCTAATTAATTAACATTACAAATCATAATCATTAAGGAATTAATCTTTCATGAACTTAATTGGGAATGGTGAGTGAATGGGTATATGGGAGGATGACTTTTGGAATATGAGTTATGGTTGTTTCTTTCCAAATCACTGCTAGTTAATGAAGAAATAGAGCAATATTACTGAGCTAATAACGCAGAAGGGAACAAGGCTGTGTAATGATCACAGCTAGGAGTGGTAATTGATTTGTTTGTTGGGAAAGCTCACAAACTGGGATGGTGTTTGGCAGAATTGTTCTGTTTCTGGAGATGACCATTTGCTTCTGGTAATAAAGGGCTAAATTGTCCTTGACTGTCTGCCCGGAAGGCAAAACGCCTGAATGTGGCTGCGCCTTTGCATTCGGTTCCCCGGACTGATTGTGGTCACTGTGCAGGGAGCTCGTGAGTTCTCCCTTTGCAATTTAATCTGATGGAGATGAGAAGTGCAGTTTTCAAAAGAGGAAAAACTGCCATAGTCATTCGTGAGGGATGTGTAGCAAGAGGTTGGAAGGCCGGGGAGGACTGCAGTGGTCTGGGTCACAGGACTTCCCTATTTGGTGTTTTCCTAAGGGACACGTGCTAGTTCAGTCTGGACTTAAAAACTCCAAGCGGTGGTTCCCAGGGTGCGTGGTCCACCTGTGGATTGCCAGGCTGTTGCAAATGTGTCTCTCATTTTGTATTTGACTGTGGTATCGGTTTCCCACTGTGTGACCCTCTTCTACTCCCCTTGGCTAAGCAGAGGTCCTCTCTGCGCCAGGCTGGCGTGAACGTAACGGGGCTGCTCCCAGCGGTGCCAGGTTGAGATCTAAGCGGGAATCCCTGGCTGTGGTTTGGAGAGCTTTCAGCCTGAGTTAATCATCAGCTCTCTTTCCTGTTCAACGCTTGCTTGGGGAATCTTGGCTCTAGACTGCGTTCTGCTAGCAATCGTGCTCAAACTTGGTGGTCACGCGGACTAAAAACTGAGTGGGGCAGAGGACTTGTTCGGGGCGGGGAGTGGGGAGAGGCTGCTCTTACTGGGATTTACCCTGGGGAGAACATGCCAGGGCAGTTACACTAATAGAAAGAAGAGGGAACATTGGGCCTATATTTTTATTTCTGTCTTGGGAGTAAGACACCAGATTATAAGCTTCCTCCACAAACTAGAAGACTGCAGATTGGAGCAAAAGCTAATGAACACCCTTCCTTCTTGAAACATGGCTGGAACTATATGGTTAGATACCCATTGCTACGATAACACAGCTCTTCTGGAAGAAATTGAGAGGCTTCTCTTTCATTAAAGAAGCTCCTTAATAATCTTATTCTCCCATTTTTTATGGGTTTAGGCTGTGATTCTTGGACACAGAAAACAGCCTGTGTCAGAGGCTAGCATGGCGGAAGAATAAAGGATGCTTACGAACTCTACTCTTCACTGAAAACACCTTCTTTGATGCTGTGCAGCCAGGGTTAGGCTGTATGTCTGCACAAACATCTGTTTGCATTCCCTGCTTCCAGAAGAGCAGAAAGTGTGTTTTTCAGGTGGCAGTGGAAGGAGGCACGTGGTGTTCCAGGTGAGAGTGAGGTGGAAAGAAGACAAGCTAGTCATGGACCTTGATTACCAAATGTCCTTTCGACGGGATGCAGGAAGTCCAGGGTAGACAAGAGGAGGGGCTCTGGCTGACTGGGGATTAGAGACCCTTCAGGCTGAGCATTTTGCTTTGCTCTGATAATGAGCCTGTCTGTAAAGTTCAGACTTGCTTCGGGCCTGCGTGCTTGGACTGTTTCCCCACTCAACTCGGACCTTTCCTAGAGTGGCGTGTGATTGTGGAAAGCGTGCCGTAGCCCTCCGTATCAGTTTGTGCGTGGCGCCCTGTGTGATGAATGGGAACCGGCCACGTGCCAGAGCAGCTGTTCCTAAGCAGGAGTCCTGTGCAGAACGTAGCCGCAGTGATGTTTTCATGCTGGGCTTGCTGGACCTTCAGGGAGGGTAAAGACAGCTGCAAGAGGCAATGATTCCTTTAAAAAAAAAAGTATGAGACCAGGTCCTATTAAATCCTTTATGGATTTTAGCAGAAGAAAAAAAGTGAGCTTATCAAAAGAAGTATGCTTATCAAGCACGTAACTAGGCTAATTTACTACAGTTTCATGAAACTAATTAAAGAGGAACAAGACAAGGATGAAAATAAGGTCACAATTAAAACTGAATCAATAAATCACTGGATTCAGCAATTTAATACAGCAAGTAATTGCGCTGAATTATGAGTTTGGCATCAGAAAGGCATCCTGCCTTTTCTTCCCCAAATGTACAAGTCACCTTAATTTCTATTGTAGATTCCTTTTACATTTTAAATAGGCAGGGAGAAGGTGGACCATGGAGCAGGGAAAAGAAGATACCATAAAAACTAGAGGAGGAGAATGGGAGGAAAATAAAGAGAAAAAGGAAAAGTAAAAGCAGAATTAGCATTTATTATTTCATGTACTGCCTGCAGCATAATAACGCAGGAGGTCTCTATTCTTGCAAACGGGGTTGACTTTTCACTGAGAACTATTTACAGAGGGATGGCTTTTGTGTTGCGTGCAAAGGCTAGCTTCAGCGTGCCTTCTCCAACCTCCTCCCCTCGCTGGCTCCTGCTCCCATCTAATGAAAAATTCATTGTATTTCTTAAAAAAATCCCCTCTCTTAAATAGTGTAGAAATAAAGACACAGTGTGTCTCTCGGGCACAGATGATTGTTCACTGCTGTAGGCAAGGCAGAGGCATTTCATAAAGCGTTGCACCCCATGCTCGGGTGGGGTATTGTACCGAATTCTGTGTAGCACCATGGCCTCTCCTAGAAATGCCCCACTTGACTGATACAGCGAGCCTTTGGCATGGACAAGTAAGTAAGAAAGTAGTTTTTGTCGTGCAAAGCCCCCGTAGTTTTTTGGATCCTTCAGATCTCTATGCAAAGGCTTCCCAGCATGTCAGACGTCTTACCTGGGCAACTTTGGTATTGAACTAGAAAGGCAGTAATACACCGCTGTACTTCTGGGACCCAGCAGTAGCATAGAGAGGGTAAGCTTTTGAGTTTACAAAAGCTGATCTAAATCCTGTTAGTTGAAGGCTGAGCTTTGCTTTAACCCTAGACTGCATGGCAGTGACACAACTGATTCCATATTGGGTGCATGTTTCGCTCCAACATCCTCATGAACAAACTCGATACAGCTCTTTCCAGGTAGGCAATAAAAAAATAAACCCATAATTTTTTTTTTCCAGAGGGCACCCCTTGAAACTGCTCACAAAATGATGTGACAAGACATTTTTGTAGTACCTTTTTCCCTTGTTTTCCATTTACCAGGCTTTAATTTTTTGTCTTCCAAAAACTTAAATCCAAAACAATTTTCTAGGAGTATAAGCACCAAACCCCCCCTCAGCATGATTATAGTAAAGATGCAAAGGGGGTCAGGGAATCAGCTTGACTCCTTCTAACAAATATTCAGGAATTCCTCAATGGCTTCAAGTGTCATTGTGGAAATCTAGAAATGATTTTGGACAAGAACCTTTTCTGGAAGACTGAGATTCTTAAGAGATCTCATAACAGTTCAATTTTATGTGCTTGCTTCACAATTAGGAACAGGCTTTTAAAGAAACTTGTATCTTCCAGGATGAATTTAGGTGTATTGAGTGCCCATAGGTTTAGTGTTTCTTTAAATAAAACTCAACGGTATATGCCAAAATTGGCAAACTGACACAAAAGCTGACTACTACAAACAATCCCTTTGTAAATAAATTAGCAAATGCTGCTGAAAATTTTGGACTGTTGAATACCTTTCTACATCGAATTCTAAAAGTTTAGGAAATTCTAGAAGACTGGAATTCAACTGAATACCCAGAACCTGAATGCAGAGATTCTCAGATTTTTTTCACTCTGTCATATGAGTCACTATAAAGCTGCTGAAAATGCTAAATCTTCCAGAACTTGTGTCCAGTGTCTCACTATTTTCACTGAAGCCTAGTTTCTACTTAGCTGCTTTGAAATGCTAACTCTCAAAGGGAGACATTCCCTACAAGATGTCAATCATTTTGATATGGGTTAACTTTAACTGTTCAGCTCTGTTACGAGTTGGGTCTGAGGGCCATACCCTTCTGTCAGCTGTCTCTGCCCAGGACAAGTCTGGGGTGATCAGCGGGGCTTGCTGCCCCTTACAACAGTTTCATACTTGCTGCTGCTTGTGTCGCTCGCTCTCGTCTTCCTTGCGGGCTGAGCTGAGACTCCCCAAGCCCACGGGACATGCCTCCGCCGGGCACTGATGGGTCTGGCTTGACCAAGCAGCGTTGGCTTGGGACCATCTGCTGAAACCCTTTTCTCAGGCTTGGAGAATACTTGCTAGGTATTCCCAGTCAGCTCCGTTTGGAGCCTGGGAGCTTCCTATGCAAATCTGCTTCTGAATTTCCCAGGAAAAACTGACCGGGGAACGCACACCTTCCCTTCCTTTCACAGCTGGTGTCTTTTGCTCTTGAGATTCTGTGTGTGTGTGTGAGTGTCTACGGGTTGTCATCTCCTGTAATAAAAGCGTCAGTTCTTCCCCGAATAGCCAGAGACAAGCAGGGACAGCCCTGTCCCCTCCTGCCACTGTCTCTTTGTGACACCTGCTGCCCATTGCATTAATTAAACTTTATGGGGGAAAGAGAATAGGTTAGCAGCATCAAAGTCCCTGAAGAAACGGCCAATTCCTTTAGCGGCAAAGTATTAATTTTTAAGTGTTTCTCTTCATTAAGAGATCTTCAAGAATTACAATGTTGTAGATTATTGTTCCAGGACACTTGAAATTATGCTCTTGCAGCAAATTTCATACTGAATGAGTGACAATTGAGTATTTATATGAACTGGCAACTTTTAATGATTATGTTCTATTACTAGCGATTAGCCACTGCTCTTGCTTCATCATTCCCAGACTGACACTGTAGTGAAAGTTTGTCATTTCCCTGGCTGTTGGCAGTAGGATCGTGAGGTTAGGAGTGTGTCTTTGTGATGCTGACAGCTGTAAAGCATGGGAAAAGCCTGTCACCTAAAACCAAGCTGAGTTTGCACAGTAACCATGGCCCACTGAAGAGGACTGGAAACTCAGTTTTGTTTCTGGGCCAGGGTCCTTCAGCAATGGGGCCTGTTTGGGGCTGACTGCTCTTAAAATGTGATTTTTTTTCCCTCCCCAGCAGAAAAAGCTAATTTCCTGAGCTTTTCAGCCTGGGACACCTAAGTGCTATCACAGAAGGAACGCTGAAATCTTCCAGAGTTTTTTCAGACTGCATCACTTGGATCTCCTTCAATTCATCCTCTCGGGCTTGCGGTGTAAGTATGGCTAAGACTCGTACTGGTGTCCCTGCTTGAGACCTTCCCTTCTCCCGTTTCATTCCTCTGACTCCCTCCCCCAAGTATCATTCACTCATCACTGGCTATCCCCCACGTGTGAATATGGCTCTTCTACAGCTATTGCTTTCAAGGGGTCAGAAGTGGTGATTTACCTCTTGCAAACTCTTAAAACAAACTCTTTTGATTTCAGGAGAGTTATTCAACATTATTCTAATTATGAATAAGATCATACTCATGGAGCAGCCGTAATATTTGTCACATACATATCTTATTAGTATTTTACAAAGCAGATCTCTGAAATAACATTGCCAGAAGACGTATTCAGACAATTCTTTGCTCCCATTTATTCTTCCTCTGCAGGTAAATGTACTAGTAAGACAGAAGTAAGTTGCAGTGAATGAACTACAAGTGAGTGCCATGTTAATGCATCAGAACATAGTATTTGCTCTATGTCTGGGTTTTCAGAGAACAAAAGCAGCTGCAAACTGGCTTGTCAGTCGATCTCATGTTAATTAGGTTTTACCTGCAGGCTGGAGTCCTTCCCTGTAAGCTGAAGGACAACAGTCCCTTGCTGTTATAAATCATCCTTCCCAGGAGCTCTTGAAGGAGGATGGGATCCCAATGTCTGTTTTACAAACAGGGGCATGAAGACAGAGGGAGAAGTCAGGTGATTTAGCCAGCATCAGCTATTGATGCCGTGTAGGGGAGCATGCGGCTTTATTTCAGTGGAGCCCCTCAGTCAATAGACTGCAAAAATGTTTGTAGCTTTTTGTCCAGTTGCTGCCCTCCTGGGCTCAGCTATCATCTGTTAAGGGAGTCTAGGCAGTGCTTTAGGTATAAAATGAGAACAAAACACTGTCTTTAAGAGAAATATGGAGAAAATGCCTGTGAATTTATCAGGAGCCTCACACAAGTTGCAGTTGGTCTGAAAGCCCCAGCTCCTGGACTCCTGTGATGATGCAAGGCTCCATGCTTGCAATGAAAAGGGAAAGAAAGCTTTTGGCTTTTGGATTTGCAGAGGAAGATCTAAACATGGTAAAGTGCAAGACATCTTTTTTCCGGGTGTCCGTAAATACAGTTTGCATGTTGTCAGCGGTAGGTACAGTTCATGATCAAATCCTCGCCTGTGGGCATCGCCGTGGAAGGTGGAGAGATCAGGGAGCGTGCAGAGGGCTTCGTGCGCAGAACAAAGCTTGCGCTTGGCATGCAGGCAAGGTGCTGGGAGTCCTCTGATATATGTGTGCTGACAGATGGCCTGACTTGAAATACTGTCTCCAAATTCCATTAAGCCCTAGGAAGGGAGCGGGCAGCTAGCAACAGCGAGGAAGTAAAAGGTTTCTCATTAACCAGCCCCCATGCTTCCCAACCCCTGCGCACAGCAGCTGGTGGAGTGTCTTTTCCGGATGTCAGTTGTATCTCCATCTGGCAGGTGCTTTGAAGCCTGCCAAGATGAGTATAAATAGAAGGGCTTTTAGAGGAAAATGGCAGACCTCTGCTACAGAACCGGCACATGCTGAGTTATGAGGGCTCCCGGTGGCTCTTGCTTGAAAGCAGTGGATGTTTTAGGATCAGCATGGATGACAGAGTTAATCTGGTGGCTGATTTCGAGGGCAAACCACTGTCTTGTCTCCATTTTGAACTCTATAAAGAATGAGCTGGGAAGCTGGGCAAAAGGTTTTTCCTTTTTTTTTTTTTTTTTTTTTGCCACAGAAATAACCAGCAAGGTTGATTCAGTGGTGCCAGACTAGGGTCAGTGTCACTGAGTTGTTTGCATTCAGGGGCCCTAAATGAAGTTTCAAGGAAGCTGAATTTAGATCTTCTGGGATTTGAGCAATGTTGCAACAAGATTGTTGTATAAAAGCCATCAGTGTGCAAAATTAAAGGGAGAGAGGTCCTGGTATGTGCACCTTTAGCATAACACTTCTTTACTTTGAGAGTGGTTGAACATTGGAACAGGTTGTCCAGAGAGGTTGTGGAATCTCCATCCTTGGAGATATTCAGAAGCCATCTGGACCTGGTCCTGGGCAACGTGCTCTAGGTGACCCTGCTAAAGCAGGGGAGTTGGACCAGATGATCCTCAGAGGTCCCTTCCAACTCCTACTGTTCTGCGACTCTACGGTGCAAAAGGGAGATCCAGTGAGAAGGTCCACACACAAGCTTGTAGCTAGCCTTGTAACTGCGGTATAGACAACAAATTTCCCCTGTGGTGCTTTTACTCTCAATGCAACATTAATCTGTAGCAGGCCACAAGCCTTGTCGCTGCCCTGAGAGAGAAAAAGCTGAGGATAAGCCAGTCCTGCAGGTATGACTGAAATGAGAGAGTGGAGAACATCTGTGGGGTCATCAGGGCACAGAAACAGAGGTGTGTTTACGTGGAAGCTGATAAACCAGAGGTCCAGGATGAGTCCTGGCAGCTGTCAGACCCCTAAAAGTGTGCACCATCCATTGACTGGGAAAATCAGAAAACATACAAAGGCTAAAGTCAGCTTGGAGTGCAGAATGTGCTCATGACTCGAGCTCTGGTTAAAGTATTTGGGTAGATTTAATTTTTCTCTTGATGGACGAAAGCGATTCTTCTTTCTGCTCATCGCAAATGGTTAATCCCACTGCATGCCCAGAAGACACTATGGAAGCACTGTTTGGCTCGCATGAGTGAGTACACCAGTGGAAAATGGAAGAATCGTTGCCTCCCACTTTCTTTGCACACTCTAGGGAACGCTGATATAACGTCTGACATTCCTGCTGAATGCACAAGAACAAATGGTTGTTTAACCATTCTGCCTTGCTCTTAGGGAAAGGAGAGATGCTGGAAAATGGCTTTTTCTAGGTGATCTGGATCTCGGGCTATGATGTAATTGTGGGGTTTTTTTGGAGTACGGATAGGACATGACACCCCAAACAGCTGTGATGATCCAGACCGCATCTCTTTTTCTCTACTACTCTGCTCCTGAAGTAGCAGAAAATTGAGGATTAATGAAAGTGTGTCCCAGAGACCTGGCTGATGTCTCAGTATTTCACATGAGCTGTTTCCTGCCAGGGATATTTAACCATGCTCCTATATTTAACCGTTGGCTCAGGCCAGCTTAGTGCTTATGGGTAGAGTAGAAATGAGCATGCTGCATCAGAACAGCTCCCTCCAGGTACAGAGGTCCATTGTGTAGGCATCTGCATCCACGCTCATTGATTTGGCAGATGCTGTTTCCTTAGCAAGGAGACCTTGTAGAAGGAAATTTTCTTTGGAGCAGACATCTAAAACCGCTTCCAAGAGGTGCTTATTGCTCTCTGTTGATTGTAAAGGGAGTGCGCATTATCAACGCAGATGTAGATGTGCTTGTTTAAAGGGGGAAAATAAATCCCACCCCTTCTGGCCCTGGTCTCTGGTGTCCAGGATGGTCAATATGATGTATTGTAAATTCTCTATAATGGAGGCTTGTTCTTACTGTGCATTTGGTGTCAGTTCCAGGGTGCAAAGCTAATCCTGTGGGATGGAGTTTTGGTGGGTGGGATGCATATCCTGGTGCTTTCTTTCACTTGCTGTGAAAATATTTGGCAGTCATTTCTTTGTGTTCCCATGGGCAAAGTGGTTTGTGAACAGCAAGTGCTAAAAAAAGGGTATGTCCTGCAGCACGCGGGTTTGTGCATCTCCATGTCTTTGTCAATCTAACATAACTGTAAAGTGTCCTAGTGATTGGTGCCAATCATGTTTGTGTCCCACAAACCTCGAGGAGCTGAGAGCAGGTAACACCACAGGCTGGTGGTGTGATGTGTTTTCAGCACTTGCAGTGTCATGGAGCATCTTCTGATCTCACGCGAGCAGGTAAATCAGCTGATCTCATGCTCACCTTTGACAGCATTTTTTGCTTTACATAACTTGTCCTTGGTATCTTTTATTTATCTTCCTTCCAGATGGACTAATCCTCATTTCCTTAGAGTACCTGGGCACATACCAGCCTCTCTGAGACCTCACTGTGTTTATTGTGGGCCCTCTTCCCACTTGGGACGCCCGTTCAGCTGTTGTGCTGCTGTCTGCTGGCGTGAAAAAAGAAATTCTCCAGGCAGAGAACGCCAGTCACCTGCTTGTTTACTTATTTTCTGCATCATCTTCTGGAAGTTGAAGGCATAGCAGGGAGGAGAAGAGCTAGTGCTGCTTGTGAACGCAGCGGCGGTGGTGGCACGAAGCCAGCTGGGTCGCCCTTTGGCAGCGCGGGACTGTAGAATGGATGGGACTGCGTGCGCTCGCCGGGCTCGAGTGCCTGGGGAGCTGGCTCGGAGGCGCAGCGCAGCACGCTCCAAGGCACGCGCTCTCCTTTCATTGCTTCAGCGAGCTGCTCTTTCCTGTCTGTTGGAGCTTGCAGGCTTCTCTCGGCAGCCCGGGCAGCCCCCGCCACGACAGGATGAATGAAACTCTGGTAATTACTACGGCGTGACTTCACTGGAACCATATTGGTAGGGTTCATCAGCAGCTCATTAATTAAATAGTTGCCATGGTGACCGTTGCCCTGGCAGCATGAAATCCTTTCTCCTCCCTTCCCCCTCCGCCTCTCCGCTCCTCAGGGTTTCTCATTCATATTCTTGTGTTTGACATGAATGAAGTCAGCTTGTCAGAGGGGTTCACGGGGCTGGGAGAAGAGGCGCCTGAGGAAAGACGATGCCATTTCCTCTAACGTGACTGTCCCCTTGTGGGCCTGAATGATCACCCAGCACTGTCCTTGTCTTTTACTTTCCTCAGAAACACCGAGTCTGCCTCGTACCCATCCTGCCTGTTTTATCTGGTTGCTTACAGCTCAAATCCTGATGGATCCTGAGTACCTGTGTTATCCTGGGGCCCTGGGACCAGCTGCTGTGATTGCAGCCGGTGCAGATGATAGCTAAAGGACTGGGCACTTTGTCTGCAGCCCGACTGCAGAAACTCGGCAGTTTGCCAGAACTGAGCCTTAGCCTGTGTGGGTTTTTCATGCTTCATTAAATCACAATATTTCCTCTGGCTCTGAAGCCAGAAAGGACCATTGGCTCTTCCAGACTGGCCACCTGCATAGCGCAGGTCAGTGACTCCCGTCCAGTGACTTCTGCTTTGTGCCCAAAAGTTTCTGGCTGAGTTGAGATTTCCTTTTCAGAAGATGTCTCATTTTTATATAAAGATTGATAGGGATGGAGAACACCATACCCTGTGGCAATCTGTCCAGGTGTTTAAGCACTTCTCACTGCTAAGAATCTGTCTCCCTAGCATGCGTGGCGAGTCTTGTTTGGCATTAGCTCTCCCTTTCATGATTTTTGATTGCCTGTGGGCAATAAGCATCTAGCAGCTCCCCTCTTCGCACATAGCTGAGGACCTCTCTAGTCCCTGTGGATGGTCCTTTCTAGCCCCTTCAGCTCTGGGACAGATGGATGGTTGAAGATGTTTTGCCCTAAGCTCATCATTCTGGCCAGGTCTGGCTGTTTATATTAGGAGGAGAAACACATCCTCAGTGGATAGCAAGATATGGCTGTATTTATTTTGTAGGGGTGTTTTTCCAGTTCAAAGATCTTGAAATAATGGCAGGGCCATGTTTCAGCACCCAAGAGCAGTGTTTTCATAGCACAAAACTGAGAGTGTGTGCTAATGCAGGAGCGTGAGGATGTGCAGCCTGCAGGGGTAGTCTCAGAGAAATGTGTAACCTTGAAGAGCCAAGCCTGACCTTGCCCATATCGCTGCTGCGAGCAGTCACTGGTGGGTGCTGTCCTCTGAGCTGCGTCCTGGGCAAAGGCCAGGTTGGCCTGGGCCAAAATCACACCGCAGCTTGTCAATGGCTAAGTAGCTTGGACGATCGGGGTTCTGGAGTCCGTCTTTCCCCCTGGCTCTGTTTCTTTTAACACTCTAGACATAACATTAGAAGTGGGGATGAAATTTACCCCAAGGGATGGAATATGTCTTACCTGCCTGCTACTAAGTTTCTTCCTACTTTTCTGAAGTGTCTGGCACTGGCCATGCTCTGAAGGAGAGTGCTGGAGCATCTGCTGGACTCGGCTCTGAGCAAAACTGAAAATTCACGTGTTCCTGACTTGGCCGTACCCAAAAATGTGAAAAATGCCAGGTCTATAATATCAGCTCTGCTTTCTTCAGTCATGATATGTTCTGATTCTCTGCCTGCCCTTTCAGAGGAATATAAAATTCTCGTGAACTGGAATAACTGGCGGGGGTTAGCATCTACCTCCCATAGCCGCCACATATGACTTTGCCTGGGTGTTGCTATAAAGCTCATTGAGCACAAATGTAAGGCCAAGCAGTAACTGACCAAACAGCCATGGCATTCTGTTGCCAAAATGCTTTCAGCCCCTCTGAAGGCAAAGAAAGAAGGACCCTGGTTGTCTCGCTGCCTCTAAATAACTCCTTAAGCAGTTAAGATGTGCTTGACTCTGGAAAAGCTGCCTGTACTAGAGGTGGGAAACCTCACACAGTTTTGGCAGGCCCCTTTGTACGTTGTCACTTGCTTTCTCATCGTGGTTTTCCTCTCCCTTGAGTTTTCTGCACTAATTTTGTAATAACAGTTAGTGCTGGGTTTCATAACACAGACATACAACATGCAATTAGAAATTGCTTTGTGTGAAATAAAGTAGCTGTGAGTCATATCCAGACAAGTGAATTATCTGTGATTATTCAGCCAAGAAAGGAGACAGTGGTGAGCAGAGGAATGTGCGCACCGAGGGCTATGCGTTGCTATTAGCATTTTGTTGCTATTTGGAAGCATAAAGAAGAAAGCAAAGCTGGTGCGACATGGTTAGGTTGGGCTCATTGGGATGTCTGTGTATAAACATCCATGTGATTGAATCCTCACGGGGAGGAACGGGTGGTATTCCTCTGATCCTAAGACACGTGTCCAGTGGTTCAAGGCAGTGTCTTTGCTAGGTCTCCTTTTGTTTCTGAAAAAATAGAGGGATGTCTGGTAGACACAAGCATCTTTAGGAGTTAGGTGAAGCTACTCCCACATGTGAGGATTTAGCCCAAAGAGGAACTAATGCTCCTTTGGTAAGGAAGATAGCAACAAACAGGTTTTCAGCACTGCCCTTACTTGATGTCCTGGCAGGTCTGTTCTTTTTCGTCCCGCAGGAATGAAAGGCCCGGTTGGGAAGGAGCACTCAGATGCACAGAAGCTGCCAGGAAACATCTGGGAGAGAAAAGTTGTCAGCGCCGTGAAACAAGATGGTTTCTCCAATGGCTTTCTTCACAGTACGTTTCTTATTTATAGCCAGATAGGCAACTTTTAGGCTGTGACTCTGCAATCAGGCAAGCACCGACTCAAGGGCAGTTTGCATTTGCTGTGTGGCAGTTAATCAGCCGGTGAGAGAGACAGTGCCAGTGTATGGATAACGTGGGAAGGGAGCATGCAGGCTGCCTGCTTTGCACGCTTGCTGCGGGAAGGGTGACTTTGAAGGCGTACTGTGAAACTAGAGGCTCTTCTGCAAAGGAAGAGTTACCTGCAGGGAGGGGATTGACAGCGTTTGCTAAAGAGCGTCTCGCAGTTCCCAATGCATGGCTTCAACTGCCGAAGAAGTTTGTTTTCCATTCATTGCAGAGAACTGGTTGACCCTTCCTCAGCCAGTCACAAATGCCTTCATCTGTAAAATGACAGTGAGAAATGCTTAATCTTCCAAGATGAATCTAGCAGATGCTTCTCCCAGGAAATGAACTAAAGGTTGCAGCTTTGCCTGAACGACTGTGAGTCAGGTATGAGTCATCTCTCCCTTGAAGGGCATATGGATGTGCTTTGCTGATAAACACACAAAGAGCACAAAGCCTGGGGTGAAAGGTTATCACATGAAGGAGAAACTAAAAAAAAAAAAAAAAAAAAAAAGAGAGAGAGAGAGATGTACCCTGAACCCTCTTCTGTGACCAGCAGAATGTGTAAACCAGAGGTTATAAAGATGTTGTCTCTTCTTTCTGAACTTCCACTGTGTGCGTACTGACGTGTAACAAGCAGACAAAGAACCTCCTGTTTTAACAGGACTTGGCTATTTTGAGCGTATAGACTGTTTCTGTTGCATCTGATTGCTGCAAGGTGCTTTAAGCCCAGGGAATGGGGAATTCTGGATAAAGCACAACTGCAGCTGTTTTTGCACGCCAGAGCAAGGTGGTCTGGGTATGGATTAAAGTCTGAGTGTGACAGCAGAGATCATTTGAAACCTCAGTAATTGATTTGCTTTAAAAAATACTCAGTCACTGGCAGGTGATAGCTTTGAAAAGCAGGATGGCTTTCCAAATAGAAGTGATCACAAGTGAAGGAAGTCAGTTTAAGAATTGCTGGCCAAAATTACCTGGCCTTGTGCAGATCAGAATAAGGGATTGCAATAGTTCTGCTTGGCTTTAAAAAATCACAAAAAGAGGCACTGGACCATAAAGATTGGGGTGTAAAACTGGCTCCGGGAGCAGACCACATCTGTTTTTAGATGGTCCCGCTAGCACAGTGGTAATCCCTGCTCCCTCAGGAGGTCAGAAGTAGGAAAACTGGCTGCAGCAGTGACAAATTAGCATTATGTGTGCTTCATCTGTCAGAGCTAATCTTTCCCAAATGCAGCCAGACACTGATTTTCATATCTTGCCTTTCTGGCCATTTTACTATCAAGCTGCTTCTTTGTGATGTACGTTTGTTTGTGGAAAAGGGCTTACAAAAAGCAGCCTAGCGTCACGCCTTAGAAAGCCGGCAGAGCGTGGTCTGTAGGAAGAATTCATATCTATTATTAGGCTGACTGATATTGCAGGGAGGGGACAGACGTGCTTGCCAGCACACAAACCTGTCCCCAGGTCAGGAATGGAAGCTGCTGCTTCCAAGTGGGGAGCAATTGCTCTGGGTTTAACTTAATTATGCTAATCAATTAGGCAATTAGAAGGATAAGGGTGGCTGACTTGCAAGGATGAAGAAATGGCTAGACTTTTTGGGAAAAGGCAGCGACTGGTAATTAGAGTGGATGGAAAACTGGGAGTTTAGTTTATGCTGCGAGAGGAAGAGGTGGTGGGGAAAACTGCAATATGCCAGGAAAATAGATCTGTGGTAGAATCTGTGGCCTTAGATGCCTGGGGGAGTTAAGATTTTTAGTTTTTGGACTCACCAAGACTTACACTTGGCGTATGGTAAGAAAGTCCATGGCGATGCTGTTGTTCCTAGGCTGCTTCCTGCCCCAAGCTGATGCTTGCTGATGCACAAAGCACCGGTGTCCCTTGTTTCTGTGTATTTGTGTTGCAGGAGACCACCTCCTTGTCCCCAGGCTGAGAGAGGAAACTCTAGCCCATTCCCTGAGATCAGCCAGGCTGTATTTTTTTGCACGGGTGTGTAAAACAGAGCTCAATTTTTCCCATTCATCATCATGACAACCAGGTGAATGTCAAGTTTGGATGTCCTCCAGGCCAACCCGCTATGCCTACTCCTGGCCTGTACAAATGCAATAACTACTGCCCCAGCTATTCAGAAACTGCTTTTCACCCATTTGTCATGGTTTTGTGCCTGCCAACGCTGTGGGTCTAAAACCCTCCAGAGTATGACGGTCAGAAACGGGTGTGACCAATGCGGGGAGGTTAGTCTCATAGTCTTGTGCTGTAGAAGAGATGGGAGATGCCAGCCCTTGGGGGAGTCACATCTGCATGGCCATGACTTAGGGTGGATGAACAGCACAGAGAAGAGCCCGTTCTGGCTAAAACATCTCTTCCAGAAATGATGACTGTGTTGAATGAGTCTTAATTTGAAGAGCTGGAGCATTTGCTGTATCACTTCAAAGTCATTTTACTACCTCAATCACCTTGACTGGAAAACTCAGGGCAAGAGAGAGCATATCCTTCTTGGAGCAATGGCTGTAGCTGGATGAAAGAGACATGTTTTTGGCCCTTCCTCAGGTCTGAAGTAGAAGCAGCAGACTTTAAAGGTAAATCCAAGCTGAGAACAACTGCTCAATATTTAATTAGATGTGCACCAGCAAGATCATCTCTGGAAGAAAAGGTATTTCACACCTGTGAAAAAGAGGAGGCGAGAGAGAAGTGGAAGAAGGTGTCTTTGAGGGGAGAGCACAAGATGTCGATGTGTCCTTCTGATGAAGAGTGCTTTAGCGGCCACAGCTCTCCCTCCTGGAAGTGAAAAGCATCCTTAGGCTAGGCGTGTGGGGATAACGTGTTGGCCTGCTCTGCTTTCTCCTCCAGGCCTTGCTGTCACAGACCAGCTCTGACAAAGCGGCAGCAAGGCAGGCTGGAAAACGTCCTCAGAAACAGAAAAAAGCAGAAGTGTTCTAGTCAAAAAACAGCTTCCCGAGGCTGGTGACGTACTTCAAGATGGTGAATAATCGACCTCAACAGTGGAAGGGGGAAAACAACAACAAAACTATCTGCTCTTCCTTCTGGCAGGCTCCAGTGCCCTGGGAGATGGCTCTGCTGACTCATCCAGAAAGCAGTTTTCAAAACATGACTCCTCTTCTTGGATCTGGACGGCTCCTTTTCCTGGGAATTTCAGCCCACCTCAGAAACCTGCCCCCTTGCTGCTGCGCTGCTCTCTCCTGGCAGCCGGCTCAGCTCTCTTGCCAAAGGCACTCCCCACTCCTTGGGCTCCGCTTAATTCTGAAAAGCCCGATTGCTAAAAGAGCTGGGATCTGATTTTTGGAAGTCGCTCCAATGTGATGTTCTTCTCCTGTGCCTTACTGTCGCAAGACATGTAAAATAGTAAATAAACAGATATCAGAATACCAGAAACATAAAATGGAAGAGATTGCTAGTTCAGTTCTTTCCCGCTAAACATTTGGCTTCCAGTATTTGAAGGCTGGAGCGCTGCACAATGAAAACATAGCATCCCTGTTTGAGCAACCTTGTGGCAGCGGTAAGGAGCAGAGGAAGGAGGTGAGGTCCCCGTCGGTGCTGCTGGGTGGCAATCTGGGAAGAAAGGAGGATGCTGCTGTCGCTCCTTGTCCGATCTGGAGTGGCACAAGCAGGCTCTCAGGGATCAAGTCTCGGTGCCAGGGGATGTGTGAAGCATTTTGCCCCTTGTCCGCTTCCCGAGATGCCACTTGTCCTTCCTCCCCAGGAAGGAGCCTCCCTTTGCAGGAGGGCAAGCAGAACCTGCAGCTCCCACAGACAAATAGAGGGCTGGGGAGCCAACAGGAGCCGGGGTCCGGGCACCTGTTGTGCAGGAGATGGGGTCAGATCTCGCAAGGCAGGGAACCGCTCATCTGCCTTCCTGGCTGATGACAGCTGACAGCTGTGGAAGACAGAGGGAGAAAGGGGGAGATGGGCTTGATGTAAAAGGAAAGGGAGCTGGGACTGAAAAAACACACTGATGAGGGGTTTTTGCTAGTAGAATTCCAATTCCAAATCTGCATGTGCTGAATTAAAACCTGAAATGGTGTTTAGCAAACCCAGCTTGCCAGGCCAAATTAGCAGCCTCATTTGTTGCTAGTGGCAGCTCTTTAAAACTCTTTAAGAAGGGCTCCTTTTAAAATGTGGCATAAATAGGATGTTTTCTCAACAGTAGCATTTCCTTGCTTGAGAGCCGCGGTAATTTTTGTACCCTTTGGTCTCCCACAGCTGGTAGTAGCAAAAGAAAATGACAGCACAAAACCCAGCCAAGCTCCTTGGAAATGTAAATAGACCGGAACCACTCGTGTCCTCTTAATGCAGCATCAATCACTGCTGGGTACTGGAACTGGCAGCGTGTTCGTTATGGTCTGCGCAGCCATCGCAGGCAGACAGAGCTGGTTTAAGACCTAGTGGCAGTGCTTTGGACATATGCATGCTTTTCTGCAGAAAACGGAGCGCAGATGGGGGTCTGCCTTGACCTGCTCACTCAGTAACCGCAAAATCGTTGTATTTTCAGACCAGCTGTGGATTTATTGCTTAGCTGTGTGACATGGTTTGGAAACCACGCATACACTCCCCACTCACGCTGGTCTCTCTTGGCTTTTATATGAGCTTCCTGTGGATTTGCAGTGAAGTAGCAGACAGTTAACCAAGGCAAGTCCTTAGCTTTTGTCGGGCTCATCTCAAGCAAAAATAACCGAATTACCTTTTCCAGGCAGAATGTGTTTCCCAAAATAGCAGTCCTTGGGGACAGTTGCTACAGGCGAACTGTAGTGGCTGTGTGCTCAACAACATATCCTTCAGCCGCAAAAACAGAATAAATCCCCGCAGGAGGATTCCCATGCCACCAAGCCTTCTCCCAAGGTACAGGGAAACCTTAGAGAGCATGGCTGGCAGGGCTGGGCTCTCAGTTTGGGTGGCAGTGATGTGAGATGCTTTGAGCTGGTGAAGTGTAGGGTGGCTTTTAGTCTTTGTATGTTCTGATCTGTAAGTACTGGCTTTGCCAGCCAAAAAGTAAAGTGAACTTTGATTTCAAGGCAGAGCAAGCCAGTCTTTGAAGGAGGAACATGATAAAGGAATATAATAAATACTGCGTAGTGCCTCTGGAGTGAGCTGATGAGCCTTGCAGGACGGTTCCTATGAAGAGAGAAGTGCAGATGGGATTTTTCGGGTGTGACATCTTTGTCTGGGGAGAACAAGCAACAGTCTCTCTCCAGAGCGTAGACCTACACCTGGCCTGTTTCAGAGGCTTGCCTTTTGAGGAGCTGCCTTTCACCGCCTCCTTTTCCCCACTGACTGTCAAGGGAGCCTGGGAGAACACGCCAACAAGTGTCTGAGTTGCAGATGTCCGAAGTAAATGCAAGACAAATCCCACCTGCAGAGTCCTGATGGGACCTTGCCATGTGTCCAAGCTTGGTGGGCATTAGGTGTCTCTACCTTTAACTATGTGAGGACAGAGTGAGTTGCTCCTTTCACTTCTCCTTGTGCACTCAGAGGCTTCATCAAGCTCTCTGATAGATATATAGCTGAAAGACATGTTCAGGTGAAGCTGTTAACCCAGTCAACACATTAATCCACACATCAGTAAATTTTGGTTCTTTTTGGTAGCACGTTACCACCCTAGATAGGCCTGGGACAGAACATAGGTCTGTGTTCTGCCCCAGAACACAGAGCCATGTCCCTGTGGCATCCATACGGACCGTACCAGTGAGTATTTCCCAGGAGACACTATGATCCGTAATTCTGGTTTTCTCTCGGCCAGGTCTACATGACGCATATCTGACTGCATCGCTCTGTTGATCAGTGAGTGGGTTAACGCGTGGCCCTCGATGGATGCAGGAGGCCGAAAGAAGACCGTGTCGAAGGTTATGTTGCAGCTGTATTTATACCGGTAACACTGCTTTCAGAGCCTGTCTTTGCTGGGTAGCTCTAGGGGTGCAGTTTGGGCCGTGTTCAGGGGGATAACACACAGCTACGTTATCCTGAGCACCTGATGTAGGAGCATGCCAGTGCTTGGATGTCCTTGTGGGATGTTTGCTTCCGAGCCTATTTCTGTCGCGAAGCTTGCTTTTTCCAAGTACACCAGGTGGTTGTGTGAGTCACCGCTTTTCAGGTTGCCATCTCTTTCATGCAATGGAGCAGCGAGGGGTATGTGATGCCCAGAGGGTTCATCATCACTGAGGGCTAATACGTGCTAGCACTGATTAATGACTGTGCTGGTGGTAGTACGACTGAAGAGTCACGCCAGCCTGCACGGAGCCACAGCTTGGAGTAGTGAGAGATTTCTCGCCTGTGTAGGAGGATATTCACACTGCGCCTGTCCTTTAAAATGCTCTTTATGTGCTGCCTCCAGGGAGGGCAGCTGGGAGCTGGAGCTTAGCTCGGGAGCTCTGATACATCCTTTTCTCCTCCTTTGACTACAGGTGGAGCTGAGGGGCTGCTTTCTAACTTGGGGAATAGTTTGACAGGCCCTGCCGTTGGAAGTGTCATACTTTCTTCCCTTTCCCTTTAGCACATACTCCTGCTCTTGTCCAGCTCCCTGCATTGCACCACTGTCGTCTGGGGAACTGGCTCCACCCAAAACAATCCTTTTTTTTGTCTGTGTAGGATTATTTTTCAGCAGTATCACTTCCCTGATCCGATTTGCTGACTGGCCACACAAACTACAGAGTTGATGCAATGAAGGGGGCGGGTGGGCCTAGATGTCTTAGGGCAGGGGCTACTGTTGTCAGAAAAYCCATGAGCTGAGCCAAGCTTTAAATCCCAAAATGTTGTCACAAGGTGAGAGAGGTTGGGATGGATGGAGGGGAACACACTGCCTCAACCTCTTGTTTCCCAAATGAGTAAGGATCCTCATAAAAAAGAGGAGCATACTTGCAGGATTCGGTGCCCGATGGAAATAGAGAAGGTTCATCAACTCAGTGCTTAACCAAGGGCAGCAATTGCTCTGCAGAAGCACGTGGCAGCACATTAAAAGCTGGCTCTTTTTAGCCCTGTGAGGTTCTGGCAGGTCTTAAGCAGCTCTGCAACCTACCATCAACAGCAGAGGCATAAGGGTTGCATGCTCGTGCAAGAATAAGCTCAGCGTTAAATAAGAAACAATCTCAGTGGAGATTTAGGGGAGATGAGGGCATTCCCCGCTCCGTGTTCTGCAAGATACCCAGGGAGACATGCCATCAGTGTCCTTCCTATAGCTCCTGTGTGTGGAAATCTGGCCCTGTTGGCAGGGATCCAGCAGGACTAGGGAGGCTGTTTGCTTCCATCTGTCCCGGTTTCTGTGCAAAATCCAGTGACAATTCAGAAAAACGAGGCATGTCCTTTATGATAGATAATTCAATTCTGTGAGCACAGTGGAGCAGGCAAGTTACAGCTGCATTCAGGACTCCATCCCTGCAATTCAATTAGCAGGACGCAGGGTGACAACACCAACAGCCAGGGAAGCAAACACGCGTTTCATCATCCCAGCGCTCTTGGGGGGTGCTGAATGGGCTGTCAGATTGGGCACTGTAGCCCAGCGGTTAGCAAGAGCCGCTGCTTCCTGGCAGTTCATCTTTTCCCGGGCATCACAGTCAGCCCCGTCACCATCTTTGCGTTGGGCCAGCTGAATCGGAAGAGGTTCTCCCAGGGCGTCAGGGATTTTTAAGACCAAAGCTGCACGGCTCTCCCAGGCGCAGGGTGGGAGCAGGGCTGGAGGCAGAGCCTGGGTGTAGATACAACTGGTTGTAAAGAGTCTAAAACAAGCAGCACCGTTTACTTTCTTCCCAGAGTGGACAATATACCCTTTAACCTTCACCCTCCTACGCAGCGCTGCACTCAGGGCTGTTGTATTTTATTATTATTATTATTATTAGTTGTTATTTTCCACCTGGTTGTTGGAAAACCTGATTTCACTGTTGTTATTTTTAACCTGCTAGTTCTGGAGTGCTAGGATGTTACCTGCTGACCCTCCATTTCAATTCAGATCATGCTTTTTTCCTGGTGTCATTCGTGTCACAGCGACAAGCCAGGTTCTGAGAGCAGCGACGGTGCATTATGCGGACTTTGACTTCTCGGCTGGTTTGAGATAAAATTATAAAGAGGGGTAGGTGAATCATCTGCTCTGAAGCACTGATGAATACACACGAGACTTTCAGGCCGGAGCTCTGTGTGGTGCGATGAGTGAGCAGAGGAAAGGGAACAATAAGAGACTCAGACGGATTCAGGGAAGCAAAATGACTGTACGTGCTGGTAGGAGGCTGTCGTTTTCCACTGTCATCCTGGACTCTCCTGGCAGAACCGGAACGCTGAGTTACCGTAGCAGTTTCTCGCTCTTTTTTTTTATCCCGTAGTGTGGTGGATTCAGGGAGAAAAGGGAGTGCAAAAGGTGGGGGCCCTTGCCCGGCCGGGCAGCCCCTCTCACCCAGGCTGTGCTCAGGGCACCGCGAGGCAGGTGCGTGCATGGTGAGTCAGGGCTAGCTCCGAAAGGACTTTAAGAAGCAGTTCCCAAGCATATCGAGGCACGTGTAGCTTGGGGGAGGGCTGGAAAAGTCAGAGTTTCATTTTAACTTTTAAAAAACCTTCACATTTTTCTTCCTTACATTTTAAGGAAGTGGGGGAGATCCTCTCTTTTTCTTAACAACTCTTCCTTTTGCTTCTCTCACTTCAGAAAAAACGGGAAAATATATTTCCTTGGAGACTTTTTTTAAAGCCTGAATAGATAAGAGGGTGGAAACTCTCTTGTTCTTTATTTTTCTCACTTGGAAGACCTGTAAAAGACAAAAGAAGGTATTTCTTTGAATGTTGGTTCTGTTCTGTTATTGCCCCTTTAAGATACTGAAAGTTTGTGAGCAGGCTTTTTGAGCGTTTATGGAAGAAACACAGCATTCAGAAAACATTTTTCTGAGTGCCAGATCATCTCCCTGAGGTGAGAATCTCAGATAACATGAGCAACTTCTTCAGCTCCAAAAGTTAATTGCCAAGTTAATTGGGAAGCTCGGGAGATGACTTGAACACGGTGTCTTCGTATGCTCTCAGGGGTAAGACACCACGTGCCAGGAGGCTCCYTCAGCTGATAGAGACAGGTCTGAAAAAAGAGCAGAGGTTGACAAATTGCAATGGGGAATAAAGTTTGTGTATCTTGCAGTGAACCGCTGCCATAGAGGAGGGTGGGCCATACTTCTGGTCCTAATCAGCTCATCTCGGCTTCCCAAAATTTTTGTTGCACATTATGGAGCATGTTATTTTTAGGGAGGGGAGGACTTGGCTTTGCGTTTGTATCTAGCTGACATCAGACTTCACTGCCCAGCGGCTGAAGCACTTTCTGTGGAGGAATTCAGCAAGTCTGCAACCGCTGTGGAGTTTAAGCTGTCCATTTATATATAGAGAGAGATAAAACATTGTGCGGGAACTGGATGCAGTGGAGTAAGTTCTTCTGCCATTTGCAGCAACGTAAAGCCAATGGCCACGAAAGGTCTTCCTCCAGACAGAGAAGATGCAGAAAACGTGAAGTTTGCCTGCACTCCTGTGAAATCGGCCGGGGCCGTACGTTCCTCCAGAGCGATTGCACTCTGCCTGCTGTACAGAGGACCGTATTTCTCCTGAGTCACAGACGCTCACAGCACCCTTCTCTGTAGCACTGACTTTCCATAGTAATTTAATAACTCCCCTTTATTGCAAAGCTGTTATTCGTAACCCATTAGATTTTGTGGGGGGGGTTCAGCCGTAAGCAATGTACACTGTCATGGTTCACAAAGCTCTTGTGACACTCGACAACCAAGAGGAAATTGCATTTTCCCCCTGCTGTAAAGCAGCCACAGAGATGGAAGGTATGAAATTAGTCAGCCTTAACACACATTAATCAAGGGAGGGCGCTTGAAGATGTCCTTGGAGAAAGACAGACTGGGAGGCTGTGCCTGGAGCCTGTGTTTTGCTGGAGGCACCTGCGTGGTGGCCACAAGAGCAGAGGAGCTGGTTATGAGCAGTGGGCGAGAGGAAGTCATGTGGCCAGTCTGGAGAGAAGATGCTAACACAGAACCAGCGAAGAGCGGGGGACTGATGAGGATTTCAGCACGGGGAGCAGGAGGTTTGGAAATAACAGGCCTAACGGAGGATCTCCTGACTGCCTGAGGTTTCAGAGTCTTGGGCTTATGCCCTGTGGGAGAGCATGAGCATCTGCGTTGGAAGCCCAGGGAGACAAGGCCATCGCAGTTGGGTGCATGGACTCTGCTCAGCCAGGAAAGAGCTCTTCCCTGTACCTCTGCCTGCAGCATCTCAGAGCAGCTTTTTTATTCGGTGTGTTATTCCCCCCCCCACACACACTTTGCTTATAGTTGTGCTTGTTTTCTTCTCCGTTCGAAGATGGTGCGTTTGAGATCCCTGGGTGGGAGATGACTGTTTTTGGTGCTGAATCCAGCCTTTTGGGGTTTCTGCAAGGCTGATTCCATTCGTAAAACTCGAGGTGTCTTCTTAGCTCTGGCAATATGAAATGGGAGTACAGCTCACCTTGCAGTTGGTTGCCTAAAATATTAAATAGTGATTCACCATTACTCACTGTCTCATCAGTTCATAAATTTAAAATAGCTCCCTTTTCCATCTTTTTTGTTTAAAGAAAAGGAAAAGAAGCAAAGCTGTATTATGCATAACTCTGCTAAGTTGTTCCTACGGAGAAGTCTGCTCAATAGACTTTTCACTGGCTTTTGCCACTTTACATTAGTTGAGAACTGAAGCAATGGGAGGGGGGGGGAGGGAATCTTGTGTTTTTGTGTTCATATAAAAAAAGGAACGGTAACACCTCTGGCAGAATAAGAGAGCGGAAATGGGAACGGAATTGTCCATTATACTACTTAGGTGGACGAAAATAGCAGCTGGACACTGTGGTCACAGGCAACAGAAAATAAAAAGGTGACGCTGTGTTGTTTCTGGGGCCCCTACTACCTGCCGTTAGCCATCGCCCAGGAAACAATCCCTGAAATCCCCCAAAAGCCGACTTTCTGTCTGCAGCCCAGGCAGGTTTCTCTTCCCTACGGGAAGCTTCTGCCGCCTGGCTGGGCACCGCTGCCCCTCTGGGCAATAGGGGAGTTCCAGCCCGTACGCACCAGCCCTGCTGGTTTTCTTCCCCCTTTCTTTCCTCCTGAGTATCAGCTGGGTGCTCTAGGGAAATGATGAATTTAGTCCAAAAGCTCTGGAAAGACGAGGCCAAAGACTGGGGTTTTGCTATTCGTTCTCCGTCTACAGTTACTTCTAGTGGCTTGTTGGGCCAAGCGCTAGGGGCTGCACGCATGGAGGAGTCCCTACCCGAAGGATGTGTGACCACAGACGAGACTAGCCCAAAAGGTGAGCGGCAAAGCTAGAAATCTGAACTCCTGGACTCCCTCTGCGTAGATTAGGCTACTTAATTTAACTTCCCTTAAAAAGGGATCCCCCCCCCCGCCCCCCCCAGCTCCGATTTCAGCCACTCTGGGATCCAGCCTAGAGCACGTGCTATTGAAAGCTACTGAGACTGAAAAATGTTTTCCTGTTCTGGTGGTGCTAAAGAGTGTTTGACATAGACGTAGGGAGGTAGCCACCCACCACCTCCCAGCCGAGGCCATGGCAGGTCAGAAAACACGCCGCTTATTAGCGTTTGTGCTCACTGGGACCCATCCGTTGGTCTTTCCTGGTCGGACCCGTGGATGCAGCACTTTGCGTGACTGCTTAGAGAAAAAAAAATTGCTGACGGGCAAGAACTTGGCATCTGCAACATCTGTGCTGGCTAACAGCAAAATTCAGTGATTGCACTGCCTTGTGTCATCTCTCATCAGCCTCAAGCAGCTCAAATACTTGCTTTTTAACATCTAGGAGAATTCAAGTCCCATTTTAAGGATTATTCTGCTGCTGTGAGCGAAAGCTGGAGGGACCATAAACATCTCTGGGCTACTGCTGAACTGTTATTTGCTCTCTCTTCCATCCAAATAAGAGCAGAGGGAGTCAGCCTGAGAAAGTGGTGTACCATGAGTCCCTTCACTCGTCAGTGAACGTTTATGAAAAAGAAAGACCAGTGGACGGAACGGCACAGCATTAATAGCTTTAAAAGTGGCAGTCAGCTGAACAGACTCCTCCCCGCTGCGGCAGAGGAGCGATAGCCCCCAGCCTGAAGCCTGCTCTAGAGTCTTCCCAACTTCAGTTCCCCTGGCTCATGCAAAAGTGGAGCCTGCCAGCATCCAGAGAAGATGCGCCGGTCCCCTAGGCTTCCCACGAGTTACAGAATTATGCCGTGAGGCAGCTGCCTTCACCACGTGTTAGGTCTCGGTTGCTCTCTTGTAAGTAAATCAAGTCGTCGATGACGAGTCCCAACGTTTTTGAGTGTTTAATGGTATCGGTAGGCTCTGTGCACGCTGCTCAGCAGCGGAGGGGCTTCCCTGGTGCTTTTGCAAAGGCGGGAGGAGGCTGGACTCCCGGCAGCCCGSGAAGGCAGGATCTGACTCACTGCAGTGCCCTTTGGGCAGCCTGCGCCTAGCAGTAGGTGTGATGTGTGTGCCTGGGCGAGAGAGAGGACAACACCGCAGAGCCGAGGCTCAGGCGCTCTGGGGCCTCGCTCCTAGCTTTGGAGCTGGGTCCTTGGGAAGGTTTCCTGCTTTGTCCCGTGAAGGACATCAGTTTTCCTTCTGGGGCCAAAGTTGTTTAAGGAGATGGCTGTTTCCCAGACAACCACACTCAACAGTTCCATCAATTAATCAGGAGGAAACTAAGGAAAAGAAGGGGAAGCAGATGCTCTGAGCATGACACAGCTACGAATGATTGATATGATCAAAGAGATGGAGAAAATTTATACCAGGAGATACCCCAGTCCAGGGCTGAAGTGATTTCCTGTGTGAGAGCTAGTGACTGCAAAATGGTGGCAGGCAGCCAGGAACAGCTTCCTAGGTGAATGTCCAGTCCAAAATTTAGCAAATCCCGAGCCATGCTGCAAAAAATATCACCAGGTTGACTCAGAAAGGCACAGAAAGACTCAAGGGGAGATGAATCAGGAGTTACATGCTGGTTTTCCATACCACATGTGGCAATTCTCCTGTTGCCCCTAATAAAAATGGATTTCTGGTGCTCTCCAGCCCAAATTATGGGACGGTGTGATCTCTCCAAGATGTTCAGTTCCTGATGCAGTTGTGATCATGGAGTCTTAGCTAACCTGTCCGTAGGCTGTCGTCCATGCAAACACATTTAACAACGACTGTTGCCATAAAGTGCTACCTACATACGTAAGAGCAAAGGGGGAGGTGGGATTTCTTCTGGGGTTCCAAGGTCAGATTAAAGGCTATAGAGAGCGTAAGAAAATGAATCAGTGCTCCCGCTCAAGTCTTGCTGAGAACGGCAACGGCAAGGGGAGGAAATCAGGCAAAGATTTTCCAGGTTTTGGTGTTTTCTTGTAACTCGATCAGAATGAAAACGAAAGGGTCTTGAAGAACTTCTTGAGATAATGAAGTGAAAAACATCTGAGCTTGAGAGAAGTAGTTTGTTTCAATAAGCTTGAATCCATTTTCTTTCTTTTCAAAATTTTTTTATACTTCAGCCTTTTTTTTCTTCATGGCATTTTTCTTTGTAAATTTTTATCCCTCCCATTTCCTTCTGCATTTAACAACCCAGTGTAAAACCTTTGTCTCTGGTGAGAGCGACTAAATGGACCCAAAAATGAAAACAGCATTGCGAGTATCCATTCTTCTATGTGTTGCACAGCTTTTTTCCTACGGGTTCATATGACAGTGTATTCTTCCCTTGACACCCTTATATCAGGGCTGCAAAAGAGTTTTTGCATAAATCAGCAAGAAAAACCAGACCCTCTCTCCCTGCAGCCATTTTTTTCCTTTTACCTTGATAATAAATCGTTCCTGGGAATGACTACCTGACTGGTGACATAATTTATCAGTTGATCTTTGTAATGCACGCTGGGGAAATGTATTTCATGTATACGGAGTGCATCTTTTGATTAGAACAGACCTCAGCTTGCTGTTTGTAAGGTTCTTTCAGTGGTGATGTTGCAATGAGTATTAAGTGCCTAAAAGAAATCAGTAAGTAAAAGAGCAAGGTTCAAACGCTCAAAGTGTTCATGAGGGGAAAAGCTGTTTTGAAATGTCAAATCCATTGTCTTCACTAGGCTGGATTTGCTAATTTGAAAGAAATCAGCCCTGTGACTTCTCCCTTTTGGATACAGTCAAAGCCATTAAATCTATCTTCCAGCTTGCATTATGGGTACCTGAAATCTGAGACATTTCAGCCTTAGATTTCTTTCAGATAATTCATTTCAGGTCTTTCCTTTGGTAAGGAGTGGGAAATATTATTTCACCCCAAATGAGCTAGATCCAGCAGCCTTTCCCCAGCAACTAAGACCTTTTGCAGGAAACAAGAAAGTTTCTGTTTTTATTATTTTTTTATTTTGGGCCTAGCATGAAAAAAAAAAAAGTCCCGAGAGAGCGGTAGCTGTAGCAAAGGAAAGGGCCCAGAGGCTGCAGATCTGCACTTGGAAGGGAATAGGGAAAGCGCTGATCAAAGGGCGCAATTCGCCCATGCCGAAGAGCGCGCGAGCCGCGATCCCCCAGGGATCGGAGCGGGGCCAAGCGCCTTCCCAGCGTGCTGCCGCAGGCTGCGGAACTTCGTGCTGCCTGGAGCACAGCTCCCAACAGAAACTGCAGCTGCAGCCGAGAAAAATCCCGAGATTACCCTGCCGGACCACGACGCGAGTTTACGTGAAGCGCGTTTGCTCCTGGCCGCGAACAGCTTCTGGGAGGGCGATTGCGGTCTGACGCCGCTGTATCGGCCGCGCTGTGCTAGTCCTAAGCACCCCCAGGCAGAGAACAAGGAGAGATGTGCTCTCTCCCGGGTGGAAAGCCTTGCGACTGCCTCGCTTTCTGCGTAGGAACAAACCTCTGCAACACGGTTTAAACCGCAGAAGCCAAAGTTCCTTTGCGCACATGGAAAAACATCACGGGTCAGCTGTGATTAACCCACAGATGGCAATAACAAAAGCAATTACATGTTCATCTCAGTGAACTGCAGAATCAATTACGCATTCATGACAAGGGCTCTGCTGCTTCATGCATGCCGGAAACTGGGGTGTCACAAGATGGGATGACAGATGCACGTTGCAGAAAACTGATGTGCTGGGTTTTGCTCCGCGCTGCTGCGCACATGGTGAAAAGGTTCCCAGAAGAAACTTCTCTCATCCCGGCATAAGCCTGGAGCACCTCACTTTTTAACCCTGGTGTAAGCCAGGGCAGAAACTGGGCTGAGGAACGTACCTGTGTATACACATACCACCTGCATGACGAGGAATACTGCCAACGGGCTCCAGAATAAACCTCCAGATCACGCCGATTTCCCAAGAAAAGTGGTGTGTTTCTATTTGGAATATTTTTTTTTATTGTTTCTCAGTGGAACCTTGAAAATATGGAGCCATTTCTCGTGATCAGACACTAAATGGCTTTTAAAAATAAAGATCAGTGGTATTGGCCTGCTTTTTAAAATAAGAGGAGCTGGCCCTCGAGATGCGTCAGATGCTGCTTGCTCCCCCAAAAGCCAGGAAGAACAAGCCTGAGAGAGCAATTACAGAGACTGCACATCGTTTGCAGGGTTGTGGGCAGCTGGCTGGGGAAACCTTTCGCTGTGGTTCAGCACAGCGCTGGTGATTTGGGTAGCAGTTCAGCTTCCTTTCCTGAAACAGCCGCACCGGTCCAGGTGCAGAGAGGTGCATGTGAAGCTGCTTGATGCTCTCCTTTAAAAGACCTTGTCTGGGGAATTGATCTCTGGGCAAAACATGATCCACTCAAGCAACGACGTCCCTGCTTGCCTGCCCGGCCCGGGCTTGAGTTTTTCGGCAAGTTGCAGCCTAGGTTAGTTGGCTGTTTCCCAGAATGCCGTGAGGGAAAATGATGCATTAAGAAAATTTCTGGCATCTTCAGGACTCCTCCTGTTTTTAAGCAGAATGTGACATTTGGTCAGCCAGCCAGTGAGCGGGCTTTCCTAACTCTAGCTAGAGGTTGCAGTGATCAAAGCTATAATTTGGGGGGTGAAAACCTCCTGCCATTCAAAACTTAGCACTAGAGTAGAGTCCGAAAGCAGGTAGCTCCTCTGCTTGGCTCAGGTCACAGATGTCCCCGTGTTTTGACAGGGGATGGGGGACAGGACGGTGCTGTGGGAATGTCCTTTCCTATGTTTTGCCACACTTTGCCCTGTTTTATCCGGTCATTTTACATAGGTTCCTAGATGCAGAGAGTCCCTGGGATGTTATTGCCTTAGCTGTATCACTGGGCGAAGGGGAAAAGGCACAGCACGTGAGAAAAGCAGGAAGGGAGAGAAAATGATTGTGCTCGAGGGAGAGAAAAGGGAAATCCCTGTTCCTTGGCACTTAGGTGCTGGTAATGAAGGGCTGCTCTCTCTTTCTGGGTAGCGCAAGTGTTTATCTTCTCGCAGACTATCTCCCCTTTCCCGTGGAAAAGCTTCCCATTCAGCTGTGCCTTCAGCAAGTGGAGCAATGGCGTGATGGTTTCTTTGGAGGCGATACTAGTTAGCTGGGCAGCTGGTGCTTGCAAGAGTGGGACCAGCCTGGGAAAGCACTTAAACGTGGGCGCTCGTTATCTTGGCTTTCCTCGCTGCATCCGCACTGTGTTGTGAGCTTGGCTGTGAGACTGTCCACAYGGTTTATTCGCAAGTTTTTTACTCCTTGCCATGGCTCTGACTGTCCCAACTCGCAGCAGTGCCTGGCCATGGTTCAGGAAATGCCACGGGCCGGGAACTGCTCCCAGGACGCACTGACAGAGTCTAGCTATGTGGATGGGAGCTCTGCCGTGCTACTTGCCCTCTTCTTTCATTTACCAGCCCAGATGAAGCTGCTGGGACTTCAGCCCGTAACTGAGACCTCCTGGAGATGCAAAGCCTTTGAGTCATCCCGCAGAGTCAGCACAGCATCACCTCCTCTACTGAGGGAGCAGAAGCGACGTTCCCAGCGCGCTGCAGGTGTCGGGGAGCGATCTTGGGCAGCTGAGACACGGAGAGCTGCGAATGCCAGTGAGAAGAGTCCCAAACACCATCCTCTGGAGACCCACCTCAGCGTTTGAGTCAGAATGACTCTTCTCTCCCTTTCTGAGTCACCACCACAGTCTATTTCTGGCCTGTGATTTAGGAAGAGAGTGGGTTTATGGGCACGTATTAAAGAGGTCATAGCTGGCACCAAGGGGTAAACACCAGGATGTTTTCAATAACGAGATCAGTCCAGCTAGGCTATACATGGTGACATTTTTGTACGCACTTCAGGGAACTGAGCTGAGGCAAAAATCCAGCATTGCTTGGGTCCACTGAGCCCAAAGAGTTGGGCTGGGGTTGGTCTGCTGCCAGCGCTGGGTTTTTTTCAGGTCCCCTGGTGCCCTGTCTGTGGAGAGCAGGTGCCTGAAGTCATCCTGGAGTCTGGCTTTAGCCTGAAGAAAGCCTGAGGGAACTCAAGAAAAGTTCATCCGTTGCCCTCTTGCCAGAAGACAACTCCGGAAAGGGGGGGGTGGTGACTGCTCTTATGCCACTCCTGAGGAGGATGAAGTCAGCACCTTGCAGATACTGGTGGTCCTGGCTGCTTTCCAGGCAGCTGCTTTTTGCGAGCTGGAAAGATAAAGCTACAGCGAGTGAAGATGATGATGGCCACTGGATGCAAGAAGCATGGCAGGGGCAAGTTTGTTGAGACAGAGGAACAGCGTGTCTCCAAACGTGGCACGGAGGAGTGGTGGTCACAGCTTGGTGTTGTGAAGCGTTACTTACAGTGCTTGAACTGAGGCTGATGGCTCGCAGTTTCTGGGTGAGCACAGACTTTATTAAAAATGTCATTGAGAATAAACTCCGGGCAGTAGGAGATGTCCGCCTCTGCGGGGAGTGAAAAATTGCTCCCAAGGAAGACGTGTCTTAGCGCAGCGACCGAAGCAGCCTTCAATGTGGCAGCTCCCCTCCTTTGGGGGTTTGAAAGAGAGCCGCTGAAGCGACCTGGCATTAAAAAGTGAAGTGATGTCCCCTCAGTCCAGAGGGGATCATTGAAAGTAATATATCCTCAATAAAACGAAGAGAAGAAACCAGTCCTGAGAGAGGCACAGCACTGAATGGGCTCTGCTAACGCTTCCCGACAGCGTTCGCCACGACCTTGGTGTTTGGTGTCGGCGGGGTCCTGCAAGCGCGTCGCTGCCCTCTATTCGCTCCAGGGTCAACAGTTTGTTCTCTGGGTATTCACTTGCACATGCCGAAACGAATAGCTGTGTACATGAGCTGCCCCCTCGAGAAGGGGTTGAAATGGTTGTTAATTAAGCTCTAACAATAGCGAAAGAAGAAGGTTGCAGAGTCTGAAAGACGGATGGGGAAGGCAGTGCTGAAAAACAGCAGGGAGGGTGGAAGGTGAAAAGACTGATAATGCCATGGCTAAATTGAAGCCAAAACACCTCCTCACCCTCAGAGGCAAAGGTCCTGTGAGGAAGCACCCTGAGGAAGGCGAAGCTAGGCTGAAAACATCCTTCCAGCCAAAAAAGAGTCTGAGGGTCTCAAAAACTGGCTTCCCCACCAAATTAAGGGAGCCCGTTGGGATGTGCATTGTTACAGGACCAGCCAGAAACTGGTTTTGTTGGAACAAGAGCTGACCCTTAGGAAGAAGGAGAAACGTTTATGTTCAGCCCTGAAAGCATGCGGCAGGAACGCAGCGCGCCAAGGCAAGAGCCCTGTCCCCAGTGCAACATACCTCTCTTCCTAATTAAATCTCCTGCAGCCTGCCAGCTCCTCGCAGTCCCAGCAGTCAGCCGCAAATGATGTATGAGATGAGCCATGCCTACCCACCCACTCTGCGCATCTCTGCCTGCTCTGTGCTGGTGGGCTGCCGAAGATAATAGCTAAGCCAGATGTACTGAGAAAGACGGAAGGAACTGGTCCCTCCACCCTTCAGTAAATTATTTACAAGATTATTTTCTAAGGTCTCTCCCCACCCTTCTCCTTCGTGTTTTGTAAATGTGGGAAAGGTTCTTCAGTCTGCACCTGTCCTTCCCTGCTGGACATGTAGAGCGCGAAGGGTTTCTAACTCATTGGGAAGTTTGGGAATGCCTCCCACTGGGTCTGCACCACTTCTGTGTTCACTTGCGTTATTCTGACCGGGGTCTCCGCTATCCAGAGCCTCGGGGAAGGTACGTGTTTCACAGCTGACTCCAAGAAAGCAGAGCCAGCTCATGTGCTCAGGGTGAGAAGAGGGTGTCTGAGCCAGTCAACTGTCTTCCCTTGGGCTTCCCACCAGTCAGAGAGACCAAGGTCTTCACCGACCAGTTCCTCTGAGTTTTGGAGTGCTGAGGGCACACGGCAGCACTTGTGCAAGACACCTCTTGTGACTTTAGGAAGCAACATTGTGTTTTAGAAATGATGCCTTTCATTTTGACGAGGAGCAATGTTGTTTCTGAAGGGCACATACCTCCTGGAGGAGAAACCTGGGAACAGCTAAAGCCTCTTTTGGCCAGCACCCCACCCAAGAAACACACAGACCTGAGTTCTGGATGAAGGCTCTAGCCTGTGGTTTGGTTTGCAACGTGTTGTCTCTGATCCCTGCGTCCATGCTGGAATGCAACTGATCGAAGACCAGGGACACTTCCCAGTGTCAGAGAGTCTACGTCTACCTGCAAAAATTATAATTAGACTCTTATCATCTCTGTTTGCGGCCACCCTTAGGATCAAAGATCCTGTGAGCAACTCAAAGCTGTATTAATCTGAAATTCTCGCACTGAATAATTTAGTGCAAGCAGATGCATTTGGCAAGAAGGTTTCGATAGGACTAGCCTAAAGAGCTCGTGCTTGCTCGTGCTCGCCTGTGGGTGAGTCTTTGCAGATTTTCAGTTATCTTCTTTACTCAGTTCCTAATGGAAGTCTGCTTCTCATAGGATGTAAACAGCATGCCAGATGTTTTTGCAAATTTAAGGCAATTAGTTAAACCAACCAAACACTCCTGCTGCCCAAGCAATTTAAGGTGGTTCTTTGCTTTTGTTTGCTCTTATTTCCTTGGACAAGCAAAAGGATCATTCTCTGTGGGAATGAGGGAAAAGGGATTGCTGCTCAGGGAAAGACTTGGGGAGAGAAGGTGTAAGAAGCAAGCTTTGAAAAGCTACCAAAATCTTCCTTTTTGGGTGACTCTGCTGGAACTATTAACCCTTTCCTGCCATTTTCCCTTTTGCAATAGCCTTAAATTTTCATTTGTTGGTCTCCTTTTTGAGTGGCAAAAGGAAGGTGTAGCACACCAGCATCCCTCTACTGTCAGATAGTCACTTTCAGATTTGATGAGAAGATTTGTTGCAACAAGACATCACTGGATTTATGCTTTCTTCCCTTAAATAGGAGCTGATAAATAACAAAGTACCATTTCTGGGGGTGAGTATGGGGCAAGCATGGTCATGGTACTTGTAGGTGCTTGCAGGGACTGGAAAGACTGATACCTGCAGATAATGAATCATCTGCCCATCTTAGACACTCACCTTGGGATGAGATGAATCCCATCTGGAAAGAGCTGTGCCAAGTTGCTTAGACTGGATGCCTAAGTTTCAGACAAGGGTTGAAGGGTTTGTAAACAAATCTAGTGTTATAAAAACATAGCTGTTGCACTGGCATATTTTGGGAGGGGGTGGGTTGGTTTTCTTGTATAGTTCTCTTTTTGAAGACTCCACCAGCTGTAACTGTGAATTTCCCTGGCGGAGGGAAAATAAGGGGAGCTTTTAGCCCAGGCAGAAGGCCAGGAGCCGGCAGTGGGAGGGTTCACCTCAAAGCACAAGTTGCAGAAAAACACCACCTCTTTGTGGAAGAAAGGGAATTCCCTGATGAGCTGAAAGCTGAAGCCATACAAGAACCAGGTCTGAGATCTTGAATTTTTTTTAAACTGATCCTTTTTCTTGTGGGAAAGCCACACATTTGGTGYGCACTCACAAAACTGAGATAATTGCTCATATATCTCTGGATCACAGATAAAGCCAGCCAGCAAAATCAAAGTCTCACTTTGGCCTGTCTCCAACTTTGTGTTTCCATGAAGGAGCTCTTCGCTCCTAACAGGATCTTGGCATTAAGTACCCAGCTCACAGTGCCCAGCCTGTCTCTGGTGTTCCCAGATTCCTCCTTCTACTGATGATGCCTACCAGCTTTGGGCTATCAGCAAACGCACAGACTATGTTTTGTCTGTGTGTATGTGGACACCATGACAAGCATATCTCCTGGGATTGCACAATGTGAACAACAGCAGAGTCGGGGGCAAAGTCTAGACAAGAGTTCAAGATAGCGTAATGCTGAAGACAACCACGTGAGCGAAGACAGCCACAGACCTGGATGATTTCCCTACTGACTCAGACTTGACCTCACAGCCAAGACTTTTATCCTTATATGGGTTGTCACTTGAGTTGCAGTCCCCATCCATCATTAAGTGATGCTTGGAAAAGCCCCAGAGCAAGAGTAGGTGAGAGCAATTTCCCCAAGGTGATCGAGGGCTTCAGCAGCAGAGTTAATATCAAGGAGCAGTGAGGGCTGGTTGCTCCTTCAGGGGGAAGAGCTGACTGTGATAATACAGCTGGCAGGGCTGGGACCTCACCGACCAGGGTCCAGCCCCACAGCACCCGAGCAAAGTGAGTCGGGCAGGCATGTGGATGGCAGCCAGGTTCAGCCAAGAGTCTGCATCATCAGGCACGTTCATGGTGGCAAGGCACATCCAAGGTCCAGCTGGGAAGTCAATCTGCAAGTCCAGATCACTGTGGCCCGTGGTCTGGCACAGACATGGCTGTAGCAAAGCTGAAGGTCAGTACTCCTACAATATAGCTCAGACAGGAACTGAGCTTAAACGGGCTCCTGGGCCCGTGGGCAGTGGTGTGGGGGTGGATGCCACACACATGGCTGGTCAGGGCCATTAAGACCTAATAGAGCACTCAGGGTCCTGACAGTCAGGAGTCCTGACTCAGCCCCATTCCTTGGCAACTGGACCATACTGCTGAGTTAATAAGCCAATCAACTTGAAAATCAAGTGCACTGAATTCCCATATTTATTGACTTGCAATGCTCAAGTTGGACCGCTCTTTTAGATCCCTCTGGACTACAGGTGTGGGAGTTTTAGCCGGGTGGTTGCAAAGCCACTTGAGTCAGTCCTTCTGTGAGTTCAGTGGAAGCACAAGAGAAACTGTTATTGATTTTTTCACTTGTCTGGTAGCTGCAAAAAACAGGCTACTAAAAAGGTGCTAATGAGCAGTGCTGGAAGGGTTGGTGCATATCCATGATTCCTTGGAGAGGAGGGTGTGCTTCCCGAGAGGCTTGTGCTGGCTGTTAGAAGCAAAAATGACTTGTGCCAAAAAAATAAAAGCATTGTGTTTTTTCCCTTCATATGGTTTTCAGCAGAAAAGATCATAGCAGCACAAAGAGGTTTAGGTGGGAAGGCACCTCTGGAGATCTCTGTCCAACCCCCACTGCGAGCAGGGCCACCCTCACAGCTATGTCAGGTTGTTCAGGGTAATTTGAGTAAAAGAGGCTCGTCTCTCTTATCCTCTGAAGACTTGCTCCTATTCTGACTGTCAGTGGGATGGCTTTGCAAACCAGAGCTCAGAAATGGAGTTGGGTCCAAAAAGGCAACAGGAACAGGCCTAGCTTCAATGTGGTTTTGTTTTATTTATTTTTCCAAAGAGCTGATTTGATTGCTAGACCTTATTCATAGCGCAGCTGGACACACAGGTCTGGCTCCATCTCGTTTGTGTGGGTTGTTGTTCGCAGAAAAACCTTTCCCTTCCTTTTCTTTGTCTGATTTGCATCGACGGACTGCAGCAGACAGCATGCGGGGTCTTTGGACTCGCTGTGACTGCTTGGGGCACAAGCTCGTGCCTTGTTCACGCCCGTGGTCCATGCATTTTCCCACTGGCTTTCTGGGTGGTGAATCTGAGTCACTGTGCCCTCTCTTAGGTGTACGGTAATAGCAAGAAGAGTGGTGAATAATCAGAATTAATAATAATACTTGCCTAAGGTTCTTGGTGCGCTTTGCTCCCGAATAATTGTTGGAGGAAGACACCCTGTCTGCTAGGGACACGCAGCGGCTGTGCGACGCTGCGAGACTTAATGACATGTGACAACAGCCAACCCCCCCGGCAATCCGTGGGTTTCACCCAGCCATTGCTTTGCCTCCTCCTTCTGTGGAAGTGCCGGAAGTCAGCTGAGTAATGCCCTTCCAGCAGATAAATTCCCTCAGCGGCGCACGGACCGGAGCGGATCCATTCCCTGGGTGCTCACTAGGAAGTCATTAGCAGCCCGCAGGCAAAGGTTGATCCCATTACCGTGTTTTGTAATGCTTTGCTGGAAAAAATAATCTGGTGCCGTAGCATTGGAACTGACCTTGAACTGACAAGAGCGCTGTTGTGTCTGGAGCTGGTCTCTTTGTGGGGTGGAATGTGCTTCTGTTGGGATGTTTTCCACGGGGAAAGTGATTTAGGCAAAGCAGGCAAGGTGGGAGCAAAGTTTGGGAGCTGTAACGATGATTGTTTCATCAATGCACTGACTGCCCCTACGGAAGAGCATTTCTGTGACTCCTTCCGGGAATCCTCTGCAGTACGGCTGAAGGACATCTGGGGAAGGACCCAGCTCACGGGCTGGATGACCCCTCTCTCTCAGGAGACGTTCTGGCTATGAGCAGGTTGCACGCTTCCAGGGCACGGCAGCTCTCGTTTCGGTGCCTTTGCTGGAGGGTCAGGGTGAGTCGGTGGGAGGGGACTTTCCTCCCGACTCCCGTGGTTCCTGGAAAGGGGTAGAAGGAGTCCCCTCAAAGCTGTGCATGGCTGGCTGGTGAGGAGATCCCTTCTTGCTTTGCTGCGCTCACAGCCTTGGTGGTGAAGCCTTGGGTTTTGCAGGCCAGAAGTGGCTCCGGAGAAAGGAGCACTAGCATCTCGCAGATGAGTCTGGAGACTTTGGAATTGGACCTGGCTCGGTATCACATGGTATCTGCCACCGTACATGAGCCTAAAGGCGTGTGGTTATCTCTAAGCGGCCCTGACTACAGATGGCTTTTCCTTCTCATTCAGTGACCCGTGTATACAAACTGCCTCTGATGTCCTGCACCCTTATGCTTCTAAGTCTCCGTCACGAGAAAGACACCTTGAATTGGTGCAGAAGTGCAAAGTGGTGCTTTCTTAGCTGAGTGGCAGCGAAATTCTCCCTCTTCTTTGTTTTTCTTCCCCCTTCTCATCCGCATGTCAAAAATTTGAGGAGGATAAAAAGAGCATCCTAAGGGGGAGAGTTACCACATGCTGCTTTCGGTGTTAGGAAAACAGTATTGAGTCACACAAATAATTTTAGATGCTTCTAAATACGCTGTGCTCTCAGCAGGCAGCCTTTCCAGCTATAATCTGCCTGCTGCCCCTGGTTCTGAGCACACAGCACACTCCGCTTCCTGTGCCTCGCTGCAAACGAGCCAGAACCTCTCTCTGTCACTCACCTGGGCCAGGAGTCCACCAGCTCAGCACCTGAATAGTAATGCACAATTAGAGGTTGTCCTCCCCATCCTTGTTTAAAAAAAATAAAATAAATGGAAAACTTCAAAGCAAACAGGAAAAAAAAAAAGGCACAGCTGTGATTCCCTTCTGAAATGCAAATGTTGGGGAACTGTTTTGGCTTTGTCAGACTGGTAGGACACAGGAGCTGGCCGTGCTCCCTGGAAGGGCAGCCTGCCTGAATTTTGCCTTCTAGTTGAGGACGTGTCTTGCCCTCAACGCAGACTGCAGGGTGGAAGGTGGAGCGTGGTCACCAGAGACCTGCTAGGACTGGTGCTCTAGTACTGCCTGTCTCTCACCAGCTACATAAAAAATTTGGGAGCAGAGCTCTGAAGAGAAGAAAGCGGAAGAAGGGGAGGCTCAGTGTGGGAGCCAGGACAAGTTTGGGAATCTCTGGAGACTGCTTGCTGCTGTGTTCGTATGCATCCCTCTGGATGACAGCAGTGCCAGGAGGGTAAGAGATATATCCTTCACACATCATAGCCAGGACCCCTCTATAATGCGCAGCAGAGCAGAAATCCCCCCAGTCTCAGGACCCCCCTCTGCTGACAGTGAATGTTTTTCTCAGGCTGGCAGCTAAGAAGGAGGGGACTGTAGAAGACCGGGAGATACCCTGCAGGCACAATTCTGTGAAGGCCAAGTGCCAAGCAGACCACAGACCGTGATCTGGTACGGAGAACAAATTGCTTGGGAGAGGAGGAATAATATCACAGGACTGTTCTGGAAAAGGCTTCGCACCCTGACAACACCTGCCTGGGAGAGTTCCCCATCGCTCCTTCTTGGAGCGGTGGCCACAGAAGAAAGAACAAAAAAGAGACAGGGCATGGCAGGAAGACATCTCTTGCTTCGGTGCCACCCAAAGAGGCCAAGGAAGCTGAGCAGAAAATTCAGAAGTGCTTCCTGTGAATAATCAGTTGAGTTTCTCCGTAGGCTTCCTTGCTTATTTCCCTCAACTCTTTGCATTTTCTGATCTAGCAGCTGATTTTACAGGCTGGAAGTTTCAGCTGCTGCCTGAAAAGCAAATTCCAGCACTACCACCTCTTGGAGTACTAGCCTGAGCCTCATGCTTAAAGTCCTTCTCCGAGCTCCAGCTCTTGGAGTCATGTGGTTGAGAAAAATCTCATCTGTCACTTTTTTTTGGAAGAAAATAATAATTAAAAAAAAAAAGGAAACAAAATTCTGTCAGTCCCAAGAGGGAATAGACAGAGAGGCAAAATTCAGTCTTAGATCCCAGGTATGTATTTTTATCAGATTAGAAGAACCCAATTTTTCTTTAACTGCGTCTTTAGTAGCTGGTTAGGTGAAAGCACTCCCAGATCTTTCTTTCATTTGCTGTTCTCTCCTTCTCTGTGCATCACCTAATTGGAAGAGAAGTACAGGATTATATTTATTCAGCTTAAATAGGATCTTTGGTTTTATCCTTGTTTGTCCTTTCCTGTGTTCAGTACACAAAAATCCTTTTTATTCTCTTGAAGAAAGCCAATAAAAAGTTAATTACAAAAAAAAGTCCTTATCTAAAAAGCTGTTGTAGGCTTTATTATCTTCATCCTTCAAAGGTAAAAGGAAGAGAGGTGCCAGAAGTACAGATGTGGAATGAGGCGCAGGGAATGAAACGCAAAATGAAGGCAGGGAATGAATACAAAAGAGAAGAGAGTAGTGCTAAGGGGGAAAGTAATCTCGGGAAGTAAGAAGCACTCTCCAGAAAGTAATAGGATCATGACTCAGGGGTTATTTTTTTTGTCAAATGTGGACGGATGAAATGGCAAGAGGGCAGGTGAACGCCAAGCTGTGGTAATGAACAGAAAGAGCAAGAGGTCACCGAAGGAGATGGAAGTGCCGCCGAGGGATATCAGGAGCAATTTATTAACAAAAGATGTTGGACTTGCATTAAAAAAAAAAAAAACAACCCACAAAACACAACAGTAAATGCAACGTTGTCCAAGCGTTCTCAGGGGACGGAGAAGGCCAGATGGCAAACAGACCCCGAAGCTCCCCTGGGCGGGCTGGAAATCGCTGATGGAAATCACAACGATGCACGAGCAGGTGACGAGGAGAGTAGCGCATCTGAATGAGCACCCGAGCTCCGGGAGCAGATGGGCCGTCGGACAGGGCACAGCCACTGCCGGCAGAGACGGAAGAAGCATTTTCAGTGACTGCGTCCAAGAAGGAGCCCCCAGACCGGATCTTTCCCGCTGTTTGCACAAAACCCAAAAGGGAATGTTCCCGTTCCCCTTTGCGCTGCGCTGGCGCCTATGAGTCCAGCGGTCCCGCGAGGGGCAGTGCTGCCGCGAACCCTGAAAGCTGTGTGGGGCTCCTGGGGCCAGCCTGGGGCGCTGGGAGATGCGCTGAAGCTGCCCTTCAGACTCCTCCTCGCTCTATGGATATTGCCGCTTTGAAAAAAGCAGGAATAAACAGGTGGCGGGAATAAAAGAAAAAATAAACAGTTGGGAAAATCTTTTATTTTGTTTTTTTTCAAAGAAAAAAAAATACCAACAGCACCAAAATGATTTTTTTTTTTTCTAAAATATGAAAGAAAGCCAAAACCACCCTGGAAGAGGGTGTCAAGAACTGAAACTCTTTTGATCGTAACCTCAAGTGTGCAGCAAGGGCACCGGAGGCGCAGGTGTGAGCTGGGATGCTCCGTATAAGCGGTGGCAGCTGGAAGACCCCCTGCCCGCGAGAAGGATGCCCCCTGCCTCTGCGCCAGCCCCACTCCCCTAACGCCGGCTGCGGTGACTCATCCCTCCCGTTGCCATAGGAACCCTGACATCAGCGTAAAGGGCTTTTTGGGGGCAGCGCTGGGGACCCTTTCAGCATCACCCACCCCACGGGGCTCAGCCTCCACCTGAGACCTTCTCATCCTTCCCAGCTGCCCACGGAGGCGGAAATGTAGGGGTTTTGCTTTATCTTTTTTATTTTTTATTTTTTTTTTTAAAAAAAGGCCCCTACTCCCTTGAATTTTTCTGGTCAGAGCGGTGGGAGCAGGCAGAGGGAGGGAGGCTGCCAGCCTGGTGGCTGAGCTGAAAAGATGCCGGTGAGGAGCCCAAAGGGCGTTCAGCTTTCTGGAACAGTTGCCTTCTTCAGGAGAGGCTGTGGAGGATGAAGGAGGTATTTCAGCCCTGGCACACCTAAGTGGCTGTTTGAAATGGGTATTTTTGGAAGTCCTTTTGTTTAAAAAAAATAATTTAAAAAAATCCAGTAACAAACCTGCAGCCTGGGTGGTTGTTTAAAGGTTTCTGTTCATTCAGGTGCTGGCTGAGGCTGGGTTTCAGCAAGCCTTTTGCTTTTAATAGTGAGCGTTTGCCGTAAAACCTGATATAGCAAAGCATTGCTCCGAAGGAAAACAGTTCAGGATGGAGACTTGAGACCTAATAGTTAGCGAGCCCTGCTGGGAGGTGGGATGCTCCTGCCCAAGCCTTGCTCTCCATCGGGCAGGCAAGGGATYTGAGCCAGGACAGCGGATAACACCAGGCTTTAGTGACCGGCGAGGGGACGCGGCGGTGGGACAGGCCTTCTTCTTGCACAGTGCCTTGCGGGTTTGAGGAGGAGAGCTGCCACGGGCTGCGAGACAGGGCAGAGGCTGGGGACGCGGTGGATCCTTCCTGCGGGTGCTCTGTGCTTCGTGGTGCCTCTCCAGCTCGGATATGGCCCAACCCTACGCTGATTTATTTCGTCTGGATGCTAAAAGCCACTCTGGATGGACGCGGGCTTTCGTCCTGACTTATCAGGGAGCTGACACGGTAAAACAACGGCCCCGTGCTCACTCTGGAAGAGCAAACCGTGCGGGAATTGATTGCACTGCAGCTGTATCATAGGCGGCTCTGGTTGTAGCGCCTCTTGCTACGATTGCCCGACGCTTCTCGTAACAACCTCTTTTGCTCGCCTCTAACTTTGTCAGGCTGTCAGACGTGAACCTCTCAGTGCCACGTCTGCCTCRGGCTGAATGTTTTCCAGTCAAAACAAGCTTAGCCATTTCTGAAAGTGAGGCTGGGGAAAAAAAAAAAAATCCATCTTTCACCCCAGCTAAAAAATAAATTAAAAGCTTCCCAGGTTCAAGCTGCAATCTGCAGTTTCCCTGGGAGCTGGTAGAAAAACCATCCAAAGCTGAGTGGGTGTATAAATCACTGGGAAACCTCGGTGCTCCCGTGCTCGGAAGGACCTTGCTCCTCCCGGTCTTGGTGTAGGGCTGGCCAGCAAACCTGCCTCTGTCTTCAGCTGTGCCATGAGCTCAGGGYCACGTGGTGGATCAAGAAAGCGTAGCGCTATGGGCAGCCGACATCTTCAAAGCAGAGCCCGGAGCGTTGTAATGTTGGCCGGTGGCTTCATTTGTCCCTGGCTTTGTCCTTGCAAACGGCTGAGCCAGTTTTCCTGAAGATTTCCAAAAAGTTCTTTCTAGGCAGGTACCTGGCAGGAAAAAATTACAGCCCAAAGTCTCTACCCGACAGAAGACAAGGGTAGTGTGTATGTTGCTCCCTGTGCATTAAGGTTTTTTTTTTTTTCCTTTTCACTGAGATTTGGATGTCAGATTCAATCAAGCTGAAATTACTTTCTTTTTAGTCATCTGTATGCCAAAAGCTTCCTAGAGCTCCCTGAATGCAGCACAAAAAGCAGAAGACTAGTTCACATAGCAGTACTAGCAACCCTCCTCCCCCACATTTTATTTAATATCCATAACGACAGAAAACACTCATTTTTATTTTCTCAGAAGTGCTTCTCAGTGCAACTGATGCCTCTGTCTTGGAGTGGTTTTCTGCATTATCAGGGTGGTATCACTCACTAACAGATGGGAACATAGGATTTATTTCCGCTTTAATGAGAAAAAAAATTTTTTTTTTTGCCTTCAAATGGTGCGGCAGAAGAAACATTTCAGGACTATAAAATATTCAGTCCATTTATGGCTGGTGCGGATTTGTCGAGAGCAGATTATATCAAGTCAACCCAATTTTCTTCCCTGACAGGGCAGTTAGCCTTGGGGTGAGGGCACAGTCATAGGTGTGATATGCCTTGACAGAAGACATTTTAAGGCTGCCCTCAGTGACAGTCTCAGAAGCAAGCCAGGAACCACAGCATAGGTGAGACTCTTGTTAAAAAAATACATGCACCCTTATTAAAAAAGAAGAAAAAAAAAAAAAAAGGTAGTTACCACCAGTTTGCTGTCAAGCTGGTGAGTCTCTACAGCTCTACCTCCCAGAGATTCATACCAGTCCAGATGCTATTTGAAATTTCTGTTAATGATTTGGACAAAGAGCTGTGTGTGTGTGGGGGGAGGAGGAGGCGGGTTAGACCGTGCTATTTAATTTGCAGGGCCATGTCACAAGCACTTTGACAGGAAGGATTAAAAGTTCAGCGTGATCTGTCAAACTGGAGAGAAGGTCTGAAATCAACCAGACAAAATTTGATGAAAGACAAGTGTAGCACTTTGCACTTCTGAAGGAGAAATCAAATTCCCAGTGCCAAGCTAGATGGATGGAATTAAAGACCTTGTGAGCTCACGATCTATGATTTTTTTATGAATGGAAAATAACTGGCTGAGCAGCAGTACTGCAGAAAACATCTGGGGGTTGCAGAGGAACATGGACAAAATGTGAGCCGGCAGTGCGATCCTGCTGTGAAAGGAGGGCTTGGAGATGCCCTCACAGCAGCATGGTCTGTATTCCAGCTAGCGTTCCTGGAGAGACAACAGGGTGAGGGAACCCAAGCACGAATGATAAGCAAATTACAAACTGTGATTCAGAAGGAAGAAGGGATTATGCTGCCTGGAAAGTTTGCCCTCTTGTCTTCATCAAATATTAAATCTCCTCCCTCCCAAGATTAGATGATGATGCGAGTATTTCTTTGGCTAACAGAGGTCGGACTAAGCAATCTCTGGATGCCATTACATCTCTCCGATCTTGTGAAATAAAATCATACAAAATCCTATGAAATAAATCCATAAACCATATAAATGAAAGCGGAGGGAGTCCTGCAGATGTGTCTGAGCATCGCATTTGTCACTGACATTGTGCCTGAGGACCTGCCTTGGGTGCTCCCTGTTCTGTTGCCTTGATGGCTGTGGAGACCAGAAGCTGTGGCTGAAGGACACATGTGGTGTGGCATGTGGAGAGGGCTCACAGATTCCGTGTTCCTGGGATGTCAGTGGTACTAAGGAAGCTTTTGATTGAGAAAGGATTTTACACCATGGGGGACTGAGCATAAGGCATGGATTGCAACATGCAAATTTCTTATTTTTCCCATTGCTCCTCTCCAAGCTGAGTTCAGGAAGGTAGTTGGCATCTCCTGAATCCACCTGGCACGAGCAGTACTGAGTAGGATAAGATGCTGAGTTAGCTGAGGTAGGAAAGCCCAGGAACTCTCTTCAGTGCAGTTTGTACAGCCTTTGAAGACCTGATGTTGGCTTGGTCTGAAGGCCTTGTTGCAGCGATGTCTTCAGAAACGCTGTGTGCCTCTGCTCCACCTGGATACAGGAAAGCATTTGCTGTCTTAGCCACTGCGTTGTCTGCTGAGAGCTCGTATTCAATTAGTCATTTGCTGTGATGAATGGGGCTTCTGTTTTTGCAAGGATACCGTCTCCTGCTGTGTAATCCAGCTTTTTGTCCGCATGTGACAGGGCCTGTCTCTGGATTAAGATGAATTAAGAATTATGAAAAGCTATCAATGGGCTTTCTTGGGGTGCTGAACTACTGTCTTAATTTCTTTTTAGTGAAAAAGATGGTAAGAGGAAACTGGGTAGATTTAGAGGATAATAACTGTCAAGAGACTCTCTTAAGAAAAAAAAAAACACAAGAAGGAAATTTAATAGTTGGCTTAGAAAAGGAGATCTTGATGAGCTTCATCAATGATACGGGAAAGCTGTTGCTTCTTGTCTGGCTGGGTTTTGCTGTATTCGCTACTCCCCATGCTGGGGTTGGTGTCTCACCCCCGAGAGCCAGGGTTGATTCCCAACATGTTACTAGTTGTTTTTCCAGCAGATGCAGCACAGGGTGGCACTCATTAAGACCTGTTTAAGTCATGCCTTTGAGGGGCTGGTGAGGCCTTTCTGCACAGGATCTTAGCCCTCCTGACGTTTCTGGATTTTCCCTTTTGGCACTAGTACTGTCTGAGGTTAATTTTGCCTGATTTTTAATATAGTTTAAAAGGGTGGGTTTGGGTTTGAACTAGATAGGAGCTTGTGGACAGCCAAAGACTGCATGTCTGCATGTCTGCATGGACTGGCTGTCCACTTTTAATACACATCTACATAGTGTTCTGGAGGTATATTATTGCCTCTAAAGGTTTTTCCATCTGAATCACTGCAGCAGAACACCGGATCTGCTGTCCTGAGAGTTTAGGCTTGAAGCCGATGTGTCCTGGCCAGGTGGAGCACAAGGAAGTAAAATCCAACAGGTCAAGCAGCAAGCAGTCCTTTTGGAGACCAGCGCTCTCTCTGCAGTGATGTAAAATGGCATTAGAAAAGGCTCTACCATTTGTCTGCTGGGAACAGTGCAAGCCCCACCTTAGGGAGAAATGATCTTTCCAGTGTGCCGTGCAGCCTACAGGTTTGTCTTGAGCAACTCCAGGCCAGATATCTGTTTGCCTAGATCTACCCGGCAGGATGAAAGGATGGATGTGCACCTTGTGATCTGCCCACAGCTAAGGCTAGTCTACATCCGTGCYGGTCCAGCTCTTTGGGCTGGTCCACTAACAAGCAACATCCTTCCCTGTGGTGTCTTAGATGTATCTGTGACTGAAGATAAAGGTTTTCCACTCCCCTGCTGCTCAGGCACAGGATGCTAGGTGAGCAGTGCCAGGAGAGGTGTGTCTTGTTCTTTGTCCACATGAAGACGATTCTTCTTGCCCAGCGTAAGCTGACCTGTGGAACTCCTTGCTGGAGGATGCTAACACTTGCATCGTTTCAGAAAGTAACCGGATGAATTCACGGGAAGGAAAAAAAAATCCATCAAGGGCGTTTCAAATAATACAATTTGGCCTTTACCTACCAGGAGGACTGAAAGCTCTTTCCTCATGGGCAATGTTGAGCGCAACATTCTTTCCTGATGGCCAAATCCAGAGTACATGTTTCTGGGACCTGGGGAAGCCGTCACATCTCATGTAATCTCTGGGTGAATATCTGGGGTGAAGTTTAGGATAATCTCTGGCTGAAGTCGACACTGAGTCCTGGTTGGCTGTGGTCACATGTAGTCAGCCRGGAAACATACCCAGTCCAGATCCATGGGATGAGGCATTTCTGTTCAAATTCATGAAAATCTTCAAGCTCCCAACTCATTTCAAACTACTACATTCCTTCTCCTTTTCTAATGTGAAACCACGAAAAGGCAGTGAAAATACCAGCTGGAACTGCTTGCTTCGTAAACTGAGACAAGAGCAGCAACAAATATTCAGAACAGAAAGCTGCCTTGGGTCTTGCATCAAGCCATCTGTGGTGTAAACACTTCTGCTCCCACCAAGTGGGGATGCACCCACCAAGGTCAGCTTTGAGTTCGGTCCTCAGCCCGTGGTGGTGGGATGGCACAACCCCTCCAGGGCACCTCCTCTTGGCTTTCTGGGAGGCAAGGACCTTCTCTTGGCTCTCCCTCATTGCCACAAGAGGGCTCTGGGAGTGCAGCCCGGCTGCCCTCAAAAAGCAGATGCGTCCTCCAGTTTGAGCCTTCAAACTGAGTGAGTTAAACCAGCGCAAATCCCTGTAGAGAGGCAGCTGAGAACAGCTTGACCAGGAGCAAGATGTCAGCAAGGATCTGGACCAGTCCACCAGTTTTAAACCTGCTGCGTGTCCACACAGATGCTGGTTTTCAGGACACTGGGGGAATCAGACTGGTTGGAGTCAGATGGGAAAGTGAAGGACGGGTGCAGGGGCTTTGCGTGGAAAACCGAGCAGAGACCATCCAGAGGGAAAACAGCCTTCCTAGGTCCCATGCTATTTGTTCTGCAGCAGCTTGGATGCAGAGCCCGACTTCCATAGCTGGGCCATGGCTTGGGAACTTGTTTTATGCTTGCAGGCTGGACAACGAGGCCGTTGCTGGGCTTTTGAGTGCTCTGATGCCTCCGTCCTCGGAGCTTATTGCACAGAACAGCTGATGCTTGGCCTGTATCTGGCTGAACCGGACTTCCTCGTAGTGGCAGGAGAATATGTCGAATCATGACTTATGCAGTCATGGGGAAGCAGCTTGCACTGAAATGATGGTGGGCTGGGCCAGGGTAGGAGGGGAAATGTACCCCAGATGTCGTTTTAGCGGCATGCCTTTAGGAGAGAAAAATAAATCTTTCTTTTCCCAAAGTTTCCAGTTCAAAATTAGCAGAAGGCTTGTTTAGGTGAATGGTTTGAACACACACATGTCCCTCTTTTCACTGTGTCTTGAACGCATCAGAAGATGTAATGAGATAGTAAATTTGGCACTTAGGTGGCGTATTGAAATCAAAGGCAACGAGACCATTTTCTTCCTTCTCCCCATTGTGATTTAGTTTGATTCACTTATTCACTAGTAATTTAAGTAAATGTCTGGGAAATTATGAGCACATTGCTCATACACCGTACAACTACTTTACACCATGTTGTGATGATGAGTTCATTCAGCATTTTCTTAAATGTCACAGACGGTTATAAAAGTGAGCCCACAATGAGACGGACTCACTTACGAGAGACGTAGGCTGGAAGGTAGAGGAGGAATTTCCCTCGTGGCGGAAGTGGCTCTTTGCTCAGCAGGCTTAGCCTATTCTCAGCCCCTTTAAACAGATGCATTTGGGGGAAATACCAAGAAAGCAGGACGAGGCGATCGAAGATTCCTGCGGACACAGATTTGTATACAAAAAGTTCTCCTGTYGTGCTGCAAACTGGTTTTGCCATTGGGTGATGGCAAGAAGCAGAACGGGGCCAGTCTTGTGCACAAGACTTACTATCATATGGATCTGGGTCTAAGACGTCAGAGGGTGCTTGGGACAGTAGAGGGACAGACTGTGTCTCGGGGAGAGAGGCATCTCGGGAAGAGCAGCAACGGAGCAAGGCCTGTTTCTGTGGCCACAGAAGCTGATGGCAAGTTTTCCACGGAGCAATCCTGCTTGGCTTTGTTGGCTATTGAATAAAAACTGCCAGATGGAAGGGAGCCAGATTCACGACTCGGAAAACTAACCCCAAAGGAAAGTTGGTTAGAAAACTAACACCAAGCTAAACCCATCTGTCCTGGAGCTGGGACCTTCCCCTTCAGAGGAATGGCCTCTGGGAAGCCTTGCTGAGGGGCATGTTGGCAAGGGCAAGGGACAGGTTTAACCCTTCAGAATTTCAGCATCCTTTGTCATGCTGACAGCTGTGTCAAATTGTTCCCGTCTCTCCTTAGAGGTTTCCCTGTGGCTAATTAATGACAGATTGCATTCGGAGTAGTTTGTCATCTTTGTGCCATGAGTCAAGAGAAGTGCACCTGAGCAAGGGCTGGAATTTGGGCTACGCGCCACAAAACATCACCAAATTTGGTGGTTTATCTGGGGCTGTCTGGGACATTTTGCCTCCTCTCTGAGTGACTAGTCTACCTTGCTTTTGAGGCAGTGAAGCCTGCGGCAATTGAAGATAGCAGTGATAGCCGTCATGGAGTCCCAGGGACCTCAAGTTGTTTCCATGTTCACTAAATAGATGCAATGTTGCTGTGTCTTTCCTCTGGCTTGTCCTTGATGAAGTGAAGGGCAGCAAGGCACAGAGAAAATCAGGATGTGATTCTTCCTTTCCTATTTTGTAAATAATAACAAAGATGACAAGACTGTGAGAGTCCAGACTTGACAATATATATTCTCCTCCCTCCCTATTGAACAAGAAGCTGAAGGGGTAACTAAGCACAAACACGTCTTTGATCTCTGGACTTCACTGTTAAGCCCAAACCTATATGAGATATTAGCCCGGGAAAAGCCATGTCTTTTCCAATGACTGGAGTGTTTTTTGGCATGACAGGGGGTCATCTCTCTACCATCCGTTCAGACTCCACTTGTCCAGGAAGTGTTTCCTCCTCCTTCTTTATATTCCTGTGGTTCAGGCTCATGGCATTACCATTGTGGAAATTTGGAATAGTTGGTGTTTGGCTCGCAGAGGTTTGTTCAAAACTTGCAGAGTATCCCCTGGAGAGGGGCTGTCTTATTCGAAGAACCTCGGGTCTGTGGGCAAGCTGAAGCTATTTCTGCAGGAACTGGTCTTATTTGTGCTTTGTTATTATGCGGTGAGTTGGAAGAAATGATGAGTGTCTTCAAAGACCAGTCATACAGCCTAAATAACAAATACATTGACACTCAGGTAAAGCTGAGGGCCCGCTGGCTGATATGCATCAAGCAGCTATTGGGCTGGGGGGAAAATGGTTTGTAGGCAGTTCACAAGCCGTAAGTTGGTGAAGCTATGCCAGAAGGAATTCAACAAGCCCCATTCCTTGTCTCCCCAACTACTCGGACGGTACGGTCTATGTTACGTGYGATTGCTTTCTGTTGTGCTTGTACCACTGTGCGCACCCAACCAAGAGATTCATAAGAAAAGCAAATCAAATAGCCCATGTATGCAGGAAAGAAGGGTGTGTAAGGGCCAGTATTAGGGCTTCAAGAGTAATTGTAATTAGGGGGCTTCTGTATTTTTCGGTGCTCTGTATTGCCGCCTTTTAGCCTGGCATTTTTTCGATGTGTTCCCATGTTAGAATTGCTGCTCTTTGTCCTCAAAAATCACAAACAGGAAAAAGTGCTGATAATGGGAGCACCTTAATAATCATAGGTTTGAAATGAGAAAGAAACCGGGCTCCTTTGCACCAGCTGTCAGTTTCCAGGCTATTGGAGTCAGATGGATACAGCTAAAACATGACCAGCTTCTCTGAGCAGACTTCGGTCACACCTGGCTTGAGCTAGTTGTGGCTGAACTGCTAGCGAGCAGCAGGGCTTGAGTACAAGTCCAGTTCCCTGTACGCTCTTAGCTGCCCTTTCCCCATGTCTGAGTTTTCTCCTGGAAAAGCAGAACTCTTCTGTCTTCTCCAGACTTGATTCACGGTGGGATCCTGGGCTCTGTAAACCTGGAAGTGCAAGTGACACTGTGATGGTCAGTAAGGGAACGTGAGCACGAGACCGGGACTAAATCTACAGGAGCTGGTGACACTGGTATGCATGGAAATGTAGGTGTTGTTTGCATGCACTGTACAGAAACTCACGTCTGTGCGAGCACATAGCCCCACAGATCCAGTTCTGAAACTGGGACCAGTTTCCTTCCAAGGGTGATTTTCAAAAGCCTTTGGATTGAATGATATTGTCAGAGGGCCATTTCAGCAACGCAGCCTCGAATTTTTAGGTGCGTTTTCTAAGCTGCCAGGACCATGGGATCGGAACTTGAACCTGTAAACAACCTGCACGTTAGGGGAAGGCTGTGAACATGTGTTGGGCTTACCTTCCTGGGGCATAATTATGGCAGATTCTTAAGGAGCACAGTGGTTGCACAATACTTTAATTACTATGTTTAGGTGACGCCTGTTCATTGTGGGAGTCATATTCTGGGGCTCTACTTTCTCCTCAAGGTGTAATTTGAACAGTTTTTGCAGAGATGCACGGGTGGCCAGCATGTGTTTAAGTTTTCTGTATGGTCCATACAGTTTATAAATGGGTATTTCTTACCCTCTCTTTTAAGGTGAGCTCCTGGCCTGTTGCAATGGTCTGTCATATAAAAGAGGCCAATCCTTAGAAACAGAAGAAAGAAAAGGCAGATTAAGATCTGTGGTTATACATGTGCAATGGAGATGTGGTGATTGCTCTTTTGTAGGAACCTTTTGGTTAAGTTTCCTCTTTGGGAAGAGGCTCTGCATCTGCACAGACATGTACTACCAAATCCAATTAGTATGCAAATTCTTAGGGGGCCAGAGAGAAATTTGAGATGAATTTGAGAAAGATTCCCAGATGGTGCACTACAATACACCTGGTACCTGATGGTACACCTGAGCCCACAAAGTCCACTGTTTCTTCCTTTGAAAACTTGAATGAAAACGAAGCAGAAAAAGAGAGAGAAAGAAAAGAGGTGGCTTCAGTTTCAGACAAACCCCATCAGGCAGATCCAGGAGGGAATTCATTCCACCTTGCTTCAGGGCTCTGCAATCTAAAGTTGCTGCATGGCACCGACGTAGTTAACGGTGAGAAGGGGGCATCGTAGCAAGTGATGTCTGCAACGTATTCCCTCTGCTCGAGGGCCTGCCTCACCCCAGCAGCAAACCCATTGGTAGGGGAGGAGATCTACAGTCCCTGTCCGTCCTCATCACATTCTTTGGTAAAATTAAATGTAAAGACCCACGATACTCACCCCCTTTTCAACTCCCTAACTCAGCATTAGGGGTGCAGCAACATCTGAGGATGCTGGAAGAGGATATTCGAAAGAGAAAGACTGTCAGGTGGTTCCTCACCCAACATCCTCCGAGAGCAACTGGCCAAAGCTGTATCATGGGAGAGTAATTTGAGGAGGGCATCAGTAGACAAAAGAGAATGCAAATGAGCTGTGGCCAACGCTTCCTAATCTAGGTACCCATGACTGGGGTACCTGCACTGGGTCTCAAGGACTTATTCCAGCTTTCCCCAGTCACACCAATGCTGTTGGTCACAACTAGGCTTTGAATGGGCTCCCCCAGCCATCTCGTAGGCTCATTCAGAGCAGATGGACACCTGCAGCTTTTGTTGTTTTCTCTGGAGCCTGCCCATGCTCATTGCCCCAAAGCGGACCATTTCTTAGACCAGAGCTGGGCTGGGAGTGCTTCCTTCTGGGGCATCTCACTGGGAACGTGTCTTCTGGGTCCTACTGCATGGCTCAGGGCTGAACCGAGTGTTAGTGTCTGACCTCCTCATCTCATGCTGTGAGCTCAGCTGGATCTTCCTCCAGCTGTTTTTTCAGCTCAACAAATAAACAAAGCCACCCAGTTTAAATCCCTGTGTTACAGTTTTTATCGAAGCAAGAGAACATTTCCCAGTAGCTACAGCCACGTGCATGAAGGTAAGGACCCGTGGCAATTAATGATTGTTGGAAGAGAATACTGGGTCATTTTGAAGCAGGTTTTTCAGTAATCGTATAGATGCAACAATTAGAAGAGGCAGGAGACTCATTAGCTACGCTAATCCCCCAGAGTAGGCAGTGGATTGCAGAACAGCCATCCAGTCCAAATGGTTGCTCATAGCTCACGGTGTGCCTGAAGTACAGCGAAAAACCTCGCCCTCTTCTGAGTGGCAGCTCATACGGGTGCATGTCAGTGATGGGGCAGGGGGGAAGCGGTGCAGGCTCTCTGCCTCTTCCAGCCATATCCCTCAGCTTCCGCAAAGCAAAAGACTCCTGGCGCAGAGACCGCCACTGGTGTTTCGTCTGAGTGGCCTCTGCCAGGCTTGCTCCAGTTTGCTGATAACTCTCCTGCTCCACTGGAAGGACCCAAAGCTGGACACAGCTCTTCAGTTGCATTCTCACCAGTACCACGCAGAGGGGAATAATCGCTTCCCTCGCTCTGCYGGCTGTGCTACTGCTAGCGCAGCCCAGGATGTGGTTGGCCTTCATTGCCATGAGGACTGACTCACATTCAGCTTGCTGTCCACCAGGATTCTCAGGTTCTCTTCTGCACAGCTGCTCCCCAGCCAGCCAGCCAGCCCCCAGCCTGTCCTGGTGCGTGGGTTTGCTCCGTCCTCTGGCRCAGGAGGTGCAGAACTCTGCGCTTGCCTTTGCTGAACCTCATGAGATTCCTGACAGTGTAGTACTCCAGCCATCACAGTCCCTCTGAATGACAGCCCTGCCTGCCAGCATATCAACAGCTCCCCCCAGTTTTGTCATCCATCAGTTTGGTGAGGATGTGCTCTGTCTCATCACCCAGCTGATGAACAAGATCACTTTTGTATTTCCAGCCCTCAAAAACTCATAAGACCTAGAAGAGGTAATAAATGTAGGGCTTTTCCGCATGCCTTTAGAACAAACTCAAGTTTTTCCATGAAGCTGGAGAGAAACTTCTGTCTTCTGGAGTTTTTTTTTTAAATAAAATGCTGAGATTCTCTCAAGAACACAGGATTCTGGGAGCTCAGGATTGCAGAAGTTATAGCAAATACCATGAGACCTCATTACATGTTAGCACTTAGGCTTATGGTTTAACTGCATGCCTTTTGGTGGTTAGTAGTCACCTGCTCTTTGTGGGATTACTATATATCACTAATATATTGCACATGGGATAAACTGATGTGTGGTAGGGTCACAGGAAGGTGAAATTTGTTGACTGCTCCTCTGCCCTGCCCAGAACAGGTTCCTGAGATTTTCACAAGACAAGCTGTTTTTCTGTTCTGCTTGAAAGAGCTCTCTGGGAAGAGGCAATGCTGCTGTTTGGAAACTCCAGCTCTTTGGGATCTTCGGGCTCTTTTTGTCCCGAACGGTCGATTAATTCGCCACTGGACTTGCTCATGTCCCTCTGCAGAAGGAAGAGGTTGGTTCATGGTGAAGCCAATGAAGGGGTATCCTACCAAGGACACTCTTATGGGAACTGCCCTTGCGTGTCCTGAGATGGACTTTGTCAGCTCCTGAAGATGAGGCCGTGACGAGGACTGCCACATGAAAAAGGCAGAGGTAGTGCTTGAAGGAAAGGTGCAAAACACACCTTGCTCGTACGCTGGAAACTGACCACAACTAAATATGGAGGGTGGTGCTGCGTCTATGGGTGCTAGCAAGCCTTCCGAGTGCCTGGCCAACGTGTCTCGCCCACAGTTAAACCAACCATCGCATTTGGAGTCAGGAAGGAATTTCAAGTCAGATTGGCTAGGAAAAGCAGGGTTGGGTTAGTTGTTGTTTTGCCTTCTATAATAGGGATGTGATCTATTTGCTAGGCACACCTGGGAATTTCAGCTACCGAAGTCCCCTCCCTTGCCGACACCTAGGACATTGGCAATGACCTTAAGCTCATTTGCTGTCTTCCTAGGGCAGGAGTTTTTGTGGCTTTGGGTTGTTGCTGTTGTTTTGTTTGTTTCTTTGTTTGTCTTCTGGTAGAAGAGCTTAAGCTTGCTATGGAGCATTGGAGCGACTCTGTAGCATCTGGAATGGACACCCTGTGTCCCTATCAGGACATGCCACTCAATGGTTGACTCTGCAGGAGGCTTCATCAGGAAAAGTTGTGTCTTAGAGGGTCCCCAAGACCGAGTTATAACGATTTGCTGACCAGTCCTTGCCAAACTGTTTTAACAGGAGCAAGAAGTATCTGTTCTCTCTTTACAAACACATACCCTGTTAGTGAAGTTTTCCTCTAAGCTTTGGGCCATTTCCCAGCTGTTTGATGCCCTGATTATGTGAATGAAGATTGTAATGACTTCTAGAACAGATCTTCTCACAGATTGGATCCAGTCAGAGTAATAAATATGCTGGCGCACACGTAAGCCCGCCCTGCGTATTGGAACAGAAATGGATATGCCACCAAGCTGCCAGACTGTCTTTTCCCAGTCTGCCTCTRCATCCTCACTGGCACGGAAGAAAAACCCAGATGCTTCTTTGAAAGGCAAACAGGTATGTGGCAGGCTCCATCTTGTGTAATACCTAATAGAAAGTCTGAGCCACCTCCCGAAAGATGTCATGTCTCCCCACCTTAGATAAAACATTGTTGACGAATAGCAGGTTTGTCTTAATTAGAAGCATAATAACTAGGAAGAGCAGTTCAGAACCAATTCAGGCGTCTAACTCTCTCCAGCTGCTATTAGAGCTGATGTCTTGGGCAATCAGCTGCAAATGGGTATTATTTGCTAATTGAATCCGCAACTCCCTACATGTGAGATGTGAGCGAATGAGGTAAACACACGTGCAGCCCAGCAGAACTCACAGCTGGCTGTCATCCCTTCAGTGCCACTAACACGGCTCGCATTCATCCCCGACGCCATGGGGGCCTGGCTGCAGTTTTCCAGAAGCCTCAGGGTCCAACACGGTTAGCTAGAGAAATTGCATCTGCTTTGCTTCTGACGTTTTGATTAAGGGCCTGCTTAAAGCTGCGTAGATACTCTGCAGGCGCAGGGGCATTTCAAATGCACACCCACAGCGATTTGCTGGGGGAACATCTGCAAGCTGTGCAAAATGGCTGAGCTGGGAAATGAGGAATAGCTATTCCAGCAGAATAAATCACTCCATGAGCTTTATCTGGTCTTGGCTCCAGCCTTGATTCTGGTGGAGGTTGTCCTGTTGTGTCAAAACCCTGTCAGAAAGTAGCTTACAAGAGATACTGCAGTTTTAGAGTCCCAGACCAACTGCTGCAGGGAGATTAGCACTGCCAGACTGGCCTTTCCCGGTGAGAGTGCCCTGGAAATACCCTGGGGAAAGGATGCTGGTGCGTACTGGTAGAGCTGTGATGCCTGTGTGCATGTGTGTGTGTAAGGTTAGTGTCCCCTGGCCCTCGCAAGTGCCTCATCCCTTCTGGGAGTGGTTCAGAGCAAAGGAGCCATGTCACTGGGACCCATCGTCATCATCACAGCAATGTATGGCCACAACATAAGGAAGGATGGAGACTGGATTGGAAGCACATGGCAGGGCTGCTCCTTAGAAGATTTTGTACATGCACAGTTCTCCCTTCACCAACAAGTACTTGCTCAAGACGTTAAATGATGGAGGGCCCTCCATACACCCCAGCAACTCCAGTACCTTCTTTTGAAAAAGTTTAGCTTTGCTTTCAGCTTGCATTTGTCTGGTGTTCACAGTCAACCCTAGATCCGGTTTTGTGTTTGCCTAATAAAGTAGAAATCTCTGCTGTCAGAAATGTTCCTTCCATATGGATGCATGTAGAGGCATGAGGTCTCTTTCTAAGCTAAACGGATGAGCCTTGTCCACCTCCCATTGGGAGAGAGGCTTTCCGGATTGCTTCCTACCTTTCTTGACACTTTTCACTTGAATGCTGTCTGTGAGTCAGCAAGTACTGTGTGACTCAATAAAAACATACATTGGGCAAAACAGTTGTGGAGTAAATTCAGTGCTGCTAAAGAATGTGCAGGTGTTATTCTGGGGATCAACATACCTTCTAATGATGGTGCAGGATGGATTCTGGCCAGAAAGGTGTGCTACGCAGAAGGGAGGTGGGAGGAGAGCCTGGGAGCAATGCTGCAGGATTTGGAGAGACAAGGTGGCTGCACGGAGGGAGAACATGGGATCAAGAGCAGAGGAGTAAGAAGAGCTACTAGAGGAGAATGTGAGGCCATGGGTAACCCTAACTGGGATATGCGTGTGCTGTGAAGGCACCAAACAGCGCAGTAATGTGCGCCTCAGTGTTGTCATCTCTAGAGCTCAGCTGCAAGGCGCTACCACTGTCCTGAAGCAGTCAGAGGCACCTGGAGGCAGACCAGCTCCCACAGTGCAATAAGGCCTGGCAGGCTTGCTGAAGTCAGAGCACGAGGTGCCCCGTGAACAGGGAGCAGGGCTAGAGAAATCGGCAGGAAAACCCTGCTCATTTTAAGAGAAGCAGGCCAGGGTAAAGACAGATACACTAAAATGGCCAGGATGATGAGATACTGAGGAGAAGGACCTGATGCAATCACCTCAGCACAGTTCCTGTTCCTCCTGGCTCGGATGAGTGTTTCCTCAATGCATGAGACATGCATTCAGAAGGCGACACCACCCCACCTTTCTCTACCCTTCCCATGCCCAGGAGCGCTCCTGACCGTGAGAAAGTTCTGACATGCAAAGAAGACTCCTGTAGCAACGCCTTGCTCGCTGTCAACTGAAAGCAAGTGACACCCTTGCTAACAACTAGTTTCAGAAAGAAAGCAAATACACACGGACATGTTCACCTGTCCCAGGCAGAGAYGAGTGATCAATGCAGTGATCAATGATGTTAGTGAGGCTTTTCAGCCCTTGCCTGGGCAGCTGTACCGCCAAGGTAAGGACACATCTCGGCTGAGGAATCAGAGGGATCTTAGGGTCCTTTATCCTAGCAGATGCTGCTCTGAATTTTGTGTGCTTGGATATTGCTTGTGCAACTAGGAGCACAGGAGTATTTCCTGGAGGCTTTTCCAGTTGTTTGGTACTTCTCATGTACATCTAGGTGCAAAGTCCCTCCAAGATCTTCCACCAGTGGGAAATGGCGCAAAGAGTAGCTCCAAACATTCCTTTCTCCATATTTCTGGAGGTTGCTGTCCCATAAACCAGAGCCAACACATGTTTTGAAGACCCTATTGCCACCTTCACTCCCCATCTCCACCTACACTTGCTGAATTCCTCCGTGGGAGACTCTGGCTGGCAAAAGGCAACAGGGAGCCGCATGGCACATGCGAAGGTGGCTTGGGAGCCTGGCTCGCAGCGCTCAGAGGGAGCGTCTRCCACTGCTGATAGGATTTCCAAGAAGGGAGCCAAGAGCCACCCACATGGGTCACGGAGACCGTATCTTTCCGCAACACACCCTCCCTCTCACCCAGCCCCAGGCAGGGCCCTATAGTTCCTCACGTGTTCTCCTGTGTGCTGAGACCTGCCAAAGCTTGCCACACTGTGCAGCCCAAAATAAACACTTCTGCTAGTTCTGCTAAAGAGCTTCTCCACTCGCCTGCCTCCCACCAGCAAGACCCCTAGCCTGGGGTCAGCGGGCAAGGGCACGTCCAGAGTAGGGACAGCTGAAGGGGGGCACAGAAGTAGATATTTGGCCCAGCGATGGCAGGGAGGGGGAGGTGACATCCACACGCACAGGCACGCATGCCTCCCTGTGACCAGCCCCCGGCGAGCCGTCTGCCGCGACTGCCTCGTGCACAGGCTGCTGCACACTCCTTGAAACCACGGTGCAATTGCAGACGTCCCGCAAATGGCTTCAGATCCCAGAGATCTGTCCAGCCCAGGCATATCTGGGGAAGCACTGGGATTTGGGCTTCACACTGGTTTGATGGGAGGAGTGGGGAGAGGAGCGGGAATTGAATCAGAGCTCTGCACACTCCCGTGATGCTACCAAGAGGCTGCATAAAAACAGTCAGTAAGATGTAAACTTGTGATTGATGGGAAATACAAAACAGAAAGGGGCTTTCTCTTCCAGTTGTGTGAAATTCTTTCTGGTCTCTAGCCTGCCCGTGTTTGCTCTGCCCACGATCACAACTTCATGATTATCTGTAGAAGTAAAAGCAGTATTATTTCAGCATCCCCTCCGCATGCGTCAGCCTTTGCTCCAGCCTCAGGGACACGTAGGTGCCACAAAGCAGCTGGGTCCCCATGTTTATTCCTACTCTCTAAACCTGAGGGCTTTTAAAGAGATATTTCTTCAGCTCTGTTCAGGGGCAGTTGTCCTACAGGAGAACATCACGCACCTCCCCTTGCTTTGGGTGTGAGTCTGAAACCCTTCTTCTATGCAGGGTGTATATCTTTTTATAGCTAAACTAGTAATTACCTTGAAGGTTTAACACACTGGGCTTCCTTCCGCAGAGTGGGCCAGATTTGTRTATGGGGGCAGCCAGGAGTGTTGGCAGAAATAGGGCAGAGACTGCAAAACAGGGCAGGAGAAGCAGCGGGATCGCTCACAGCAGCAGACCTCCCTCACTTGCAGAGACTTAGATCCAGATCCAGCAATGTGCTTAACCGTGAGCTTGAATTCAAGCACTGGCGTCAATTAAAGACAAGCCCATGCCCTGATGAGCTCGGAGACGTGACCCAGGAGGGCTTGGAGTGGTGTTTCACACTGCTCACTTGCTTTCCAGAGAAAGCAGCATGCCAGAGGGTGAGGAAAAGCTCAGCACTGCAGTACAAAGCAGTTTGTGTAAGACACCAGCAGTCCCATTATTTGGTTCGATTTGGCTCAGGAAATATGAGTAAAGGAGGTGAGGGGCCCTCAGATGTGCATCTCCGTGGCCTTTGCCTGCTCAGTGCATTCTGGATCTTTGGGGTTTTGCTGTTTCCCCCGTCTCTGGTGCGACTGCTGCCATCTCTGGTGTCCCTCCTGCTCGGGTTCTGGGCTGGTCCTTACATCTACCTTCCACTTCTGGGCTGGAAATTGGTGGGCCAGCATTTTGCATGCTTGCTTATCTTGAATGTGATTTTTCTTTGGGGGGGGGCAAAGAACCTGGTTTTGAGAGCTGAAAGAAAGGAGGGGACATGGGAACTGTTTCAAGCCTTCACTTCTTAGCAAGTTAGTGTCTTTTTCCTCTGGCTGCTGTTCACATAGGGAAACTGAGTCATGGGGGCAGATATGYGTTAGTCAGGCTCCCCCAGGGCAGCCAGTGGCAGAATATGGCTCCACAGAGTATCACCCTCCTGCTTTAACCACTAATCCTCAGTAATCCTCATCAAAGCAGGGCAGAAAATGATGTGGTCTGCCATTACCCTCCTGCTGCCTGCCTTTCTTRCCTAGGAAGTTTTCAGTTTATGCTAGGCGCTGTCCCATCTGACATACTCCTTATATTACTTGCTCTATGGTCAAGTAATGTAGGAACTTCTATTGGAAGATCTGGGCATTGTCAGACTCAAAAAAAAGCCCCATGCCACACGGGGCTTGGTGCTGGCCGCAGCGAAGGGACCACACCAGCTGTGGGCCATGCCATGCCATTTGCTTGGACAATCTGTGTGTCCTTGGGTGGCAGGCTGGATCCTCCCCAGCCTGCAGTGTGGCAGCAGCTGGTGGTGGAGCCCAAGGGATGCAGGCTGGGAAGCCTGAATCATGGGAATCTGCTCTCAAAGGGCTGARCCTTTCCAGTGTCCCAGGAGGCTGTAAAATCCTGCAGCATGCATGAAGAGCTCAGAGGAAATGTCAGCTTGGTTTTGTCTCCCGCCACGCGTTATTCCTGGAGCTGGAGCRTGGCCACTGCTCTGCAGCGTGCTCCGGCAGGCAGCAGCGGGTCACCGAGTCAGTGCTTGGGGGTGCTTTCAGCCGGCTGCAAGTGAGGAGAGCAGCCTGAAGAGCTGAAGCTCTTGATGGCYGTTTGTCCAGCTGCCATGGGAGAGACTAGCCAGCGCGAGCTGCCGCATCTCAGTGGTTTTATTGCTTCTGTTGCCATCTCTCCCTCCGTCTCCTTCAAACACCACCTCGCTGTCCACTGGCTTTCCTGAAAAAAATGCCAAATTTTTCCAGGCATTCAATCCGGTGGCTCATCACTGTGCCTTTCTACTTCTTCTAGGGAATGTGGGTTTGTGAACCGAGTAGGGTCTGGCAGTGATGATGCACAAAGAGCGTTGTCTAAAGAAAAAAAGCAGCACGAGAGACAAGCTTTCTAAAAAAAACCCCAAAACCTGTGACCCACATTATGGTCTGCTACAGAGATGCAAGGTGTCCCACATGGCCACGGTTGGGAKCCATGGTTTTATCTTTTCTTACACAGATACGCACGTGTACACACAGAAATTAGTTATACAGGAAACAGAATGTCCCTGGCATTTTCAGACCTACCTCCATCCCCCTATGGAGACAACAGATAAGACCTGTGCACAATCCCACATATGAAATTCCAAAAAAGACAGTATTTTCAGTGGGAAGGAAATATCGACACTTCAGCAGAAACACCAGAGATACCGCAGACTGAAAAAGGGGCATTACAGAGCTGGGTAGAACTGCCCCATGGGAAAGTCAGCATCAACCTTGTTTTGTCAGGAAAAGACAATCTTGCTATGAAGGTCACGCTGAACCATGTAGGCAGCTGGAACCACTTTTCCAGTCTTGGCCTCAGTTCTGAAGAGYTCAGTCTGATGAGGGTGTGCTACAACCGAAATCTTTGGAAAAAAAATGGAGAGAAGGGGTGGACATGTATACACGTCCCGGGTAGACAGCCACTCCGGAGAACAGTCATCTGCAAACAGACGCTGGAAAGAAAGAAGTGGTTGTGGTGCTGTGTGATGCACAGGGAGGCTGGTCTGGTTCGAAGGTGGGTACAGAGATAAAATCCACCGATGTATCCTGGAGCAGCGCTGGGTTTGGAAAGAGTCTCAAGTGAATTGGCCCTTACTTCTTTTAATCTGGTACTACCTGAAACACAGGAGTCACAGCTGAGCACAGCTGCACTCAAACAAGGAAAAATAAGGATGTGGAGTTTGGCTGGGAGCCCTTTGTAAATGGCTAATTCCCCTCCATTTAAAGAAAACTCTTTCTRGTTGTTACACACTGCTGAACCTTCRCCGGTGTCCCTGCTGCAGCACTGATTTGATCCATATTGACCAAATTCAGTGCAAASTTTCCAGTCAAATCAGCCTTTGGTTTCTCAGCTACTCCCACTCACTGCCAGCGTTTGAGCTGAGCTGTCCTTGCGAGCGTCTGTTGTTTGCAAGACAACCCAGCTGCTCTCCAGGTGCCTTGGTGACCAGAAGCATCTTTAGCACTATGAAAAACAACTTCACTGAGAGGCCGTATTTTAGCTAAGACTTTCACGCAGCACCAAGATTTACTGCTGGAACTCACCAGCCCACCATATCCACATTGTTTATCTCATTTTGCATGTCAGGATGTTGAATCTGATTAAGAAAGCAATTTGTGACAAAAATCTCAGCAGAAGGATGACAGGACATGTTACTGGAGTGTTGAAAGAGAGAAACAAACAGCAAGGATTTGCATTCAGGAGAAACATCATTTCTTCTGACAGTTAACTTTGGTCRGAATCAGAGCAAACCACCTGTTTGTTTGTTTTTTAATTTTTCCTTTTAACTGTCCCTTGCCTTCCTTGCAGGATTTCTTCCATGCAGGTCTCCTCTGAAGGAGGAGATCTGGCAGTGACTACAAGGAGTGCAAACGTGTGGTAACCCGGTTTTGGATTTAGTGAAACTCTTGTGAACCCCAAATATTTCGGATTTCTCGGTGAATATACATTTTTTTCAAAAACACTGAGTAGCCATCTACTTATACCTGAGGTGTCAGCACACACGAAAACACCCGTGCGCACAGATAATGCAACCAAATATAGCATTCATTAGAGAGAGCTATTTTCAGATTCATAAAGGTTTATTAGGAACAGTGGAAAATAAAATAAACAACTATTAAGAAGAGCTCAGTGGAGACCTATTAACTCTGCAGGAAACATTTGTCCTTTCTGACAGAATTACGGAATTATACTAGTGCTCAAGCCAGTCTGCTAATACAATCAGTTTGTTTCCACTGCTCATTTCCTTGATAATTTTAAAGCCAGAGGTTTGCAGCTCAGATTTCATTTTCTGGCCCATTCGAGTGGAAGTACCTCTGCCCCTGGGGAAAATGCGGGCTGCTCACAGGTTTGTGAAATGATAGAAGAGTTTAGGTGGGGAARGAACTCTGGAGGTCTCTGTCCCCTCTCAGCTCCAAACGAGGCCACCTTCACAGCCAGGTCAGGTCGCTCGGGGTCTTGTCCGGGAAAACGATGATGGTCTCCGAGGATGGAGATGCCACCACCTCTCTGGTCCCTGCGCCAAGCCTATTTCCTCCTGCCCCGTTGGCACTTGCCTTACCTCGTGCCTCTGCCTTGATCCCAGCTGGCCTCTTGAGCACGGGCTGCTCCCTTCTCTTTGAGATGAAATGACTCTGGCTGGGCTCTCTTTCACCTCCTGCTGAGGAGTCCTTTCTCTTGCCTTAGAGGAGAGGAGCTATGAGTTTATCCTAGTACCAGGTCAATGCAGTCAATGTTTGTTGGGAAAAGGAGAAGCAAGCAGTGGCAGAGAGACCACCACAGAAATCTGGTCAGTAGCATGAAGATCTGACCCCCCCAAGATGCATTAAAAGTCTTCCATTTATATCAAGGCATGCTATGTTTTCCCACTTGGACAGCTCTGCATATAGCCAGATTTACCTAGTATATGAATCATCTAGGGATGCTCATTAAAAACTAGGTCACTTAATTGAAATACCTAAACATGGCCTGGGATTCAATCTCTATTTTTACTACATCTGTGTTTAGGACAAATAGCATTTTTCCCTCCCTTGATGGTCAGCAGAAGGCTGGTCAGGGTAGGCACTGCATGATAATTTTTCTCTCACTTACTGGGGTGCATGTTGATAGAAAATACCTTCCTCAGGTTTTGCTTAAGCTCTCCACCACTGCGCTCTGTTTTTTTCAATGCTTCAACCTCAGGTTTCATTTTTGACTGTAACAGAAGTCAAATGGTATTTTAAAAAACAGAAAAAAACACACCTCAAACCACATACAGTTTTGTACACTCAGGCCGAGCTGCTCAACTGGACAGAGCATATCCGGTAGCGGTGCCGGAGGAAATGGTGACCGGGGATTCTGCGAAATCTTTATTGGGAAAGGAAGTTGGGTGAATGCTGTTGCTATTTTTATATAACTTCTTTCTTGCTCACGCTCCAAAACCACGGCATCCTCTTGGTGCAGAATAGCTGCCCTGTTGTCAGAAACGGGTCTGCACTGCTCAGGTAGTTACCAAAATCACCCTTCAGTAAGGAGAAGGAAATGGTCAGGAGGATCTCAATGTCCCCAGATGTAGACAGGTTTCGCATCCACTGTTATTCACATAAAACTTGAGTTTCTCATTGGTTCTCTTCCACATGTGAGAGCACATACATACAGTGGGGATGGGGGAACATGGCCTTCTCTCCCACTGGGACTTGCTGAGTGGCTGCTCTTTAGCCAGGCTAGTTCACTCTGCTCTTCCTACCATCAGCAGGGGTCTTTCAGATGAAGGGGATTAAGAGAAAACACTAATTAAGGAAGCTCCTTGAACAGGTAGAAGGACCAAGGTGTTTTTCTACAAGACCCAGAAGCAATGTGTGGACACCTGAGATGGTTGTGCAAGACTGATCTCTTGTGCAAGAGTGATGATGAGCCCTTCTTCCTTCTTCTTGGAGAGCAGAGCCACTAAAACCTTGGATCATGACTTCTTTCTTTCACCAGCTCCTACTCTGTGCATATTTACCCCAAATATATTTACTTTCTATATACGGTATGTGTAATTTCTGCTGCTGTGACTACAAGCATCTGCAAATGTGTGTATGCAGATACACAGAAAAATCCAACCCTGCTGCGGGTAACAGGAATTTCCGCCACAGCAACAGCAGCTTTATTAATTCCCTGAATCGCATTGGCTGGGGATTAATTACGCAACCCCTGATAATGCGCAGGGGCTTTGTGAGATTGTTTTAATGACTCATCTACATTTTAGCCTCTGGGGAGAAAAAGTCAACAGGAGACAGGAGGCCTTTGAATCAGAGGGGCAGTTCAGGTGAAATGGCATAGCTCTCTTCTCTCCCTGCTCGCATTAGAGCAACAYACCTTGCTCCTGGGGACTTTTCCTTAGGACCCCTAGACAGGACCCAAGATAGAAAGAAGAGGGCTTTTCCAGGCGGTTTTGGTTGTTGTCTGACAACGCTGCTGTTTGGAGTCAGAAGGAATTTTCTTCATAAGCAGAAAGTCCTGTGTCCGTGTGTGGTGTTCCCACATCAGCAGCCAATGGCCACAGGTTGATGTGAGACCAGCACTGCTCAGTCCATCCATCCTGTCTCTGGTAAGGACCAGGAACAAATGCCTAGCAAGAAGTAAAAGCATGGTGCTAGCATGTTGTGATACTCTTCCAAAGTACTGTCCTGGCCTCTAGCTATGTGAGATTGAGGGAATTCCTGAAGCAGAGACGGTGTCTTTGTAATTAATAGCCCTCGATGGATTTTTCTGTCACGAATCTGTCTAATTGCTCTTTAAACCTGTGTGAGCTTTTAGCATGCACAACATCCTATGGTTCAGCGTGTCATGCTTTAACTATCCACTGTGCAAAGATGTCCACTCTTCGGAAATTGTCGTCTAGTTTTATTTGCTGTTCCCAGTCCCTAGCATCCTGGCTCATCGGCATGTGAGCTGAGCAGTGCAGGTCCAGGTACACYTCTCTCTGCGACTCCCCTCCCGACTGCTCTCCTTTAAGAAATTAGCCACAAGTTCACAGAAAAGAGGCTCTGCTGGATCCAAGCTTGATTTTACATAACAGGGAAAGTCAGCATATTTTGAAGGCAATTGACTTTGCCAGCTCAAAGCTAGGCATGACAGTCGCCTGATTCAACCAAGTGCTAAAAGTGTGCATAACTCTGGGTCTAAAATTTTCCCTTTCATGGGCTGACTTGGCTTTTGCAACAGCAAACAGCTTGAGGATGAGTATGTCCAGGATAGGCTCACCAGAATATTTATAGACACTACAGGAGACAATCTTTGAGCCAYGAAGGCAGTCAAATAGCAATTGGTTTCTCCCTCCTTTCTTTTTCCCATAAACTCTTTCATGGTTTCACAGAAAACTTGCTTAAAGTTCCAATCCATTTCGCACAATTCAGGAGGATTCAACAAGCCACTGAAGGCAATTCATCCGTCAAAGATGTGTTTGGGACTTTCTAGTGACACCTCCCAGGCTCAGGCCCTGTCATTTATACTTCTTTATTTCTCTTTGTTGTAGGTTTGGAGGAAAGAATGGGCCTTTACTGCTGAATGCTCCTACAGGAGCTCCCAAGATTAATGTCTTGCCATGACAAGAAACTTCTGTGATCTTTTCTAACTGGCTGTATTAAGCATGTAGCAGCTGCTCTGTGTTTTCTCCACATCCCACAGGGATGATCTGATCTTCCCGTTACATCCAATGCTCCCAAGGCCCTCTTCCAGAGGCAGTGAGGGCTGTGCATGGATAACTGTGTTTTGTGGGCCTGTGTTTTGGGGGTTTGAGGGTTTTTTTCCAGTTTTGCTTTTAATGATTCACTTGTTTTTCCAATGGGTTTGTGGATGCTGTGCTGACTAAGCAGTGTTAAGGGGTGGGATGAGCTGTGTTGGGGACAACAGGAGGTGTTCGAGTCTGGGATTTCCTCTTTTTGTTCCCTGGCCAGGCTTGCGTGTCYGCCTTGCCCTGAGCTCTTGCCTAGCACCTACAGCAGTCCTAAAGGCAGGGTTTTCGAAAGCGCTGTGCACTCAGCACTGAGCAAAGGACAGTCCTTGTCTGAGAAGAACGCTCAGCCCTTGCTCACTTCCTGAAGTTGGAATAATTACCCTTATTGGACAGATGGGGAAAGTCAGGTGAAGAGACAAGGTCTGACTTGTCCCAGGTAACCCAACAAGCCAGGAGCAGGACTGGGCCTACAGCTCAGCTTGCTAATCTTCTGGATACGGACATCCAACTCATAATGGGTTGAAAACAGAGTTTCTTGAGTRCTGCGGGCCAGGCTGCCTCATTTACACGGCCAAGCAGGGGTAAATCTCTTTGGAAAAACAGGCCATTGATAACGAGCTCCTCACATAAAAGGCACCGGACCAACTCCAACCACTTACTTGAGGCAGGAACTTCATGCAAAATGTTATTCCCCAGCCCAGAACAGTCCCTCAGTGGGAGAGCTAGGAGCATCGCTGGTTTGCCTCAGCCCTGTGGTGCCTTTTATCAAGGCTAATGGAGAAACAGATGCTCCCACAAGTCTGCAGAAACCATATTTAACCACATATTAAAGAAGATCTGCATGGAAAGCAAAGTGTTAGTTAAGTGGGAGGGCTTTCTACTGGTCTGAAGAATGCTGAATTAGCCACCTCTTCTGGGCTTGCCTTCTCTGGAGGGTCGAGGTGACTTGTCACTTGAGTAGCACTTCCATCCTGGATCCTGACCACATGCAAGCTGCTTTGACTGAAGCATGGTGGTGCTTAACTGTGATATGCTGAGGGCCAGCCTTCTGCTAAGACACTTTATCATCACAAACCACTGTCCCCACCCAGGGCTCAATCCCCCTTACACTGACATGAAGACATCTTTCACAGGTCAACCCCCCCAGTGGCTCCACAGATGCTTAGTAAAACTAGACCTGATCTTACTAAGGTCTCAGGTGAGGTGGGTAATACCTGACATCCGACGTCTCAAAGCAGGACAGCTGAGCTCCTGTTGTGGCTGATATGTAGAGATAGATATCTCCATCAGATGAGATGGTGATGATTCATCTGAACTGCGTTAGGAACGATGAATCACTGTCTGGCAGTGGCTAGGTCTCTCCCTTGCCTATGACACGCATGATGGCTGTGGCAGCCTAGGCCTGTGACATCCCCCGTTTCCGCAGGTGAACCTTGCTAGTCCCCCGGCAAACAGGCTGAACTGCCCTGGAAGACAGCAGCAGCCTGCAGCTCCCGGGCATGACTTACTTCTAGTTACTGCCTTGAGAAGATCTCTGCCCATATCAGGTTTCCCAGCCAACAGAAGAGCAGATTCTAGGGTCTGAAGCAGAGGCAGGATAAAATCAGAGAGGAATTAACCCCTGGGCCAACTGCTTGTAAGATGGAGTGGACTATCCATCTTACAGAGCCTTTACCAGAGCCTGATCATCTCTGGGAATGACTAGCTGTCTCCTCAGCACATGTCAAGGACTTCTCTGCCTCACTGGTGGAACAGAAAGGGTCCTGGGTGCTCTGAACAGAATGCGTCCTGCCCAAATTACTAGTTACTTGCCGGTGATGGGTATTGTGTAGCAACAGCTGACATTTCACATGAAAGCCGAGCCATTGCCTGGCTGGGAAGCAGGGAGCTATGCTCCTGCCTCGTTGTGGTGGCGCTTTCAATTTTATTTTCTTTAATGAAGCGAGCAATACCTCTCCAGTGTCTTTTTTCTGCTGAATTAATTATCTGCATGTGTGTGAAAAGAGCACCCGACTCAAGCTGAATGAGAGGCTGGATGCAAGGAGCATTGGCAGGAGCTCCAGCTCTTCATTTATTCAGCTTCAAGGCAATGCTGCGGCAGGGACTTGCTCTGCCTGTGTATGGCCTTACCCTGAAGCAGCTCCTTTTTTTTTTAATTCATCACCTCTGCTTTCTTTTCTCTTCTTCTATTTGTTTTCTTAGCTTCACAGCTCTTTCATGAAGGGCCATGTGTCATTGTGTGGCTCCATGTTGCATGAAGAGCTATCAGATGCAATCCTGGTTCACTCATTATCTTGTTGCAAGGTTCTTTTATGGTCCTCATGTCATCTAGCCTACATAGAAGCACTCCTGTCACCTCGATGAGATAATATTCTAGCAACCAGCATAGCAAGGACACCTTATTGTTCCCTCTTTGATTATTTTCCCTTGGGCAGGAGCAGATGTGGCAGCAAAGACCTCTCAGAGCTTGGCTTCCACCCTGTGCACACACTTCTGTGTACATCTTACCTGGTCATACRGGCATAACAGAGCTTCATCTTCTGCATACAGAAGATGAACATGTCAACATTGTGTTGGCATGTTCAAGAGAGCTGTAAAGGCATGCGTGCAGCCAACAGCTCTGGTGACTTGGGCAACCTATGCTGTGAGGTCTCAGAGTGGTTGAAGTTTGGGCTGAGGCCCAGGCTCGTGGCAGAAGAGAAAACAGGCTAAATACTGTGGCACCCAGAAAAAAATTGCCTCTTTCCTGTGTTAACTGACCTTTGAGCATCATTATCTGCCAGGGAAACTAGATGCCACATCCAAGGACAGGTGATGGGTTTCTATCAACTCTTGACTGCAGTGCAGAGCAGAGATCTGCAGCATCCTGTAAGTCCACATCCCCTCCAACTTTCTCTCTGTTCACTTTCATTTCTGTGCTCCATTGCCCTGAGGTGGATTTTCTGGAAGGATTATTTAACTAGCAATATTCTTCTGCATGCAAAAGCACACTTGTCTCCTTGAGTCAGAATAGCAACATGTCAGCAATGAGGTAAGAAAAGACAGGATGGCTGTGTCTGACTTCAAAATGGGGGCTACTTCTACAGGGTAGCAGTGACATAGGACGCTTCATCCTTTGAAGGGCGCAGCACACAAGGACAGGGCATCATGCAGCAGCACGAGCACCGCTTCGATCCTCTCAACTCTCCTCTCTTCCCAGGGCCTTTAAATTGGTTGCACATGTCAATTAAATAAGCCTCGCACACCCTGTGAGGCAACTGAGTGTAATTTTACTCATTTTATTACGGATGGGGAAACAGATGTGTAGGAAGACCTAATGACATGTGGTTTCAAAGCCAGAGCCACAAGAGAGTTTGTCTCTCTTCACTGTGTCCCCTAGACCATATCCGTCATCTGTTGCTTCTCCAAGTGAGACAGGCTCTCTCCAGCCCCTTCCTATTGCAAAACTGTCCGTCTCCAGAAAGCGCTTTGGGTCCTTCTGACACAGCCTCGTCTGAGCTAAGGAAGAGCGCCCGCGGTCTGAGTCCGGGTGACGGGCGCACACGGCCTCCTTTCCCCTGGCAGGCTGAACGCTCTGGACGAGCAGCCCACCTCAAGGGACGTGCGTGACCACACGTGGGCCCAGCCAGCACCAGAAATATTGGTCGGGGTAGAATAATTGCTTAAACTGATTAAATCTCAGCCTAGTGGGGGGGTCATATATTAGCAGTAAACTGGAAATGCCAATTAGGCTGAGTTCTAGCTTGGTCAGTGCGGCATGATTTTATTAACCTGGGCTTAACTTTGAGCACTGTCCATTAGCATGCAGTATTAAAAGCTCGCTCTGAACTCTATGAGCTCTGGCAGCCACCTCAAGCAAGTCATTCGGTGTCTATTCAGGAGATTTAGCTGTGCCATTATGTGCCTGCGCATGGTCCTGTGAGTGCCATTTAGCCATTGCCCTTGCCGGCTGATTAATTAATAGGCCCAAACAAATGGGTCCGGGAGCACGCGACATCGTTCTCTGTGGCTGAAGCAGAGGCAATGCTGCCTTCAAGATGAAGGCGAACCTGGTTAGGGCATGCAAGGGATAAGTTGGGATCTGCAGGCAAAACCTGTTTGTTTTACCGGAGAGGCAGACAGGATTAGGAAGCGGTGCGAGCCAGAGGAGGAGCAGCGCGTGAGGTAACCCAAGCAGCTTTCCACCCCAAGGGCTTTTTGGAGAAAGAGCCTGGCGCTCAAAATAGCTAATGCAAATGAATTTCAATAGCAGCAGGCTATCCCTGGGGAGGGGGAATATCGAACAACACGTTCCGGATGCCCGTGACACTAGACTTGCAGGATATCTCCTCTGCCCCTTTGCTTTCTAGCCCCCGTGTCCCGGCCACGCCAACCCACACCCGCTGCAGGGCAGAGCCGCCGGCAGCAGCCGGAGCATCCCTGCCGGACGCGAGCGGCTCCTGCCCCGGGCACGTGGGGGTGCAGACGATGGGTGGGAGCGGGGCCCGGGACCTTGGGGCTGGCGACAACCGTGGCAAGCAGCGGGCTGGCAGCTTCCTAGGGTGGTGGTCCGACCCAGCACCTGATGAAGGAGGACAGACCGGAGGCCTCCTGCCTGCACGAATGCAACTTTCCTCCTCGGACGGCGTCGCCTCTCTCAATTCTAATTTTGCCGGAAGGAAGCGGGTCGTGCTTTGGCAGCTTGCAAGAGAGCCCGGCATCTCTTCGAGCCTTCCGCAGCCTGCTTCCGGCCGCCGCTCGATCGGGTCGCTATATTTGTCGCCGTGTTTCCTGCGCGGGCGTTTCCGATAAGCGCTGCGCTTACCGTCCTGCGTCGTCCCCCCCCTTTGCTGGGTGTTTAACGACGGAGGAGGGCCACGGGAGACGGTGACTTCTGACTGCAGCCTAGATTTTTGCTCGGCYCCGTGCGGGTTCCCCTTTGCCGCGGCACCCCGCTCTCGTTGCAGTCAAGGACGGGCTGAGCTGAAGGTCTCAGCCCGAGCTGTTCATCCGCAAAAGCGGAGGCAGAGGAGTGCGGGAGGCAGGGAAAAAGACGGCGGAGAGAAGAGTTACGGCCGCATTTGCACATGAACCCTGTGCTCCTCTGGCAGGTCTATACATCACCGAATGCCGCTGATTTCCTTGCACTGCAATTCCGGCAGCGATATTTAACTGCGGAGCTAAAAGTCATTTTCAAAGGGAGGTGCAGGGGCTTGATGTGATTCCCAGATCGAATACAGTACGTTCAGGGCTGGAAATCGGAAATGGGTTTTAGGTTTGCAAGTCTCTTGGGAAGTAAGCGCACCCCAGGCCCGTTTCCCGGACGGGGACCCAAGCAGTGCATCAGCCTGCGGCTGGGAAAGAGGCCCCGTAAGTAGCCTGGGTGCCCCGCTCCAGAGCAAACGGGGGCTTAATGCAACGTGTGCGACCAGCTGCAGTTTGTTATGGGCACCGTGATCCCGGGTTCACACGGTGTGAGGTATAAGTGAGAAAAGCCACGTGGGAAGTCGTCATTCCCGTGGAAAAAAAGGAGGAAAAGCCTCATTAAACAGCTTCTCGTTTGCCGCGGGAGGTCAGGGAAAAGTCAGATAAACAACTCCCGATTTCCAAACAACGGCAGTCTCCCACTTTTTTCCGGGGCAGAAGGAATAGCTGTCACGCCGCCCAAAATCCTGGAGCCTAGCGAGTGCCAAATATTGCAAGCATCCGTGGGGGAGCGTGCCCGGGCCGCGGGAGCCGCCTCTCGGGACGGGAGCCGCAGCCCCATTCCCCTCCCCGCTGGTCCCCTCCCCGGATCGGCACGCGTTGAGCGACGCCGGCCCAAATCCCGTGGGGGCAGGAACCGCGCTGCGGGGCGCTCGCGGTGCTCGCGGTGCTCGCGGGGAGCCGAGAGGCGCCGCCGCTTTGGGGCCGTCCCGGCTGCGAGGGCGCAGCGGGCTGGGAACGTTATTTGGGGACGGGGGGGGCACCACCGGCTGCGCATGTAGGTAGACCTTGGATAGCCGCCAAGGTGGGCTTTCAGGGCTGACGCTAAGTATCCTCTGGTCAGGTCGTGGTCTTTGCAGACGGAGATGGAGCTGCCCTTGGGCTACGGCTGGGCTGGAAGGCAGCAGCAAGGCGCAGGGGACGCAAGCGTGCCCGGCACAGCTGGTCTTGCCAGCTTCAGGCTCGCCCTTGCAGGACCTGCCACCCTTCGTTGAGTTTCTCCTGAGAGTCCCGCACGGGCTCTTCCAGGCATCCACTGAAATACTGCAAAGAGCCGGGCATATAGTTTTGGCCAGGGACGGAGGGAAAACCCGGCTTTTGCCAGGCAGCAAAAGGGAGGCGGAAACAAGGGGCCACCAGGTCGCAAGTCAAGTCCCCCCCCCGCAGCATCCTTCGAGACCTGATGGCTGGGAAGAATAGGAAGCGCAAYGCCTCGGACATGGAAAAATGCGATCGGGATGGACGCTTCACCCTTGGGAACTTTCCTTGGGCAGCGGGGAAAAAAAGAAGAAAAGGGGGGGGGGGGGAAAAAGAAGCCGTGACACCGCCATGCACGAAGCAGAGCGAGCGCGAGGCTATTTTTCCCACCGCCCAGGGCTGTTCCTGTGCCCGGGATGCCGCTCGCGCTCCGTGCTGCTCCCSCGGCCTGCCTCGCCGCCGTACCTTTCCGGAGACGGGAGCGATGCAAAGGAGGAGCAGCCTGCCGCAACCCTTTAGCAGGCGAGCCGAGCGAGCAGCCCATCTGCTGTTTGCTCCTCTGAGC
>NW_020450835.1:342994-352223 GCF_003343035.1 Apteryx rowi | reverse complement strand
GCACGGCAAATTTCTCCCGTGTCAGAGGAGAGGAAGCGGGCTAACACGAAGTCTATAATAYGAGCCCAGTCTCTAGGGCTTTGGCGAGGTGACCTTTTTTTCCATCAAGGAAGTTCCAAAAAAAACCCAAAACCAAAACAAAGAAAGAGTAGTGTAAGAAATAGGTTGTTTGCCCGTGGCCCGTTCCCGACGGACAGGACAGGACAGGATGGGCCGGGACATCTCTGCAGTGCAGAGCAGATTTCCTCTGCTAGATACGCTCATGGCTGAGCGGGGAAAAGCATTTTATTAAAGCCAAGATGAGCCGATGGCTTTGAAAAGCAGATGGCGGGGGCTTAGCTCGCTACCGCTGCCCAGCAGCGAAGCCGACGGGGACGCGCGTGACGCCGGGCGGGAGGACGGCAGTTATCACAGCGGATTTGATGAGAATTGATAAGTTCTGCTTCCCCCCCCCCCCAAGCCCTCCGCAGCTCTTCACAAGCGCGCAGGGCGGCCAGCTCCCGCCTAAGGGCCCCAAACCTCACCCCTGCCCAATTCCTCTCCGAATGCAGAGGGGCCGCAGGCAGGTTTCCCCCCCCGGCGCAGGCAGCCTGCGGGAGAAACGCCGCCGCCACGGCCCCCGAAACGCTGCTGCGAAGCTCTCGCCGGGGCCCCGCTCACAGGGACGTTCCCCGGGGACGAAGCAACCTTCCGCGACGCCGAACAGCTACGGCAGGCAAGCGCCGAAAACCCCTTTTGCTGGAAATTTCCCGGTCCGCTTCTGTCTCGCGCCACGCGCTCACCCGCTGCGGGAGGTTCGGGCAGAAGCGAAACCAGCGCCCAGCGCCACGGCTGCGGCTTCGACCTCCGCGGGAGATCCCGGGGGCTCATCCCGATTAACAAGGTTCCTCTAACGGGGCGGGAGCTCAGCCCGGGGGGGGGGGAAATCGTCTCAAAGTTTCCCTTTTTCAAGCGAAGCCTCCTAACGCTGGCAAACGGGGCCGTCCCTTCCCCAAAAACCACCCCCCCCCCCGCCCTGGGAGCCCCTCTTTCTGTGGGATAATCTCAGGGATGCTTCTGTTAAAAGAGGGGTTGGCCGTGGTTTTGAGGCCGAATTTAAGTTATAGTTCAGCTCTGAGCACCACATTTACACCCGGGTCGGGTCGCCCAGGCAGCGCACGGGCAGCCGGGTCCCTCCGTGTTCAAGAGAGCCCCAAGGACGGTGGGATGCTCCGAAGGCAACGGTTCGGGCCGGCTCTCCGAGGAGGGGCGCCGGGCCCCGTCCCCGGGTGGGAAAGGCCAGCAAACGCGGCAGGTACCGGGCAGGGGCGGCCCCGGGGGCTGGGTGACACTGGCCTCGCTCACCCTTCCCGGGGGCCCCCGCCRCAGGGCCGGTGGTTCCTCATTTTTCTTTTTCGCTTCCTCTTTCCTGCACTCCGTCACCGCCGCTTTGCCCTTTGGAGAGCCCGCGGGGGGGGGGGGGGCCTTGCCGTCCGCGCCCCTTCCTCCTCCTCCTCCTCCTCCTCCGTGCATTTTCCTATGTCAGCGTTTCCTTGTGCCGGCGCCGTTACTCACCCCGCTCCTCCTCCGCCTCCGAGCGACGGTTACGCCAAGGATGCTGAAGGAGAGACAAGGACCTGGATTTTTCAAGCAACAACAGTAATAGCAATAGCAATAATAGCAACAGTAATAGCAGTAGCAATAGTAATAGCAATAGCAATAGTAATAGCAATAGTAACAATAGTAATAATAAAGCGACCCAAGGAAAGCACACCTGGGAGGACCGGGGTGACCTGCTCCCCTGCTGAACGCAGGAGCGGGAAGGGGACACGAGCAGCCCCGGGACCGGGCTGCCTCGCAGGGCGCGCGGGCGCGAGGCTGGGGCGTTTCATTCCTTCATGAGAAGCCTCCTAGAGGCACCTCACTTTCGGAGATGGGTGCTTGGCGACTTCTCCTTTTATGATCAGGCACCAGCGAGGGCGCATTGGCAGCGGAGATCACGGAGACCGGCACGGACACACGCGGTGTCCCCCCCCCCAGGTTGCCCCCAAAYGCTGCAAAAGCGCAGCTGCCCGCGCTCCTCATGGTGTCACACACCACGAAGTCACTGGGCTCCATCCGGACGGCAGCATTTAAATAGCCGGCAGCCTGTGGAGCCCTCACGTTATAGAAGGGCTTTCGTAAATCACATCCATCCCCCTGAAAGGCGCATGGTGTTATATGGTGCCGTTCTTAGAAGCTGACGAGCTGACAAAGTTATTAGATGATATTTACCCAGGCTCGATGGTGAAGTGCAGCCTACGAATGCCGAGCAGGAGCCTGTCTACACACCCGTCGTGTGATAAAGCCGACAGGCTGCGAGAAAGGGCAATATTTTCCTGCATCGGTTGAGGAGGATTACACCTTGCGCTTGTCAGACCCGTGCATCTAACTCGGCACAACACTAGTCATTCCCCAAACAAAGCAGCGAGCAAGAYGCCTCTTCGTCCACTCCCAGAGCAGCAGGGCGACGGGAGCCGCTGGTTTCGAAACCGCTGTCTCCTCCCGGAGAGCACCAGGGAGGAGCAGCGGAGCGAGGATGCGGCCAGGTTCAAAACAAACCCGAGGAAGTGGCCCCTTGCGCAACGAAGCGGCGCAACTCCTCGCGGCAGGATGCTGTGGATGCTGAACGTCTGCGCGAGCTCAAAAAGCAGTCGGGCCTATTCGCRGAGGAAAAAAACCCATCACAGGCCGTTATGGACAAAGATCCCAGCCCTGGCTCGGGAAGTCCCTCAGGTGCAAATCGCACGCAGTCAGAGTCTGGGACACGCTGGCACTCGCTTGCCCTGGTTTATTCTGTTTTCAAGGCATCCGCTGCTAGCTGCACTTGGAGCCAGGACATTGGTCTAGGTGGACTTTCTGCATCTCTATATTATGGTTGAAGTAAGAACATCATTTCGGTAGTCCCCGTGTTGTTGGATTGGCTGGGATAGCTACCAAATGCATCGGTTTTGGGGATAGTTTTACTTTTTCTGTGATTTCCGCTGAGCAGATGCCACCGTTGTTGGTGCTTGAYGCAATCCCTGGGTTTAACCCTGCTGGTCTGGGGGTGGCCGCTCAGAGAAAGTCAGCGGGTTGGTGCTGTGGTCTGGCTTGCCTGCACGTCAGCGAGTCTGCGGGACCATTTCTTAGTCTGCTAAGGGTTTTCTTTTGCCCTTAAGGAGATCATTCAGCAAAACAGGTTGCAGAGCAATAGCGAGCTCCTGGCAGAGACTTTCAAGGGCAAAAGCTCCAGCCAGCAAGGCTGTGGCATGCACCTATCCACGTGCTGAAGAAGCTGATTTCTCCCCTCTACCCCCACGGAGCCACCAGGGCTTTGCCATGACTGAGAARGCAGCAGGATCAGGCCTTTCCCAGAGCAGGTCCTTTTTTTTGCAAGACATCACCCTGGCGCAGGAAATCACCGAGCTGCAAAGTGCAGGAGGCTGCAAGAGTTGTCGAGCTTCACTTTAGGTCCCTCTGAAGGCACGGACCATTGCCMGCGAAGGTCTCTGGTCTCCCTCCCCAGCCTCCCAAAGCAAGGCCAGCTTCAAAGTCTGGTGGGGAGGTGTCTTTGAAGCCCTCCGTGGCTGTGACCATCTGACGCATTTTGGGCGTGAGTCAATGCCTGATGCACCGAGACAGGAGGTGAATCAGCCGCAGGGCTCTCTTGGGGGGGGGGGGTGTCTAGGAAAGCAGCACGGCAGCYGGGACTGCGCCCGACCCCCTGGGCCATCCCCACTTGTTCCTACACCTGCTTCGTCTTCAGCRGGGCACGGCGGGCCACGACCGTGGGACCCCTCTGGATTTGCGCTGCCAGGCTGCAGCGGGAGCTGAGCTCATCTGCGAAGCAGGGAAGGAAGATCAGCATGGAAAAAAAACCCTCACGGGGATTTAGGAGCTTCTCCTCTTGCCGCTGCCTCTCACGGCTGGCCCTGGCGCTTGGGTGGCCTGAGAGGGGAGCCCAGCCTGGGAGAAGCGGTGATTTGCAAGCGTTTGCCATGGTGGGACCATGTTGCTGGCAGAGGCAAGCTCAGGAAGCAACGAAGAAGGGAAAAGCCTGGCTTTAAGCCTGAACCTGATTTGTCTGGTCGTAATTACGGCAACTGCTCCTCTATGCCGCAGGAGCCGCTTCTGGCTTTGAACCTTCCTTTCATCTTCAGCCACAGGTGCCGTTGCCTGGGCAGGATCTCAGGTGGGGAGCAGGCCACGCGCAGCCAAGCTAGACCCATGCAGCCATGGCTATTTTAGCCTAAATTTTGGCTCAAACCACTCAGCAACGTGGTGCTTATCAGGACCAATGTCAGGGAGGGATACAAGAAAACAGGCCAAGCTTATGCCTTAAGGAGTCCAAACACTGTCCCGGCTTCCGACCATCTCTGGCTCGGTAGTGTCCCTGTGTTTCGTAACCCTCGATGGGTTTTTCTTCCRCGAATTTTCTTCCTGTGGCTTTTGGGTGTCTGCAGGCTTTGAGCATCCGCAGGGTCCTGCAGCCAGGAGATCCCCTGGTCAACGCCGCACGTGAGCTGCTGCTACTCATGTCGGTTTGGGCTCGCTCCCCGCCGCTTTTGGTCGCCGTGCCCGGACACCTCCCTCCTGGCCCACCCCCGGAGGCAGGAGAGCCCCCCACGGGCCAGGTTTGTCCCAGGAAAAGCGGCGGGTTTCCCGTTTGCCTGGTGCCCGCGGTCCGGGCTTTCGGACCCRGAACGGGTGCGAGGGAGCTCATCCCAGCCAACGGCAGTCGCACCYGCGGCGCCCGCGTAGGAAAAACTGCCGGACACAAAAGCCACCCGTCCCTCCGCGGAACTGGGAAGGGGTCCCAGCTGCTGCCGACACAGAACAATACGAATTTTCGCTGCTGCTATATTCATGCTGCTATATTCATGGAAATCAGTGGGAGATTTGTCATTCCTATAGTCTGATCGCATGAGTCTAACACTACGTATAAAYAGGTTACAGTCACGCTTATATAACACCTTTTTATGATCTTAAGCCTAAGGGAGAGACACCTCTTCCCCAGTTCTTGCTTCCTGGCAGAAAAACGTCATTCAGGGCCCAGCTTCAGCCCTCTCTCAGAGGCCGGGTGCTTAACTCAGCACCGGGAACCTTAAGCGTCTCGCGACCAACTGAGAGGACGGGATCCGCTTCTCTGGCTCTGCGGCATCCCCAAAACCTGCGGCCACGAATATTAGCTTAATCCCCACGGCAAGCACTTGAAAACTCAGGATTAAGGGTCCCTGGGCTTGTCTTATCCACCCCACTCATACCTCTGCTTTATAATCCATGGTCGTAATTACGTGATCAYGGAGCACGTGTGCCCTGATGCCTCGAAGAGGGAAAGCCGCAGGGCTTTTGGAGAAGACATGAGAACAGCAGGAGGTGGGCAAGGGACACCGACGGGGTCTGAACGCCGGGAAAGCACCGCGGTTGTACTGGAAAATGACGCAACGCCAAGGACAGCCCATGCCGATTCCTGTGTCGGGAAGCACCTTACTGATGCGCCAAGATTGCAGAAACGTTTGACGATAACCCTGCGCCCAGCAAGGCATCGCTCAAACCAAAGCCTTCGGGCTGAACCACATGCTGGGAGAGGCTCCAGACGGGAGCTCAGGGAACTGCCGGACCGGCTTTGCATCTGCCAGGCCCCATGTCGGGGCTGATTTTCGGACCCTGGCAATACGGAGGGGCAAATCGGCTGCGCCACAGCTTTGCCATGGGACCAACCAGGCCCCTAAGTCCTTGAGAGCTGGGCTGATGTGTCAGATCAGCTGGCCCGTCTACCAGCCGGTCCTTGGAAATGCCCAAGGCGGCTAACGTCCAGACACCGCAGGTTTTGTTTCCCCCCCTCAAACCCAACCACGTCAAAAAGAAACAGCGTGGGGATTTTGGGGATGGAGCTATTCCGTTCCCGCTGGCAGCGCTTGGGCCTGACACGGAAACCCCCCGCCAACACCAGTCCTAATTAACTGCCGGAGCTAATCATCTGGCAGAAGTCATATCCCCTCAAAATCCTGCTCCGTTCCCTGACCCTCTTGGCTTAGACCGTGTGTTGCTCCCTCGACGGAGCTGGAGCCACGTTGACCTTTGGAGGAAGGGACGGGCCAGCGGCAAAAGGCGAGAAAGCGAGAGGAAGCCAAACCTGAGGTGGAAAATGCCTCAGCCCACTTTGCATCCAGCTAATTTGGGTGCCGCCTGCCCCAGCCGCATTTGCATAGGCGCAAACCGGCTGCAGCTATTCTGGTACGTGGAGCGCCCCATCGCAGCGCTGAAGAAGGGCTCCTTGCCTTTCTGGAATAAAGCCACCTTTTTCCAGCTCCTAATCTACGGCAGGCCAGGGCCACGGTAACTGGTCTCCCATCTAGCTGCCCGCGTCTGGGTGCTCCCTGCGCTCCCGCGTTGGCCCAGGCCCGGTGAGGTGCTGACCTGGGGCGCAGGTTGCTCACTCGCTTTTGCAGCTGGCAGAGAGGAAAGCGCTGGAAACGCACRTTATCCCCTCCTCCACCTTCTCCTCCAACCTTGCATAATTTTTCCCTTTAGCCTCCCCAGACAGGTTCATTACAATTCCCTTCCATTAATATGCAAATATGCCCTAAAGAAAAAGAGAGCGTGAATCTATTAACGCAAACCTGTGAACCCTTCCAGTGCCGCGGTGCCCTTTGCTGAGCGGAGGATGCTCCCGCCAGCCCGGAGAGCGGCAGGAAACCCGGCGTCTCTCGAGGGTGCTGCCCGAGGACGACGGGGAGGAACGACCCTGCAGCGCCGCGCTCCCCGCCAGAGCCGGGTTTCGCGGCCGAGCGCAGCCGGGCAGGTTGTCAGACCCGGGTTCTGCCTTCTCCATCCCGCCGCGGGCTTCCTGCGCGCACCACGACAAATCGCTCAGGCCTCCGGCGAAGAGCCGGGAGCTGCTAGGCCTTGCCAGGCTCTGCAGGGCGCCGGGTGCCCGCAGCAGYTGGCAGCCACCCGGGGGGACTCATGCTTCAGTATTCTCCGAGCAGGAAAAGCGTCTAGATAGCCAAACAAATGGGTATCTATCAGCTGGCAAATTTACAGCCTGGCTCTAATTTGGTTTTTGCTGCCACAGCGAGATGAGGTGTAAATTCCTTTTCCTTAATTCAAGGTACATATTGACATTTAATCATCCAAATATGCACCTCCCTTGACAATTCATTTCCCTGCAGCCTCTTTCCCCGATTGCCTCTCCTGGCCGGGGCCCTGTAAAAGATGATTCTTTGAATCTGTAGCGAAGGAAATGGATGTCCGTGCGTTCTTTTTTTTTTTTTTTTTTCTTTTCCAGCAGGATATATTTCAGTTCACGCCGTACGGATGCCCTTTGCTGGGAATATTAGCTTTCACACTCTTCTGAGTTTGCAAAGTCAGGAAATGAAGTCGCCCGGCCCTCTCCCATCGCTCCCCTTCCCCCAGCCCCCCCCTTCCTCAGGTAACTGCATTGCTGCTCTTGCCCTGTGGTTTCTGCCTTGCTCCCAGCTGACCCGTCTTAACACCTCCGCAGACAAAGCTAGACAGATTTCCCTCTGAGCTCCTTGTGGCAAGGGGGAGCCCTGCTTTCCCGCAGCGGCAGATCCCGGCTAGCYGGCGTTGGCTCCCGCATCAATGTCCCCCATCAGTGCTCATGCAGACGTGCAGGGACAGGCGACACAAATCCGCCCCCCCCCCCACCTCCACCCATGCCAGTGATGCTCCCTTCCTTTCTGCACCTCGGACCAGTTTGGCCCAACCAGGCGCTGGCTGAACTGGGCCAGACTGGGCTGAATTAGGATGGCAGGCGCTGCCTCCAGCGACAGATGCTCYGTGCTCTTGGTCATGCAATTTCAATATAGAGCAAGGGTTGACCAGTGCGGAAGGCACTGAAGATAGCAGGCCAGCTCATCACAAGCTAGTGGCCGACAACTTTCCCTGCCCGAGAGGAACAAAGAAACAGGGATATCTTGGCATCGGCTCTTGGGTAAAGCTTCCTGGGATGTTTTCCATGGCCCAACTCAAATTCAAGTTATGCTGCTGCACAAGTGTAATTTTGAATTAGTTTGAAATCCAGTCTTTGGGTTTTTTTTGGTCTCTTTGATGGTGCAAGCTTGGGAATCTTGAAAGGAATAAAATGTGTCCCTGTCGAGGACGGCCTCTCCGCCAGCCAGAATCTGGTTTAGTTCAGCAGAAGTAGGTTTCTTCTTTCCTGGGGTGTAATGCAGGTGGAGACTGGAGCAAACTAACCTTCTGCCTAATGAACAGCTACTGGCCGTGCTGGAGGAGCCAACCTCCTTCCAAATGCTGCCCTCTGTGGAAAGCAGTGGCTGGGGCAGGTGGGCTGAGATGAACACCAGGCCCTTAACCTGACCCACAGCAGGTCCATACACACGTAGCTGAGTGCCTGCAGGTCTCTGTAACAGACTCGCCGCGACTAGCAATGCCTGTTTTCCAGATGTGCCCTGCTCATTGCTGCTGGCCTTGGATTTTGCAGCAGTTTTGGTCTGAAAGCAGCCCCAAAGGCTGGCTTTCAAATTCCTGATGAAATCACTGCTTCGCGAGTGGACGGCAGGTGTGGGGAGACCCTCTCGGGGGTCACTTCAGGGCTGTGAACTCACTCCTTTGCCTTTTGTAGCCTAAAACAGCACCCTTGCACAGGAGGAACGAGATGAGAGTGCCTTCTGCGGGGCCGCTCCGCAGCCAGGGTGCTGTGGCGGTTTTAACGGCCGTGCAAGCTAATGAGCCGCGGCGTTTGCCGATGGGGAAAGCGCGGTGGCGGCGGCGGCAAATATTCGGTCGGAGGGAGCTTTCGGCGGGGCCTGGCTGAACGCTCCCTCGCTGCAGCCAGCCAGCCCCGGGGTGGAAGGGAGCCGAGAGGCAAGGTTGGGAAGGGGGAGGGGAGGGCGGGGGAGGGGGGACCCGGCGGGGGGGGGGGGAGGTGACACCCCACGCAGGCAGGACGCCCCCGGGCTGCCCCCTAACCCCCCTCCCCCCCCGCGGCCCCGCGGTGACAAAGGCGCAGCGCGGCGCCGCCCACCCACCGCTCTCCTTCATTCACAAAAAAAAAGAAAGGAGCGAGAACATGGCCGGCGCGCGGCGAGGGCTTTATGAATGGAGGCGGTGACGTCGCCCGCGCCCGCCCGCCGCGTTCCATTCATGCGGCCCCGGCGCGGCATGAATGGGCGGGGCGGCGGCGGCGCGCGGCGGCCGGGTAGTAAAGGCTCCGCGGCGCGCGCGGATGTGCGCGAGCGGC
>NW_020450835.1:275590-342850 GCF_003343035.1 Apteryx rowi | reverse complement strand
GAGATGGAGGGCAGCGCGCTGCGGCGGCTGGTGGGCCGCGACGAGGCGGGCTCCGGCTCCGGTCCCGGCCCCGGTCCCGGCCCCGGGCGGTGCCTGGTGCTCGACTGCCGCCCGTTCCTGGCGCACAGCGCCGGCCACATCCGCGGCGCCCTCAACGTGCGCTGCAACACGATCGTGCGGCGCCGGGCCAAGGGCGCCGTGAGCCTGGAGCAGATCCTGCCGGCCGAGGGCGAGGTGCGGGCGCGGCTCCGCGCGGGGCTCTACGCCGCCGTGGTCGTGTACGACGAGCGGAGCCCCCGCGCCGAGGCGCTGCGCGACGACAGCACCGTGGCGCTCGTGGTGCGCGCGCTGCGTCGCGACACGGCGCGCGCCGACATCCGCCTCCTCGCAGGTACCGCGCCGCGCCGCCGGGGGGCGCCCCGCGGAGGGGTGGGGGGGCAGGGGCCCCACTGCGGGAGGCGTGGAGGGGCGACCCCGTGGGCGCAGCTGTGGGGCTGGGGGACCACCCCATGGCCATGGTGGTCGGGGGTATAGAGGGGGTGACCCCCCCCCCCATGGCTACGGAGATGGGGGGCAGCCCCACGGACATGGCGGTGGGTGGTGCAGAGGAGGTGGGTCCCCTGGGCGCAGCTGTGGGCACGGGGGGCAGCCCCACGGCTGTGACCCCCGTGGGTATGGCCACAGGCTGAGGCATCTGGCCATGGGAACGTGGCTGCAGGCAGCCTTGGGGTCCTCTGCTTTGCACCGCTCTGCTTCAGGTGCTGCTGGGGATGGGGTCCAACCTCTCGCACCCCTTCCCTGCTCTTCCTTCTCCTGTTCCTCCTCTTCCCTCCGCTGTCCCGTCGGCAGCCAGGAGCCCATGGGGGTGGGTACTGCGGTTGTGGGGTGCACCCGGCAAGGCCAGCGATGGGGTCCCAGGCGGCTGGCAGCCCTCCCATCCCCCCTGTGCCGGGGTTGCTGGGATGAAACACGGTCGGAGCCGTCATGGACTTAAGCAAGGGCTGGGGTAGGCCCCATGGTCCCAGGGGTGGGGGTGGCATTTAGACCCCTGGCTGCGAGGGGGCCAAACCCAACACCACGACCTGGGCGAGGTGGAAGAGGGGAGATTTACCCTCCCTGACCCCCCATGTTGGTTTGGGTTCATCCCCAGCCTGATGGCGCAGAGCAGGTATTCGGTCCCATACGGAAAACCCAGCGTCATGCCAACATCCCCTTGCAGGAGGCAGAAGCCCCTGGGACGGATCTGTGTTGCTTTTGGTACCACAGYAGCAGTCGGGGCTTTTCCCCCTCTTCCTTAATGCTCTCGGCGTTGTCACGTATTAAACGAAATGCTGCGAACAGTGAGAGCGGCTGGTCCTGAGAATTGCCGTGGGATTACGGAGGGCAGGGGGATGCTCAGCTGGGGCTCCTGGAGGAGCTGCGCCTTGCTTTTTGTTTACAGGCGGCGAGTTAATTTATTCCTCRGTTTACTTACAGCGGGGGTGAGGCCGCACGTGCACAGAGCAGCAGATCCATTGACAGGCCGGATAGATGGAGGAGCTCGCGTTTTCGTTGCACTAGTTGCAGCAAACCCAGCAGGAGCCGTCGCAAGGATGCGATACGGCGCGCCGCTGAGGGCACGCCGGCGTAGCGAGGGCTCTTACAGGCCCAGCTGCAGCAGTAGGAACCTCTCGGGCACTTACCACTTGAGCTACTAAAATGATTCGGCTCGCTGTGATTTCACGAGAGCCTTGCTAACGCGGCTCTGCGCCTAGCCAAGCCTGGTCTTGGGTAGCTCGGAGGCAGAGACAGCGATAGGGAACAGCTGAAAAGGAATTGCCCRGTGCGAATCCTCGCCTGGCGGCCCTTCTGCAAAGGCAGCAGGTGCATGCTTGAATCCTGGGTGCTGGTGGAAGGATGGATGAGGTGGCTGAATGTGGTGGTGCTTCGCTGACCAGGCGTTAGGAGAGCTGGTGAGAAACACAGAGAAGAAACACCTCTGACATGTTGAAAGTGTCACTTGACTTTTCCACGGGGGAAACTCATGTCCCTGCATGCCTTCTCCCTGTCAGGATGGTGTGATGGCCACTGGAGTGGGATCTGGAGGATCCAAGGATTTTTAAGATTGGGCCTCCTGGAGAAAATGCCTAATGGGAACACTCGCTTTTGGGGGCTCCTCCAAACACGGCTGGCAGGACTGCAAAGGGGTGTAGAGCCCTGTAAATGCAGTTTCTGCAAACTGCCCTGCGCGTTTGGGTGGAGCGATGCAAATCGTTGCATATCCGTTTTCCTGCTTTTGGGACCAGCCTTTCCTTGTGGAGGTGGGAGAAACCACGACTCACTAAATAAAGGCTCTTGAGATGCTGGGATCCATCTCTAGCTGCCTAGGGATTCCTGGGCTGCTTTGCTGGATACGCTTGAGTCTGGCTGGGAGCTGATTCTCGCTTCTGCTGGTCCTTTGAGCATCCAGCCTCATTCCGGGCAGTCTCAGAGCTAAGGCCGGCTAATGAATTGGTGCCTTTGCTCCGAAAAGCCTGAATCTGCAGGCTTGGGTCCTGCAGTCGGGCGAGTCTGCAACAACCATCCTGGGAGGCAGGGCTCGGTCTGGCTAGATTCCCGCGGCCATAGTGAAAATACCTGATTTCTGTTAGTTTTAAGGCTCAAGGTCAGACCCTACAAGGACATGGGGGTTGCTGAGTTGATCTGAGTGAGGGCAGGAGATCTCCCCAGCGTTGCCTGCCGTTCGGAGGGTCCGAGGTCGCCTCTGCTCTCTCCCGGGCTCCTCGCCTCCCTGTCCGACTGGCGCCCGTGGCCCTGGGGAGGCAACGGATGCCTCCCGCGTCCAGAGAGCTGCTCTGCTGAGGGGTTAACCTCACCACGCCTGGCTGCTGCTGGGTCAAGCTGGGAAGCTAGGAGACCTCCCCGTGCCTTGCAGCAGGAGGGGGCAGCTGGGGAATTGGGGTATTGAACCGCTYGTGGCCTGGGAGCAGCTTTTCCTGTTGAAGCAGGGGGATGCTGGCAACGAATCCTTTCTCCATCATCCCAGAGGTTTCAGTCCCGCCTTGGGAAACCCACCTTGGTTTTGGTCTGGGGTTTGGGCTTGGTGGCCTGTAGCTGGCTAAACCCTGGGGTCAACCGAGAGCCCCGCAGAGCTGCGGTCCTTGGGGGTGGCCGGGCCCCAGGGGTCCCCCCCCTCCTTTCCAGGAGCCTGGCCGTTCRCCCCAGGGCAGGAGGCCGCTCTCCATCGCTGCAGCATCATCTAGTGGCGAAGGGCGCGCCGAGACGCGCCAGCTCGGGCCGCGCGGTTCCTGCGGCGCGGCGACCGCGGCCCCCCGGCTCACGCTGCGGGCCTCTCTCCTTGCAGGGGGCTACGAGCGCTTCTCCTCGGAGTACCCCGAATTCTGCGCCAAAACCAAGTCGCTGAGTGGCGGGTCGCCCCCCACCGGTGCCGAACCCCTGGATCCGGGCTGCAGTTCCTGCGGGACCCCGCTGCATGACCAGGTAGGTCCGCAAGCCCCAGCTCGGTGCTGGTGGAGCRTCGCCGCATCCCTGCCCCGGCCGAGACCCGCTCGCCTGTGTAGCCCCGGGCACTGCTGCCTCTCTGCCCTCAGGGGCTCGAAGAGGAGGCATCGGGAATGGGTTTAACGGCTCGGAAAAGGTGGCCTGTGCTGGCTTTCTAGGAACTGGGCCTTTCTGAGGACCCTGAGTTGGGTGTCGGGCTCCTGAGCTGCTTGGGGCCTCCAAAGCAACCTGGTTTTGCGTGTCCCGTGCTCACCTCGGCTCTTGCCTTAACAGGGTGGACCAGTGGAAATCCTTCCTTTCCTCTACCTCGGCAGCGCCTACCACGCCGCCCGGCGGGACATGCTGGACGCGCTGGGCATCACGGCGCTGCTGAACGTCTCCTCRGACTGCCCCAATCACTTCGAGGGGCACTACCAGTACAAGTGCATCCCCGTGGAGGATAACCACAAAGCCGACATCAGCTCCTGGTTCATGGAGGCAATCGAGTACATCGGTGAGTGCCCGCTCAAGAGAGGCTGCGTCGGGCCTTTCCTGCCCATCTGGGGGGAGAGGGTCCTGCCTAAGGAGCTGGCGCCACCAGCTCGGAGGGGCCTGGGGGCTCAGCGGACTCATTGCACTGGCGGGCGGTCGGCCATCGCCTCCGGTTTTGGCCGGGGGCTGCGTTTCGTCGGAAGGGTGCCGCGGGGCCGGTCTCACGTCTCGTCCCCCGTTGCCCTCCAGACTCGGTGAAGGAGTGCTGCGGCCGGGTCCTGGTGCACTGCCAGGCTGGCATCTCCCGTTCGGCCACCATCTGCCTGGCCTACCTGATGATGAAGAAGCGCGTGAAGCTGGAGGAGGCCTTCGAGTTCGTCAAGCAGCGCCGGAGCATCATCTCGCCCAACTTCAGCTTCATGGGGCAGCTGCTGCAGTTCGAGTCGCAGGTGTTGGCCACGTCGTGCGCGGCGGAGGCCGCCAGCCCCTCGGGGACACTGCGGGAACGGGGCAAGGCCACCTCCACCCCCACCTCCCAGTTTGTCTTCAGCTTCCCGGTCTCCGTGGGGGTCCACGCCGCCCCCAGCAGCCTCCCGTACCTGCACAGCCCCATCACCACGTCGCCCAGCTGTTAGCTCCGGGGCCGGGAGCAGCCGGGCAGACGGTGCCGGGGGCGGAGGGGGCGGGTGGGCACCGCGGTGAGCCCCGCGACGTTCAGCAATAGCGCCGGACACTGCCGTTCACCCTGGACTCCACGCGGGTCTTTTTCCTAGAGAAATTTCTTACCTCATCTTTGTTTCTTTGTTTTTTTCCTGTTTTTTTTGTTTGTTTTTAAACTTTATGGAAAAGTTGAGCAGGAAAGTTGTGAAAGCCACAAACCCTGACCCAGCCCAGGCTCTGGTTTGGRGGAGGAAACATAGAAGAACACTGGGTTTCCCCAAGTGCCTGGTCTAAAAATCTCTGTGCGTCCCTACTTGTTTTTAACTTTTAAAAAAAGAGGAAAAAAAAAAAATACCCACCACAACCCTTCTCTTCCCCACTTCTGCCTCCCGCCTCCGTCGGGGCTTRACCAGGGCGAGCGGGACGGGGGCCTCTCTCTCCCCCTCTGCCCCCGTGGCTGCTGTACATACGAATGGCTTTATTTTATTATTGTTTCATTTTTTTTTTTTTTTAAATCAACTTTTTATTTATTGCCGGGGGGGAGGGGGAAGGGAGGAAAAAAACCCCACAAACTGTTTGGAGAAAATAAAAATAAAACAGTTTTCAACAGTCGTGTTTGGAGCAGGTTTGTCCTCAGGCCGAGAGGGGGGGATGAAGGTCTCGTTCCCGGAGGAACCRTTTGTGCAAACACTCAGCTCTCACAGGGCAACTGTTAAAAATGTATATTTATTGAATTTTAAACTATTACAAGTATTGCGGATCAGACATTTAGCCAAGCAACATTTAGAGACCAAACTGGGTTGTTACAGAGACGTTGCCTAAAGTCCATGGTGTAGGTAGGCTGCGAACCTGCCCGTCATCTTCGAGGAGGAAATAAATAAACGATAGCCCAGCTCCGGGTAAGGGCAACCAGGAGAGGAGACATACGGGGCGAGTTATGAGGACAAGGTATACAAAAAAAAAGGAAAAAAGAAAAACGAAACCCGCCACCCCAGGTACGTCGCCGCGTGGGTTGGCAGAGAAAGCAACCAGAAATCGAGACGCGCAAGCGCACACGACGGCAGCACGGAAAAATCCCCCTTTCGGTTTCCAAAGCTGAAGCGAGCTCTGCAGATGTGAGGAAGAAACACTGCCAAAATTACCTTGTAATACATAAGGAGCCTAATCAAACTACATTAGCAATTAACTTAATGGAACCGACGCTAAAAATTGCCACCAACAGGTTCAGTAAGACAGAAACAGATATATCAAAACGCGGCGGCTAATGCAACCCGACAGGCGTACGCGCACGCGCGGCACGGGGAAGGCGCGTGGTTCCCCTCGTTCCCTGCCGGCTCCCGGAGTCGTTCGCCTTGCTCCGCTATTTTTAACCTGCCTACGGGGTCCCCCGTCCTGGAGGTTTCGCCCCTGCTGCTCCGGGAGGGCCGGGGAGCGCAATCCCGCCCGCACCGAACCCGCCGCCCGCCCCCATCGTCACCGGAAAGGTTCCCGAGCTGCCCGCTGCCCAGGGCTCGGACCGAATCCGTACGGCCCCAGCTCTTCCCCAGCGGAGCGGCAGCATGGCTTAAAATGCCGGAAACTTGCCTCAGAGGAGTCTCCTTTTGGGTTTCTGAGCTAGAGMGTATGGGTGCAAGCAACAAGGATAGGAGAAATCCCATTAAAAAAAATATATATATATTTTTTACACGCTTCCTGACCTTCTGACAACGATTAGCAATGACTCAAACTAATCTGCCTCATTTCTGGGTGGGACCTTCTTTCCCCCCCCCCCCTTCATCTTCTGAACAAAATCTGCTCCCGGGTAATTCTCGTTAGCAGTCCCGCGGGCAAATTCCAGGCATTGCATGTACCGTGAAGCAAGTCCGACTTCGCTACAGGATCCAGGGGACTCCGAGACGATCTGCCAGCGTTCACGACCTCCGGACAGCTTTAGGGGTGGCACAGCATCAGAACCCACCACAGATAGCTCCAGCAGACCACGCGGTGGCATGCCTCGCCAGCGTCCCGCAACGCTGCACGTATCCGTGGGAAGCRGGGGGCTCCTCCGCCCGTCGCTACCACCACCGGCAGGATCGGGGGGTTTCTAGACCTAAGGAAGTGCCCTTCTCCAGCCTTACGTACCCCGTACGCCTTCTCCRCCTCTGCTGCCCACCAAAGCCAGCACGGCAGGCCACCGCGGGGGACTTTCTTTTTGCTTCCGTGCAGAATTTCAGCAATCCGGGCTGCGTAAGGCGGTGGGATTTGATCACGCCACGTGCGAACGTTTGCAACGGAGAGAGGTCAGAGAAAACGCGGCRCTCATTCCTGGGGCTTCGGCGCAGCAGCGGCTGCAAAGCGCTGAAACCAGGACAGGATGTTTGCAACAGTCTCCACGGAGCTGGGATCAAAATAGATTGGCGGATAAAAATAAAGACGAGAAAGGAAGACGCACCTCRGCTAAGGTGCTGTGCTCTTTCTTCTGGTTTTAATGCTACCAGACGTTTTGCTGACGGCCTYGCATCGCTCTCCACCAGGCACCTAATCGGTCTCGCCGAAATGACGGCAGCGCCGGAGCGCYGGACCCTCCCTCCCTCGCCACGCGGTGAAGCCTCCTTCCGCTTCTGCCTGCCGAGGTCCTGCCGCAAACTGCCCGGACGTACTTGTGTCCTCCAGGAGCTGGGGGCTCCGGGAGAAATCCGGAGYGGCCACGAGGTCAATCGGCGCACACGGGACCGAGGAGCGGCAGCAGCGTCCGGCACGGGCTCGGGATGGGGATGTGTGCGTGTGTGTTTTTAGGTTTGTTCTTCGCTTCCGCAAGCTTCTCGGCTTGCGCGCCCACGCCAACCATTTCGCTCACCAAAGCGGCACAACTGTTTCACCACGTAAAACTACGTCTAATGGGGACGGCGAGAAACACCCGCTTTCACAGCTATCCGAAACGCTGGCGGAGAGAGGCACGTTCAACCCCCCTCCCCCCCCAAACACACACAGTTCTTAACTAAATTAAAAACCAACCCCAAACGTAAACGATGAATACAAAATGTCCAAGCCTCGCGGTGATCCTCGCGACCCTAACACTATTAAACAAGCAGCCAAGATACAAGCACCCAAATTTATCCATGAAATTCGACTGAAAGGACAACGAGGCTAGAGCCCGGCTTGGACTTTTGAAGCTACGTATTCAACCAGGGCACAAAACGAAGCGAGAATCTCACGTCCGGCGCCGGCTCAAGAGGAACAACCCCAAAGTTCAAGATCTGTCGGAGTATTGCTATTCCCAAGGTTTTCTTTAGAGACATTGCGGACAGATGATGTGCAGGTAAGCCAGTTTGCATCAAATGACTGATTTTACAGGCGGTGAAACTCCTCTCTGAGGATAACTTGTTTCGGCATCCGTGTCTTAATGCTAAAAACGAAAAGCTCCTCAGGTTGGTTTGTTTTGTCCAGACCTTCCGTCGGTTTTGTCCGAGCAAATCCCACTTGCAGGGACCGAATACTTTCACAAACTCCAAGCAGCACTGGTCTGCTGTTTCCTCGCTTTCGAGGGACAAAAACTGAATGCACGAATTGGACCGTCAGCTATTGAACACTGCTGGTTGCTACGAAAATGCACAATCTGCTCAAAGGAGCGTTTTTTTCCTCCAGTTGTTACGACAGCAAAGTACATCTCGTGGTATCGGCAGTTTAAAAGAAATCTTAACACAGCTTGATTTTCAACCTTCTTCTCTCGAGGTCGTAAAAACAATTCAAAAAGGAAAGCGATTTCTGCTCTTTGCATATCCTCTATAAGGGCGACTTCTGAAATTGTCTGACGCGGTGCTATGCAACACTTAAAAACAACTTTCTGCTCCCCAACAAAATAAACGCAGGGCCTTGCAGGGAAGGGGATGAAGGTGAATAAATCCTCGCTTTGTTCRCTGGTACACCTGCAAACAGATCCACTCCGGAACCGATTTTTTTTTTTTTCTTTTTTAAAGTTTGTTTCCATCAAAATGTAAAAGAGTTTTAAAAAGTTATTATTTTTTCAAACCACTTAAACTCTTCAGCTGTGTGTCATATGTGAAGACGTGGCACGAAGCCACTGCAACACGCTCTCCCTTACCAGTTTGAGGCCCATTTGCCGGCTCTCGCGTGACGGAGGAACGGGACCCAGGTACGCCCTGGCACGCACGGTCTTCCCATTTTTCACCAGCTTCCTTCCAGCTAAAGCACACGCCTCCGCAACCGGGAACGCTTCCCAAGCTGCATGTACCTACCCGGAGCCTCACCAAATGCTCATTTAGAGACGCCAGCAGAGGGCATTGACCTGCTTTATAAAGTTTTTCCAAGCACAAGAGCTGGTTTTACACTCGTGAACGCTTCCCGGGGCTTCCCCCAGAGAACTCACACGGACAACGCAGCGAACTGACACACGACTCGTTTCCGCTCCGAAGTTACGCCCTTAGCATCGCTCGCTCAGAGGTGTGCAAAAACCCCCTATGCTGAAGAACTGGACCTAGCCCCTTCTCAGATGAAATTCGTATTGCATTGTTAACGATTTTAGTCAACTCGACTTTGTGCAAAATATCTTTAAGAAGGTTCTGGCTCAACTTCAGAATACAAAAGGAGAATAAATAGTTGACTRGGATCTCTTGAAAACATAAAATGAATGGTGCATGCTGAAAAGAAAACGATGGGTATAATGCAATTTATCTGCAAATAAAATAACYGGACAGTAGTGTCTGAAATTTTAACGCGCGAGATGGCATTGATAAAGATTTGTGTTTGCACAATAACGTTCCCAAAGTCTAGATCAAAGCAATGTTGTTCTATACACGGTAACCGCAGAGTAAGAGCCTGAGATATGTTATTAAAAGGCAGTCCCTTGTAAACTTTCCTCGAAAGGAACAGTAGCTGTTGAGTATGCAAGAGTTACTCATATAGTATTCATCAAGGGAGCAATGCTTTATAAAAGACATACAGCTTATTTCCAGGTTTTTAGGAATTTTATAGGATACTGATTTTCTGAAACACACATCCATCCAGTCCAAGATTGAAGTCACATCCCTCTTCGCGGCCCTGTAGTTACTAGGTCTTTTGCTCTGCTGCTGTTGCTGTCTGTGAGGGAGCTTCTGGTTTCACAATCTGGTACGTAATGAGATATTCTGGGTATGCCTGAAAGTAAGTCAAGAAAAAAAAAAACAAAAGCACAAAAAACCATTGCTGTATGCACGGGTACGCTAGGCAAGTTCACATTTTTGGATTTCGTTACACAGTGACCAGGATGGACAGCGCAAAGATGCGGCACCCTGCGTTCACGGGGTGCAAAAGAAAAAGCAGATTTCCAACCCAGCTGGCGCTTGGTGCTGAAAACAGCGGGCTCTGCTTGACGCAGTTAATACAGAGGGGTTGAAGTTTCCACACATTCAAAAAACAAATCTAGTCTAGAAATCTCAGTGGAAAGGCGTTTCTTCCATGCAGGCACTGTCAGAAGGGATGTGCGAAAGGAACTCGCAACTGCGGTTACTCTCCTTGCTAGCTAATCCTGCGCATCGGTTAGTACCCCTGAGTTATCCAAAGATCTCAGAGCACCGATGCAGTCCGCAGCCCTAAATGCTCACCGACTTGCCAAGTGACCTGCAAATGCCTCCAGAGGGGAGGTTCCCACCGGATACAAAGAATATATCTGTTGCTCTGAGGATAGTCAAGCAAAGGAACAAGTTGCCAAGAGAGGCTGTGAAACCCCATGCAGGTCTTCAAGACCTGCCTGGCCAAAGCGCTCAGCAATCTAGTCCCAATTCAGTGTGAAGAGGAGGTTGTCCTAGGTGAGCTCCCCAGGCTGCTTTGAACCCGAATTTATTTGATGATCTTGAAGCCATCCAGACTACCGAACAAACCACTTTTCCAGAGCAAGGGTCTTGGCCGAGTTACTCAGGTTACAAAGCAGCTCCGGAATACGGCTGTGCTACTTCAGCTGACATTTAAGGCTACTCTCCAGCAGAGAGGGCCATTGCTACCGCCTCAGATCTACAGGGAAAACGGCCAGAATTCGCCTCATCTGCCACAAGAGCTTCACAAGTGCCGGTGCTCTTGTTACTGCGGTAATGCCAGTAAAATGCAATGGGAGAATCGGTGCCTCCTGGGGGAGACGGCACCTCTTAAAAGGCTCTAGTCCTGCTCAGGAGGAGGACATAGGCAATTCTGCATGCTGCGTATCGGTGGAGAGGAGCAGCATTTGCTGGCTTGATACAGTTCCCTGTCCTTTTTTTGCATTTAAAGGGAAAAAAAAAAAGAGCAATCCAATTAGCACAGCGCACCAGGCATGGCAACCAGTCGCATCCCCTCTCCACCACCAAGCTGTGCCCTTCCCTAATCCCRGGTCTCGCTAACCCACCTACCTGCTCTCCTCTGTAGATAACGTACTCGGCATATGCAAGTCCGTTCACGCTCGGCCTGCCGATGACAGAGTGGTGCCCCGGAGGCGCATGAGCCATTTTCATTGTACTGAACTGCAGAAAGGATTTTCCAAGGGTCACTCTGCAGAAAAGCATTTGTCTGAAAGGAAAACAAGCAAGCATCGCGTTAAAGTATCTCACCAGGAGTCGTATGCTTCCAGAATGATTTCAGGCTTTTGAGCCGATTTCGTTGCAATTTATTTCTCTAGGCTTTTTGAAGAGACACTTTTAGAAACCAGTTCTAAGGCTGTTTTAAACACTTCATAAAAATTCTCTCTCTTGACGTGCAGAAAGGAAAATATGCACTTTGCTTAGCCCTTACGTGGAGGTCTGCGCTAGCTCATTTTATAGGGAGTTGCTCTAAGAAGGTGAAGAAAATCTCTTTATGTTCCAACCAGCAGGATGAGGACAAGTGTCAAAGTGCAAAAAGCACATCGATCTAGTCCAGTGCAAAACAAAGCTGTAACTAAGTCCTGTTCACCAGCTCCAGAACTGTCTGAGCTGCAGCCCAACGCTGTGCTGATCTCCATCTTGCACCACAATTTTGTACCGAGAGAGCCTGGAGTTTAACTGCCATTAACCTCTGACTTAGTTTTCAAACTCGCCATTTCAAGCCTCTTTCCTGAGCCATAATTCTCGTTGATTTATACTCACCGTATGCTTAGCATCTAGCTGTAACTTCTGACCTTCCTGTGGGACTTGCTGTGTTTATATCCCTTTCTGTTCAGCCTAGACAAACCGTGAAAACTGCATTTCTCCTGCCATGGCCAAGCTCGAGCGGCTAGCCTTTCCCTGCAGTTCACCCTGTGCCAGGGTCACAAAAAACCAGGACGGGGGGAATTACCTACGGGGAATTCTGCTGGACACATACCTGTGGCAGATGTAACAGGACCTGTCTTTGTGCGTGGGACAGCCTGTCCCTCCCCCTATCCCGTACACGTATTGGTTGCTTTTCGAGGAGTTCTCGGCAAAGTAAATTCCAGCTCCAAACATTCCTCCAATGTACGCGTGTCTCTCATCGAACCCCTTGTGAATGATGGCATTAATAAAAGGAGAGCCTAGAACGGGACGAGACAAGAGGATGCGTTGCCACGCAAACTTGTTAAGCTCCCTAGTAAAGCAGGAGCCTATGTCAAGGGGAGCTTGTCTGCCTTAAATAGACCATTAAATACCAGAAAGCATGCTCAATTGGCTGGAAGGAGGCGATACCTGGCAGGATGCAGCGATGTGGGGGATTTGTCGTTATATACCAAGAGCCCACGTATGACTCATATTTCTTACTCATTTCACAGGTCTCATTAAATGGCTTTTCCCCCACTCGCATTTCAGCGCGATGCGGCTCGTCAATGCACACCACCTCCAGCAGTCAGGGCTGGTTGAGATGGGGCACGGTAACAGGACAAACACCCTCCCCAAACCAATTTCCTGCACAAAATCACCGAAGGATCTGGGCCACAAGGACCCTCAGGCAGCTGTCACTCACAGGAGTTTCTGGACACGTCTAGAGAAGGTCTCGTTGAAACTCGTGGTTGGCTTTGACTCCTTTCCCTGAYGGCTGCCTGAGGTGCCGGGGAATACTGTCTCTACTGTGTGCTGCTCCCCTCCTTTTAGATGATACCCTGTCTTTCTCACCGCAGCGTAACACCTCCCAGCAGCCACGAGCAGCACTGCTGAAAACGGCTGAGATACGGCTTTGCAGATAAACAACTTTTTTTTTTTTTAATGTTTTGTATCTAGTGCAGCTTTTTGGACTGCAGTAGCCACAGAGACCACCTGCACCCTGCGCCCGCCCACGGTTCTAGTGTAGAAATGCAGTCACAGCACAGGATGATGAACCCAGCGACATTAACACTGTCTGCGGGTTTCTTTTTCTTGTTTTAAAATACCAGAACGCACAAGCAGAGATCACCTCCTCACCATGAAACAACATGCGCTCGTTGTGATGATTATGATTCTCCTCCGAAACCTCCTTCTGTCTGTGGCAGAATCTCTCCCGCAGCTTCTTGTTCACGACCTTCTGAATCTGCAGGGGTACAGCAGGCCCAAGCACACAGTTTAGTTGAAATGAAATACAGCTTCCCAGAGCTTGCAGAAATCCTTAGAGGGAAGCCGACAGTAAGGCACGTGAATGGTTTAAAAAAATAAAAATAAAAATAAATAAATAAAAATTCATGGCAGTTCTACATCTAAGGCTGAGCCTTACAACCACCAGGTCAGCAGTACGACACTTCGAGACGTTTAAAACTGTTGTGAGTTGCAGCCTAAGTTTTTGGGTTTAAGCAAAACTTTCACACTGCTCCCCGTGGAGCTGGTAAAACCCCTGAGAACTACAAGCTGTCCAAAGCTCCTTCCCTCTGTTCTCAGAAAGAATATACCCTGTTTTCCAACATGCCAGGGCTTGAAAGCAGGTATTTTTCTTTGCAATGGCAAAGGAGGAGGTGTAGAGATCCAAAGTAGTGTAGGGAAGGTAGAAACTTTTAATAAAAGGTCATGCTCCCCTGCCCCTGGCAAATTCCCTTCAAAAAGAAAAGACCGCACCGAGAAAAGATCTGTGCTGCAAAGTCAAACGCATCAAACTACAGATGAATGAAATTACAACGGGTTGTGAAACACCAGTTCGGCTCTCCTGCCCCTCCGCCTTCAGTTTGGTTCCCCCCGACGCCCTTCGCAGCACAGCCGGCCCCTTCTCCCTCCCTGCCTCCCTCCCTCCACGCGCAGAGCCCACGAGCGGTCTAACTTCAGCGTTCAAGGCTTGCTTCAGCTCTGCACCTGAACACGACCTCGACGCACAACTTCAGATACGAAAGGCCGGTCCTTCAAGCCAACCCTGCCCGCTTGCCTAAACACTGAATTCTCTTCCTGCAGGGAATCGGGAAGCTTTGAAACTTACCCTGATGACATTGTACCTGTTGAAGATGCCACCAGCATTCCCACCGTCCCGGTGCTCCCGGATTGTACTTTGCATCTAGGCAGAAGAACAAAACCGAAGGTTCAGCGCACAAAGCTTGCTAGCAAGGCCAAGCGTTCACGCGAGATCTCAATATTTCACTGGCAGCAATAGACAGCCTTGGTCGAAAACGAACTAAAAGGYGTCAGAAAAGAGGCTTCAGTTGTAAACTGAGCGACACACACATTTCTTTGGGCACCCAACGCAGTATGCAGTTCCACAACGTTGGCTGAGAAGGTGGTTGRTGCAATATCACTATTAAATTACCCAATCTTTCAATAAAAACCTACATAGGAAAAAGGAGAATATTGAAACTGGTCAAAATTACACACAAACTGGAAAAACCGCTTTAAATGAGGAAAAAAACATCTATCTTTTAAAAAGTTATGAGTATGCACAAAGATCATTTCGAAGTAATAACCAACGTGTTTCTAATGGGTACAGGTCTGCATTTATCAGTGACAGGAAGATGCTTGCACTGTAAAATTTTCCTATGTCATTAGCAGCTCCCGAAAGTTTCAACAGCTTCGCTGGGTCTTTTCAAGGGATCTTTAGAGCTACAGCAACATTATTTAGCAACAGCGCCAATAAACATCCCAATTTACTTGGGCAGAAAGGTGATCCTCTCTGTCAGGTAAGTTTACATGAAAATTCTGCACAAACTCTTTGATTTACAGAGTTACTAATAAAAAATATCCCAGGCTACATTGGCAGCAGTTCTGAGTATCTAGGCTTTAAAAAACCCCAAGCACTTTTGTACCACAATGGAGGAATAACACTATACATAAATAGTGAATGAGCAGGAAAATGGAGTTTCTTCCAAGCACAACGCTTCAGAAAGTCTCATTTTTGTTTTGATTTTTCTTTCGAAATTATATCTGCTTGCAATTTAGTTAAATAAAAGAGCATGTGTGCGTGGGAGGTAAAATTACAGTCAACTCTCAAATTATACAAGAGCTGTTTATCTGGGTTATAGATTAACTCAGCCACTGAGACGAGAGAAAACAAGCTGGTTCGCATGCAGAAAGAGCCTGAGAACAGAGGCGCTCAGAAAATGCCTCCGCACCTGCGAGGCCTTGATCCCTCTCTCTGTCCTCGCTCAGGGCTTTGCTTCTCACAGCTTTGCCTATCTCTGGCAAGCTGCGGAAACCTCGGTTACGAGAGGACATCCAAAACACAGCATCGACCCAGCTAAACTGGGACGGCGCTAAGCGAGCAACCGGACCGCGTACTAAAAAGGGGCAGGAGACAGCAAAAGAGTTTTCCGTCATCGTTCCATATTAAAAAAAAAAGAGGCCTAAATTCCACGCCAGATCTACACAATTCACAGGCCAAAGCATGTTTTATCACTTTTGACGCATGCTGTGCGCTTTAGCTCTGCAGGGTTAAGTGAAGAGCTCCCTTACCTTTACATTCAGCATTAAAAAAAAAGAAAAAAAGGCTTTTTTGTTTGTTTGTAACTTGGTGGCACTTCCGATATGTAAGAAACGGCGCATAATAAAGGCCAGATGGGTGCCAAAGGGGGCGGTATTTAAAAACGCTGCCCCTGGAGCACTGAAAGAAAGATATTTGCAGTACCTCCTCTTCGACGGATTGATACTCCTTATCATCGGGAGCAAGATCAAGGAGAATGGTCCCCTGACTCACGCAGTGGAAAGTCAAATAAGGATTCGTGCCTGCAAGAAGAATGAATTAAAGGAGTGAAAAGAAGAAAAAAAAAAACCAACAAGAGAAAACAATACCAGCTCTATTTTTATCCAGCATCACCATTTTTCTTCTTAAATAACCCCAGTACAGCAGGAAATGCAAAATAAACACAAGCCAGAAGCACAATCTCAACCAGATAAAGTGCTTTCGTTAGCAGCAGGGGCCTTAAAAGGCAGGCAGGCAAATGCACCCACCAAGACCCAGCCTCGACTGTTTGAGGCTTGCCAACAAGCACATTTGCCAAACATCCAGGCTCTTTCAAGTCCTGGTGGTAAAGCCAGTATTTACGGAAGGCAACTGCTGGGAGCTCGTTATAAGCTGCACTTAGATTAATGGCTAAAATGTCATATTTACCTTGCTGTCCTCCTAGAAGCCTCTCCACACCTTTTATTAACTTGTGACGGTGTCCGTAAGCATTAATTCCAATTTCTTTAAGCTCCTCGTGCCCCATGTCTGCCAACACATCCAGGGTTATCTGGAGAGGTGAAAGACCCCAAGAATCAGCTGCCGAGCCCTGCCCGATTCCCCAGGCTAAAGACCTATCGTTTCAGAAAACGGAAAGAAGCGTATCTATACCGCAACCATGTTCACGTAGCTCGTGTTTTATGGTGCTCCTAACTGCTGCCACCTCCTGGCAAGCCTGTCCCCATCACAGGACCATACCCGGCTGCTACAGACCCAAGTTGTGCCAAACTTTTACTTCTCTTGCAACAACTAGCAAGAGCGGATTCTCGCAGGAGGCTGTTAAAAGCATTGCTGCTTACGTGGAAGGAGGATGCAAAGAAAATTGAGCCGAACCAATTCCTGGGAATAGTTCTGAACCAYTCCAGGTTTCACAGTGCTGCGTAATTCAGAAGTTTCACTACACTGATAGAAATGAATATTCATCCGCTTACTGATAAATTTTGATTGTGTTTCACATCAGTATCACCATGGCATGTGCTATTACTCTGCGTATATATCCACATGTCTGCATGCATGTATATCAAACCAGTGAGTCAGCCATGTTAAATCAAGCTCAGCTATTCCATTATTTTTGGAAATAATTACCACTGTGAGCACAGACATGAGCAGTCATTTGCTTGTAACATACTAAGATTTTTACAATCACCTGACAAGGTCTTAAAATTTAAGGTCGCAGAGATTATTGGTGAAAGCAGGGAGGTAATAAAACACACCGTCAAATGAAAAAAAATTTTTTTTTTGAAGAGCAGGAAATAAAGGCTAGGTGAAATGCACATTTTTATTACTGTAAAGCAATTGCATGCCAAGGTGATTTTTTTTAGACCTGTAAGAAACAGAAAGATTTCATCTGAAGGAGAAAATTGTACAAAACCTACTTACAAATTTACACAGTAAACTGGAATTGGAAGCTCAGCAAATAATAAGAAACTGTACAACTTGATTCAAAAGACGCCGGATTGTTAGCACAACTGGCCTTGCAGATAGCACCAGAGTCCACTGTGGACAAATGAGTATCATTAATCTAAAAGAAAGCAACTCAAGCAGGGAATTCATAGCTACCCGGAACACCTGGCATATTGAACAAAAATCACCCCTACTGAGATTGCTATGGAAAAGCCACTGAAGACATCCATCATGTGCGGAGGAACATTAACAAACAGAAACCAAACCTAATACTATAAAGTACCGGCACAGACCCAGCATGAATATAAGGCTAGAGCCAAGGTGAAAACGTGCACATGAAAGGACTGCAGTGCCTGGAAAAGCAGCTTAAGACAAGATGGTAATTGTAAGGGAGAAGAGCTTATTTCCTCAAGAAGGACAAACGTGCAAGAAGAGCTAAGAAAGTTTCAAAATGAAAGATTAGTGAAGCTGATTTGCTTCTTTAAATCTTATTAGCAAGGGAAGATTTTAAAAACAGGTTAGGAGTTAAGGAAGTGGAACAAAAATAGCATTGCAAAAGGAAGGTCTGAAAACAAGGAAACAGGAACGTGAGCAGAATATAGGTTGATCTGGAGTTAAAAGAAGCAATTCAAAATTAAAGAAAAGAGCCTGCACTTTGTATATAAGAAAGAAAAAAAGATTATACAGTATGCTAACCTTCGGACATACCTCTGTTATGTTACCATTTAGAATAGTTGGAGCTTTTTCTTTAAGTAACACATTAGATTTAAAACATTTGTTTCCTGACTCATCATAAGAGATTAGGAGCAGAGGCCAGGGAATACATTTAAAACCTTTCAGCTCTGCAAATCCAGTTAATGCTATAGCCTTACCTCTATTAAGAACTACGTCTCTGCATTGTCTACTGTGACTACATCCTGGTAAACTAAATTTTTACTTCAGCTTGTGTGTGAAACTGGAGCGTTTTCTAGATCTAAGTGTCATGTGCAGCACTACAAGTGGCAAAAGGCTTGTTGGGATATGACGACTGCCATCATGTTCAAAATTCACAAGGTCCAATGTAACTCTCAGATCATGAGTCAAACTGGCAGGACTGGCAGCCACTGTTTTTTTTTTTTTTTTTTTTTTTTTTTTAAGAAAGTGAAAAACACTGGACATCTGAATCAAGCAGCCGTAGAGTCTTTCACGGGTTTCTTTCAGAATACAATGTCACCGTAAAGTATTTGGTGATTCATTTGTAGTTTCTCTGGCTATATTTGTTTCTCCATAGATGTGAAGTTTTTTTTCCTCACCCTTCTTAAATGAGGGAATTAAAATATCACCCAGATTTGTTAGTTTAGTCTGTCTTTAAAACACAGAACAGGTAATGAGTGTACCAGGGATGAGGCTTGCCACCTACCTGTTCTGTTTCAAAGATGTCCCGGAGGTGTTCAAGACCTAGGCTTTTCAGGAACTGCGTAATGTTCATGTCAAGACCAGCAACTATAATAAGAGAAACAAGTCATTATATCCCACACACATCTATTTTCAATAAAATAAAATAAAATGAAGCAATACCACTTATTTTCTCAAAACTCCAAACCCTGATTCTTTGTATAATCAGTTCATCTATATTTATACGAAACAATCCACTTCTACTGTGCGAAAGCTCAGGGCAAAACTCAATGTTCCCTCCTCAAAACCAACTATTAAAAAGCACAAATGATCTGCAGCAAACACAGGCTCAAATTACGATGAGAAGGAATGGAAGAGTGGGTGGATTTTTGCTATGCAATCACCCAGACGCTGACACGGAGCATGCATTCCAAATACCAATCAAAGGATTTAAAAGCTTTAGCCCAAATCCCCCAGTCCTCACAATCATAATTCCTTCATCAAAATAATTCTCATCGGATTTTCTGTATAAAATCAACAGCGAGCATCTGGGCACCCAATCAGATCTGCCTTTGGACTCGGCTCTAATCGCCGACGGCAGGCGCAGCTGAACAGCCAAAGCAGCTCCAGGCAGAGCGTATCAAAACAGAGCAAGCGTCAAGCACTTTGCAACGCAGATAACAGCTCAAGCTGCACCGTATTTTCGGCTAGTCGGAAAGGCTTTTCAGATAAAGCAAGGCCTGCTGTGACACTAAGCTACCGTATTCCCRGCCAGCTAAACTTATCCAGCAGCAAACGCACCTTCTCCTTCCTTCCTTTCGGTTCCTGCTGCTCCATCGCCAGCATTGGACGCCCCTCCTACGGCCAGTTCTGCCAGAGGCCCAGTGAGGTTATCTATACTGCTGGCGGCGGAGAGGCAGGACGGTGTAGACGCTGGTGAGATGAGGGAGGCACTAACGACAGTAGCCTGAGGCTTAAAGCACGTAGGCAAGGCTTCCGGAGGCATCGCATCGATCAGCAAAGCTCGGATATCGTCGGCCTGAAAAACAGAATGAACGTCCAACATGAGGCCCTGTCATCACAAGTCACCGATCTCCGTAAAGAATTTTCTTGGAATTTTTTTGAATTGATCACTCTACTTCCCATTAAAAAGAAAAACTTTCATAACCCCGTCACGGGAATTCACTGTTGGAAGAACATTTTGATTCACTGCTCAGACATATCMACAAAAGTTATTCTGAAACAACTTTCCAAGACTTGGGTTCTCCATTTTTAAAGCTATGGTTCGTCTCATTTCCTTTCTGAGGGAATGACTTCATAGGTGTTAAAGCTAGGAAGAGCAGAGCAGAAACTTCATCTGAAATTCTTTGGAAACTGGGCCAGGCAATTCCACCTCTGTCAGGCTCAGCTTCTGGTTGAACATTTTGCTCTGGGTCAAGGTTTCAACAAAAAGACTCCACCACTCCCTTTGCTATGAAGGCCTCTTACAGTAAAAGAGAAAGAGAGAGAGAGAGAGAGAGAGAGAGAAAGAAAGAAAGAGGGAGGCTAGAGGAGAAGTCTGAATTTACCTAACAACTGGATTTCAAAGTGCCTTTGCTAACTAAATTAAGCAATACCCTCACTTTCAAGAATCTCCTCTTTGCAGGTTCTTGTAGAACATGATTAGGACACATATTCACTTTCCCACGGACAAATCAAATAGAGTTTTCATGTTTCCCATCACAAGGCAAGTTTTCCAGAGCTCGAATTATTCTGAAAGACGYTTTCTGAACTCTGCCCAAATAAATCAATGTCCTTTAATAGGTACTCTCATCAGAAGCGGACACAGCATCCAGTTTGGTTGCATTCTCTCTACAGCAACCATCAATAACATTTAACATGGACACATACATTTGTGTCTCTTTATTAGGCTTTTTAACTGCCTGCCAGCACTACCACTACTGAAAAGGTTTCAGGTGCCAGTTTTAGGAAAAGGTTGATAGCCACCTTCAAATCTCGGGATGTTGTTTTGGAGCTGGTCAAAGAACTGTGATAATATGCAGGGGCTGACCAATATAATCATCCCCTAAACGGTCCCATTCCCCTAAAGCCCCATCTTATTTTCCTCCGAGGTTCAAAGAAATAGTAACCAACAGTACAGAGATKGACAATCATCAGGGAAATTTCTGTTAGGCTTATTTCTGTCGACAAGAAGGTTGATTACAGGAGCGAACCCTTAAGCAGAAGGGAACCTTAAACCACGAGCCATGTCAAGATCTCAGCCAAAGGAAAAAGCCTGGACCCATGGCTAAAGGAAACCACGAACAGTTGCCCCGGAGATGCTCGTCTCCATATACCTCAGTACAGAGAAGGCTGAGGACCGCTGGTGCCATGGAGACATAGAAAGCTATTTAACATGCAGAGACGATCCCTCCAGAGCGGTCTGTGGCTGGCACTCCAACACAAACTTACTGTTGCCAGGTCTAGTGGTGTCTGACCCTCTTGATTCTTCATGGTTGGATCTGCTCCATGCGCTAACAGCAGAGCGCAGAGCTGTGTCCTTCCCTTCTGCGCTGCTTCGTGCAACGGTGTGAAGGCCCATTTATCTGTTGCATTCACGCATGTGTTGTACTTGATCAACAATGCTGCAATATCCACGTGCTGGAAAACACAAGAACACCTTTATCAATGTGTCACTGGTAAAAGGCACATTTTTGGGGGGTGTTAAGAGTGCTTAGAGACCTCTGTAATTTCTCCTTCCTTTCTTTAACCCACTTCTCCGCCTCCTATGTTTCCGTAGTGGTACACTCCTTCAGGTAGCACACTACACTGCAGCTCTGCAGTCATTAAAGATGTATCTGTGCACTACCAGATCTCCCACCAGCACGCACGTGATTGGGATCACGCATAGGCACAGAACTATATTTCTGTTAAATTAGCCAGAGTACACGGCRTGCAGTTTGTGCCAGCTGCAGGAGCAGAGATGATACCTGATCCAGCAAAAAACCTATAGAGTTAACTGCCAAAATATTTGCAGACAGATTTGAACTGGCAACGCAAGCTTATGAGGCTGCAACACTTGTGATACAGTATTAGAAGCTCTAAAGACCAAGGTGTGATACTGCTGAGCCACCACTTAAATGTCTGCACACAGAAGTCTTTCATTGCACTTTCTTTYTCCCAAGACCTTGAACACACGGGAGGCAGCACAAGTTTGGTCTTTCTCCAATAATATTGTATCAGAGAAATGTAATCGATGAAGTTCATTATGAATGCGATAAGGGACAACTGCTTTAACAAAAGTAATGATCTCACAACCCCATCCTTCCATGAACACCCCAKCTTTGAAGTCTTCCAATTTAAAACAAGACAACAGAAAAATGGCACATAACAATTTTACGTGCCACTTTGACCAGTAAAATTACTTGTGCAATACAGCTTACAAATACAAAAGYAAGTAGTAAAAATGAGCAGGTAGGAGCATGAAACGTTGAAATTGTAAGCAGAAGCCCAAAGACTTTTGCCAATGGATTTCATTTTTCCTCTCAGCAGCAATTAAGTGACTCTCAGCAGCTCTAGCGAAAGGGCCCACTCTCTGAATAAACGTGGTTTGGAAAGACCACTGACCTTATTCTTCCCCTCTTCCAAACTTTTAAAGCAATTGCTGTTCCCTTGACTTTTCTGCCACATGACATAAAACCCTACTGAGGGACCTACAGCATGAAGTGCTGGGGGGCAGAACCGGAGGAAATCACTTTTGTGAGGAAAAGGCCGAGCCTGCGAAACCTGTTGGCTACGAACTTCTGAAGCCAGTACTTACCTCTGCTCCGYCTCCCATCACAGAGCTCTGGAGGGGCTGAGGACATCTCAGCAAGAAGTATGGGTCACCACAGGAAAAGCATACAGCAATTCTTAATTAAAAAAGCTGATGGAAGCACCCAACACAGCCTCATTAACTCTTCCTAGAGATGGCAAGGCAACCAAATTAGATAGGCATGATGGTTTTTAGAAGTGATTATCAGTTTGAACTAATCTCTGACATTTCCCTGTGCCAGTGAGGAATGCTTTACCTTGGCATAAAACGCGTGCTTTTTCTTTTCAAGCACAGGAAACAATCTTTGCAGCAGAATCTGCCTATGGACCTAAGGAACGTCCTGGGCATTTATGCTTACGGTAGGCGCTGATGAACAACATGCTTGGTGCTAGGGCCCAATGGCATGAAAGCGCTCTGCACTGCATTTCTAAAGCAGATGCAACCTTCAGCAGGATTTGGAGCTTTTTGCTCTTTAGGACACCGGGAGCCCTGGCTGACACAGGGAATCAATCCAAATGATGTAGGCTGTGTTTCATTGATGTGCGCTCCTTAAGAGAGAGATGAGCATTGCACTTCATATTTCATTTGGATCTCAAAACAAAGCAATCATGTGGATGTGTTAAGATCATCTCTCCTAGATTCYGCTCTTCTTGTGCCAGGGCCACACAGTAACCGACAAAGCATACCATTAGACCATCAAAAACRCTAGTTCTTGAGCTTCCTGTCGTCTACCTGTGATTATAGGCCTTTCTGTTGGGACAAATAGTCTGTGGAGATTCACATTTCATCTCTATTTCCTGGAAACAGAACCTCTGTGTGACTGTGGAAGGCTGGCAGTGATGTCCACATCTTTCTTGCATGCCAATGTTTCCTAACACAGCAATAAATCTAGTGGACACCTTTAACTAGCAGATGCAAGAGACATCAAAGATGCTTCAGAAAACATCTTTGTCTCTTGTACCAATTCCTTCCTTTGCCTTCTTCATGTGKGATTTACAGTTTTGTAACTGTTTTTTCCAACTGCTAACTTGTAAAATTTGCTGACAAYCCCCCCCCCCAAATCAGAGTGTAATAACTAGCAAGGACTAAACACTGTGCAGTGCCTTACAACACAGAGGATCTTTCCTGTACAGCGTCTGAGGACATAGCAATGGAAATAKAAAAGCTGACAAACATGACAAATAACCACTAGCTCTGTTGCAAAACATATATGCGCCCTCCTCCCTGCTGCAAAGAACTGACGCTAAAGACAGAATTGTGGTGACTGCTACAAACAAAATGGAAGGCAATAGTTTCTTAAGTGTGTGAGTACACATGCTATAGAGAAGAYGCAGAAGATGCTGTGCTGTCTTTAATATGACTTGACCATATCTTTAAGGCATGAATTCATATGAAACAGAAAGGAAGACCCTCTGGTTGCCATCCCCACTGCAGTACATCATCCAGACTGCCACTCTTTCTTACATAGCAAGAAGAGCCTAATGGCAGTGCCATTTTACCAGGAACCAACCTAGTGCCTGCTCTGCTGGCCCTCTGCCCTGCTACCCTCGAATGGGTTGCCTTTTCCTTCCCCAGTTCTTGCATCTCAAAAGGTTCCCACTTCCCACTGGGGTGCCAACCACTCGCCCAAGCTTTTGGCACGACCTGCTGAAACCCTCCCTGGTTTCCCTGAAGCTGCTGAAAGCTACTGCTTCCGAAGTCTTGAACTAAGCCATCCAATGGAGATTCATTTCTGGCATCCTCCGAACCTATTTTTGTGTTCCTCGGCTCAAGAACTGCTAATACAACTGCTGTGAAACCATTTACACATGAAAGACAGACCATTTGATAATATTCATTTGGGCATTACTGATAAAACCTTCCAACTGTAAAACCTTGCTCCCAGGGCATTTGCTTTCTGCTTTCAGGCTATATTGCTATCARGCCATTAACTTAGTGCCATGCACATAGACTTTTACTGGGCCTTAAAGCACTGCTGGGAGCTTGTCAAGCACTGTCTCTGTACAATTGCTTGCAATAGATTTCTTCTCACCTCATCCACAATTAAAAGCTGCACGCAAGCAATCTGTCTGGCATCTGCACAGGTGGTGCGCTCACAGATGCTTCCTCCTGTATGTTAATCAGCTAGGAGGACCTGCCTCAYCAGAAAGGGGTTGGATCAGCTGTTGCTGATAGCCCAGTTGCACTAGACAGCTCCTCCAGGACACTCGTACTCCAAATTCAGCCACTTCTGGACAGTTTAGCTTTGTCTGTTTTGGAACCAGATGGTCCCTGCGGCACAGACTGACAGCCTCCTCGTGCTTAACCATAGCTTCCCGCCCCGCAGAGACTAGCAGACCTCTGCTTCCCTGTCAACACCTGCACACAACCCCCAGGAATTGTCCTCCTCCTTCCTCCAAGTCCTCTGGTGACAACTCGAGGTCTTGCCTGTTCTGACAGTYACCCAAAATTTAACATCGTTCAGAACTGTACATCTGCTTGGTTGCACAGAGGCTACGTTCTGGTCATCTTTCCAAACTGCAGCCTATAACCGCTACAGAGTGCCTGAATCTGTGTCCTCCTCAGATCCGTGCTACTGGGGCTGCACGTATTTCAAGCCATCAGAGGCTGAACTTTGCTCACAGCAAGACAGGTGAAATATAAACCGCCTTGGATGCGACTCCTAGAAGGAGTTTGTAGTTTGTTCACTCGCAAGCCTGAGTGCCTGTACCTACCCCATAGGATGCCGCATTGTGAAGGGGGATTAATCCTCCTTTGTCCTGGGCGTTAACATCGGCACCATGCTCGAGAAGGTATTCAGCTACTTCCAAATTGTTGTAGCCAGCTGTAGAAAAGACATAAGAAATCAGGTATCAGGAGAGCTAGACCAAAGGAAAAGCGTTAGGCAGAAAAGCTAAAGCAATTTTTGGACTGAAAAGCTCCTCTTTTCCGAGTAATTGTATTGCCTCCTGAAACACAGCTGCCGTAGTTACAACACACTGTGCAAGACAGTTCTCCGCGAAGCTCTTACTGGGGCAGCCCTGTTTCTTGGTGATTAACATCTGTAACACTGTGATAAAAACACAAGCCTACAAGACCTGRAGAGTCACCCACCTGCAAGATGTAGTGGTGTTGAATTTCTTCCCTGGGTGTCTCGGCAATTGATRTTTTCTTGAGTGCACAGCTTCTGCACTCGTGCCAGGCACCCCTTCTTGGCAGCATCGAGCAAGGCAGCATCTCCCCGCAGCAAGTCCTGGATGTCCGTGTCTCCTTCTTTCACTAAGTCTAGAGGAGTGTTCCCRTCTCGATTCTTTTTTGTAGGATCGGCTCCGTGCTGCAAAGAGCAATGCAGATCGCTACCGTCACGACCACAAGCGTGGCACATCAGCGCGGCGCTATTCTGTGGCGTTAGATGGGGCAGGGAGGATGGCGAGCACTGCCACTGCCCTGCTTGCAGCTGAAGCTGCTTCAGGCACAGGCCTTGCGTATAGCCAGACCATGCCGTCCCAGCAGATGTTAAAGAAAAGTCGGGCACTGCAAACACCTGCTGAGCAGTCCTCCCCCGCTCCTGCAACCTGCCTGCCACCGGCGCTTCCTCCCCGTGCCAGTCTGAGCTAGCGACGCCAGACCCTGGGCTTCCCTAAAAGCCACCCTGCTATCCAAAGGGACTTGTTTCAGAAAGAAAGGCTTTTCCTGCGCTGGGAGAAATACTCATTCCTACACCTTCCACTAGATAACCTTTCGGTTAACAGATATTCTCCAGAACAGACATTTAAGTGAAGAGGTAGTGTCTTCTGAGACCCCTTCAAACACATAGGAGCAAATGAGGTGAAGGGCTCGGTTTAAAGAAAGGCCTTGTAAAAGGAAAGTCTCTCCAAAAAGCCTGTATGTTTTATTTCATTCTTTAAGCAGAACAGGACAAAAAAAGCCCAAGTCAGGAGGAGCCAAGCTCGACGTCCACGGCTCCGCAGAACCGCACAGCAGTGCCAGCTGGCCCGAGAGACGCAACAGGAGAAGTCTTTAGCACATTGCAACGTGAGCATAAACCCTTGGACAGTGCACACCCAGAGCCTTTACAAAACTGTGCCAACTTAAGGGCATGTTTAGCTCTYGCACAGGTGTGATTTTGAAAAGAAAGATTTTGGCACTTCTCTCTGTGGTACATCCATTACTTTGGAGGATCCTTTGAAGCTGAACACAAAAATGGCTATATTCCTGGCGGAATAATCAGACAACTCCAGAGCCCTCCGATGTCTGTAAAATAACATTGTGCTGGAGAAACTGTGAGAGCTAATTCCATGGGAGCTCCTACAGCTTGAGGCAACCTCTGTATTTAGGTGTCACTACCAGGGCCATCACTGAGCCTGCTCCACAGACATCCCTGAATGATACCTTCTGGTTTCCACTGCAGCTGTGTTTCAAACAGATGTGCTACCCCTCTGAATGCTTTTTTGCTAACCAGAGGGACATGAAGTAGGAGAGCTAAAACAGGAGCTAGAATTGGTAAGAATATTGACCAAATTCTAGCACCCTTCTACCATCACAAGGCAGGATATGACCTTACATTAAAAAGTCTCTCAAACTCACTGAAAACATACTGGCACTACCCTCAAGCCTTTTCAAGCTTCTCCCGCTGTTTATAATGAATACTTATTCCACGCTATATTAACCTACATTTCCTCCAGCAGCTTGCTAAATTATACATTAACTTAGCAGTTTTAAATTTCTCAAATACCAGTCACTTTCTAGAAGCCACCTTCAGTTTTTGCTCTGTAACACACCCTCACATAAGTATTTAGAGAGGTTTATTTAACTGCAATGAGAGTTCCAGAAAATGATGAATAGGATGAGGGGTTTTTTGTACTCTTTAGACAAATTCAACTTTTTCTGGTTTGTATGAGTCTTGTGCTACTTGGCTAATATTATCAACTGAGCGTGTTAGACTAAAGTAATACACATCCTGGAAAAAAGTATCCATATTGATGAATCTTTTTATAGTGAACTTACCTTACACAAGGAACCATCTGACGATTCTAAGATGAAAATAAATTCAAAGATACGATAAAGAACTCACTGAATGCAATTAACTTTGATTCTGATCTCAAGCAAAACAGAGCATAAATGCACTTAAAGATACACTGGAGAACTCCAGCTCACGTACTTTCAAAAGCAGCTTGCAGATTTCGTATTTCCCTTTCGCTGCTGCTTCATGCAGAGGAGTGAATTTCCACAGGTCTGCCACGTTGACAGAAGCGCCATGCCTCACCAAGAGCTCAGCCACCTCGTAGTGTCCGTACGAACAGGCGTTGTGCAGGGGTACTAAGCCACTAGTCAAAGAGAAAAAATTAACGGCTCTAGAAAATAAAATCCCAAATGCAATCGTACAAAGTTCCAAGAGAGAAATCACCCATTTCCCCTAGACATTATCCATCTCTTCTGGTCTTTCCGATTTTCACGGCTTTGTTTCCTTGCTGTTAAAGTATCTATGAAATGAACACCATTTTCCTCCTTCAGCTAAATGCTGAACAAGCACCGACTGGTACCACYGCTACAAGCCTGACTTTAATGTTATTAACAACAGCCACAAAGAGCAAGAATCACTGATGTTCTGACTATGGACGTTCGAAGGTAAATTTTGACGAAGGTATATAGCCGCGCAATGGGTCTGAAGTACGGTTATTAGCGAGCACTGCACACCTGATCTCATGGAAAGATGCATAAACATTTTTGTYGGAGAGAGTCTGGAATTTCAGGATYGGAAATGCTTTCCAGTGCCCTACCTTGGACCAACATATCAGAGTGAAAGATCAAACACCAYCACACTATTCTACATGATCTCTTGGCAAACAATGCAAAAACCTGTAAATGCTGTTATCATAATGAACYGAGTAACTAACTAACTTAATAAAAGCCAGCAAAGAGGATTAGAAAAACGATCAGGGAGAATCCTGGTATTTTACCTCACACTATTCAAGCTAATTTTAGATCACCTGAAATATCTGAAAGGCTGCTTTTAAGCATAACAAAGTCTCTGCAATGGACAGAAAGGGGAAGAAAAGAGGCATGAATTACAGTGCCAGATATGTATTCAATAATGGCTTTGCCAGAAAACTAAACATTACTTAACGGTGCATTAAGTCTCCCTACAGCAAATGTCAGAAACGATACAGAACACAAGAGAAAAAATATGATGGTTACTGAAATCCAAAGCAAAACAAATAGAGCGGGTAGAAATATCACACTAATAGAAAACTATGGAGCATATCATGGAATGAAAATTTACCCTTTATCTTTGGCGTGCACATCAGCCCCATGGTGCAACAGATACTCCACCACTGACACGCGGTTATATCCTGCGGCAAAGTGCAGCGGCGTTGAATGACGGCCTTCCAAATCTCTGCAGTTCACATTCTGAGGGCTACAAAGTTGCTGGGAAGACAAAAGAAACAACAAAATCTAGTACAGAACTAAAAAACCCCAAGCCCCAAAACCATCCCTCCCCAACACAAAATTTGATCCATCAATCAAATGTTATAGTTCTAGTTTTATAGTTCTATTATTATTATGCACCAATTTTTAGAAGTTAGCTTTCAGGTAATTTCTTTCCAGATAGGTGAGGTTAAAAATATAGCTTCTCTAAATTTACAGCTGAAACTGCTTCTATAACAAACAAGATTTAAATGGTGAAAGCAGTAAGAAGACGTCTCTAACATATTTAGAAGGCTGAACCTCTAAAACATCAAGCACCAGGTCCAAACCCATGTAAGTCTCTCTGGACAAACTCCATTTACAGCTTAACTGCTGCCTGCAGAAATCTAGAAGTATTGAGCAGGCAGTGAAGGAGACTATACAGATTTTCTGAAGCACAAAACTGTTGCTGCTTGAATGTCAGTGTAGACCAGGCTGAGGTTCGAGGTGACAATTTGTGCAAGATGGTGCATCTGCAAGCTATTTTGCCCACAGACCAAGTATGGAAGATAAGACCAATGCTACCYGTGATGCTGGGACTCCGTGGCCTGACCTTTCAATTTCAGATTAAGGATGATTTAAAATGTGAAGTCTGTTACCTGTTGGGCTTTTGTTTGCTTGCTTTCTGATCAAATAATGAACCTGAGGCCTCTTTCTACTAAACCGCGACTCTGAGGCTCACAGAGTCCTCTTCAGAGAATTATGGCTGCATCCGAATCCTTCAGAGACCTGGCTGGCTGTGTGAAGCACTGGGAGAACGAACACCCACCAACTCGGAGGAGCACCTCAGCACGTCCTCTCAACACATCCTTTCCAGACAGAATGAAGACAGCGGCCTTCCCATTTTCTAAGGTTTTCCCAGCCACTGGGCATTACTTCCATGACGCTTGTAGCAGAAACAGTCTTGCACAGCAATACAAAGTGGAAAATGAATACGAGTTGCCCAAACCTACCTTCACAGTTTCCAAGTCTCCAGCTTTGGATGCTTCTAACAACCGATAATCCACATCAGATGTGCGTACAGGTGTACTTTCTACATAAGGAAAAAGATGAGTTTTTTTTTTTTAAAGGATTATTTAGTTATAGTAACTTGTGCTCAATATATTTTCCAAATTGGAGGGGGGGAAAAAAAAAGTGTCAGCATTTGCAGAAACGCTAAGTTGTGATGTGCAAGTATCTTACTGCCTAAAAGGCTGAATAAGGAGCCTTCGTTTCAGTGTAAGCCTGAAAGATTTAGGCTCTAGTGCTGGTATCATTCTGCCCAACGGAATATCAGTGCTTTGCTTATTCCACATACGGTAAAAACGAGATTTCCACTTCCAGGAAATCTTTGTGCTCCCTGGGACAGATTCAAAGTTTTCCAAAGTTCAAAAGTGCCTTCTCACCCATTTTGGCAAACTTTGCATGAGGCCCTGGTTGCGTACCCAGAGTTAAATGTGCTGACTTTGGCTGCTGAAATTACAGTCTTAGAGCTCTGTGCTTGTGATATATCTCATACTACAAAGCAGTGACAAGGGGATGGGATTCTCCAGACGGGCTCGGGCCACCAGTCGTCCTGGGCACATTGTGACCACCCACCTGYGACACCTTCCTGATGCAACACATGTGCACTGCAGTTGATAGCACCAAGACATCTGCTTAATGAATTCTTTGGCGAAAGCAGGTCTAATAACCTAATAACCAGCTACTTACGCTTTAAGAGAAGCAAAACAGGCAGCATTTTCTAAGAAGCATTGGAAAATAACTAACAAGCTCCCTTGATGAGCTTCCTTACRGCACACAGCCATACTGCACAGTTGTGCCCAAATCACAGTATCGGCTTTGAGTAAAAGTCCTATCTACTGGCCCTGATGTCATCAGAAAGCTGCCTGCACGGTTGTGATCTCAGCTCTGCTGTCAAGGGCGAGGGGAAAAAAAGCCAATACTATGTGGAAAATATTACAAGCTACAAGCACGAGCCTGGCTCAAGATCCGGGTAGCCGTTATTACATCAAAGTAASTCCAACGTTAAGAAAGCATTTCTTTAAATCAATCTTCTGAAAACGAAGCACGCAGTGTTATTTTGTATATAATTTCAGCATTCACTTGATAGCTTTGGCGTACACAGAAAATAATACAGTGTCAATAGCCCTACGCTACCGATACCACGCACTTCTAACATGCATCTTCTCAGCTTTTGGATCTTTCAGTCTCAAACAGCTTCATGGATGTAAGAGAAAGGCAATTCAATTAAAAACAGTACAGTACGATGTCTGAAATTAGTTTTCACAGAAAAATCAATGAAAATGAATTTTTAACTCAAAATCGAACGTGTGTTTTCAGAATAAAGCTTTTTTCTTTTCCGAAATCAAATTCCTATTCCTTTCACAGCAGGGGATATGTTTATTTTTTCCTGATTTCCCTCTTAACATTCTTCTCTCTCAGTACACATATATACAATCACACGCATACTTTAAACAGGTATTGCTATCCTCGCTACCCAGCTACAGGTGTCCCGGGAGGGGATACACTTTAAAAAGGCCCTTCCCTGTGGCGCTGTAAAATGCCTCTTTTTTGTCTGCTTTAAGGCAAAGCTATTTAAAACACTGAGGGAAATGAAGCTTCTATCTACCCTCTGGTTTTCTCAGGAATCTGGATATCCATCTTCCTTGGACTACATGCAAATCCCACTGGAAGGTAAATTACTCCATGCTGCCGTTAATAGTATCTACTGACGCAATTCCTCTCCCTGCTTGCAAACACTCAACAGATGAATGGATAAGAAAGATGCAAGTGCTCAAGCACTTACATGAAAAATAGCGGTGCCCTCTTCAAATATCTGTTTTTTGTGTTTTTTTTTTTTAAATACAAGAAAMAAAATACATTGTTTGCTAAGCAGTATCCAGAGAACTTCTACAATAAAATCGCTCTCCACTGGACAAGCAAAGCATTTGAAGCGGAAGCGCAAACGGTTTAGTAATTATCAATATTTTTCAGCTTGTGCTCTCAAACTCTGATCAGCACCAATATATATATATTTTTTAACAAATATGCTTCCAACAGGCCTAGCAGTTTAAACATCATTTAAATGATGCGAGTTTGTTTTTATATCTCATGCAAGCACCTTCATCTCACAGGACTAACAGTTCCCGCTCTGCGAAGCACCGCAGATGCTCTGCTTGGGACTACTGAAGTCGGGAGTACCTACAGGGCAGCTGATGAGAGAAAAAGGTTCCTCCCATGCTCAGCATTACTCTACTCTCCCTGGAACCGGCTACAAAAATAAATCCATCTGCCTTCCTTCTATTTCCCTACGGAGCAGCACGCTACACATCCAGAAGATGCTTATTTTCTTCCTGATTTTTATATGAATCACTGAAGTGAGCAGGTTTTTTTAATAAAAGTAACAGATAGAACAAACAGTAAATGTGTGCACATGGTGGCAGAAGGGAGGGATGAGAAAAACGACAGCAAGTCTCTCGCACCGAATACGAAGCAAGATCCACAGCTGGGGAAGGAAGGGGGCTGCTGATGTCCAGGTACACAAGCCCTTATTTTTACCCACCACTGAGAATCTGCTGCACTGCTTCGTTTCCCATCTGCGCCGCTGTGAAGCCTTGCAARGAGATGATGGAGGGATCCGAGCCGTAATTCAGCAGGAGCCGGCAGGTTTGCARGTGACCTGCTAAAGCAGCCCTGTGCAACGCTGTTTGACCAAGGGTGTCCAGTGCATTCATCTGGAAAAAAAGTAAAAAAAAATAAAATAAAAAATCAGCAGCAATATAAAACAAAACAGCCTTATAACTGAAAGCCTCCACCTCTCCCTGCTCTTAATAGGAAGGAAGCGCAGTAAAGAGAATTTGCCAGCATACTAATTTATCTCCAATCCCTCTGCATTGTCACTAAACAAAACCAAATGCCAACGTATGTAGACAGTCCAGCGTATAGATAATTCACAGCACATGTTTTCCTATCTTTCAATAAAGCAGGTTATTCATCTGCATGGCTAACACCACAGGATCACCAAAACCGTACTTTAAAACGGCGTTCAATCCTTTGACAAATTTGATGAAGATGAACCTTGTRCAAGAAAAGCAAAACTCTCACAGAAGAAGAGTGAGAGGTAAATAATTAACCAAACCATCCAGAGATCTTTCAGCTTCATGGAAATTACCATCTGTCATCCTCAGAAGAGAAATTAGCTCAACATTACTCACCACCAGGAATTAAAGCGAAACAAAGGTGTCAGATGAAGAATTCGATGAAGTAGGAAAAAAAAGAAAAAAAAAAGAGGCTGGATACAAACAGCCCATTTTCCTCCTCCTTTTTTTGATCTTTTAAAGGCAGCTAAGTGTAACTGGATATAGTTCTACCCAACTGAAGACTGCATAAACAAGCAAAACAGAATAAGATCATGAAAAGGTATTGCTTTTAAAGAGTACAATGGAAACCTATGCCTGTAAAGATTTAATAGAAGAATCTGAAAAACTGGAAGCATCGCCATGGTTTCATATCACAGAAAGGAAGAGAATAATAAAGAGCTTTAAAAAAAAAATCACAAAAATAACTTTTCAAGACGATACACTCTAGCTAGCAGCTATTCACGACAAATTTAAATGCAGATGCCCAACAGCTTTTTTTTTTTAATCACTATGAAATACTGGACCGCTCTGTATTCTCTGAAAGTTACTCAGAAGCCGTTATCTGCGTGCAAGCCTGCGAATGGCAGGTTGTGAGCTGCATGCATAACAGACTCTGCTGCTGCAGAAAAACAACTTCCCACCTAAACTGCAGCCTGCAAATCTCGCCACATTTCCATGAGAGCTAACTGAAAAACCGTTTTAGTTAGGATGCATATTCTGGAACTAAATGAAGATTGATTATGGGGATAACTATGCAGAAAATACCTCTTATCGGACAGGGTAGCGAGATATCTGCTTCGCAGCAATATCAAGACATAGGTAAGAACAAAGAGCTGCCAGAAAGTCAAGTGGAGCGCAATTAGATAGTGCCAGAAATTGTTCCATGTCCCAGAGCAGTCCTATGTGCTGGTAAAGCAGGAATTTCTCAGATCACAAACCTCTCCTGCGGACAGATGTACGGGAAGGGCAGTTCTGCRTCCTTCTAATTGTGCTCAGGTCACGCCAATCTAACGGGATTTCCCTAAGAGTTTTGCTTTGTTTTAAATAAAGGCTTAGTCCTATCATAAATATTAACTAGAGGCTGGATTTCCCMAAAGCCCATCACTTTATTCAGAGGACGATCATCTGTTCCAGGACACCGGATACCTTTCGCCACTGATAAGGGCACAGAGACCAGCAGAAGCTTGAGGCTAGGCAGGGCTAGTGACAGCAAAGGCAGACTGAACTGACGCTCGAGGATACTGGAAGTAGGTGATTGCACTCCCTTAGCCCAAGAACGAGAATCATCATTAAGGCTTTCTGCATCGCTGAATTCCTGCGCTAAACAGAAATCATTGAAGAYGGCAGCAAAGCATTCACACTGCACAACTCAGTGCCGACCGGGCACCTGGAAAAAATGTTAATATTCACTTGAAAGGAATACTGGCAAAGTCATCAGATYCCCCGTATCACGTGTCTCGCACAGGTCTCCTTTCACCTCCAAACGATCATCCTTGCCAGCAACCAATTCTCGGGGCAGAACAGCTCCAGTCCTTTGAAGGAACGCCTGCTCACGTACGGGACAAAGAGGGCTCCAGATGTTAGAGAGGGACAGATGTGCCAAASAAAGCTGTTCTTTCCCCCAGGAGCAGAATTAGGCTTTGGAGGGCACTTCCACAGGGACCGTGTTCATGTTGAAGCAGATCCGCTATCACGAGTCCTGCAGCGCTTCCCTAAAACAAGCCTGAGAAGGTATTGCACTAAGGCTGGAGGCCACAAGATTTATTGCCAAGTAAAAATCAATGTGGGTGTTTAAAACAATTTGAGAAGCACGATATGCTGAAAGAAATCTGTTATTCCAGAAAAAGAAGACATATTGAGATTAAACTCTCAGAAAGTCAGACCTGGCAAGACATACTGAGCAGCTGTTAACCCAGACAGATGAGGCCTAAAAATGTGCGCCCTTTAAAAAGTTGAAATTTAAACTCTGTTGCTGAAAATGTAAAAAATCCAAGCCATGCTGCATTATTTGTGTGTGGAGAAGCCCGATCATTCTGGCTGCCCTAATCAAGTAAGTGGGACTCATTCGACTGGATCCCCTTTCTGAGCAGTGTGAAATTAGAAGGCCACAGCTCTGAATCACTTTGTAGGCAAATCTTCTGCAAGGTGTTAAAAACAACAGATCTGACAGCTTTTATTCCACAGCACTCAGTCCCCGGATCCGATTTCTTCACCTTTTCCTGTGAAAACAGCCACTCAAAGCACGACATAAAAGCAGAATGTGGCTGTCAGATGAAAATTGGTTTTAAGTAAGGCTTTCCTTTGGAATTTAGCAATATTTCCCACTGCAGGATTCCTTCCACTATTCCCTTTCATCCCTTTCATTTCCTTTTCCCCATCACGGATATACGCAGGAGAGCATCAAAATGGTCGTACGTTATCAGGCACCGAAGGGATTCTTCCTCCCCGCACGGCTGCTGTCTCCGAGCAGCGCACAGAGCTACAGCAGTATTCCCGTGTATCGCCAGGCACTCGCGGCAGCTCAACAGCTGGGACCTGCTCAGGGAACCTTTTGGCAAGACATCGTAAGCATATCGGCTTTCCGTCGGTGTCAAATGCCGGAAATATCCTCCTACCCCCCCTTGACACTACAGCAGCACAAAATGCAACCGCTTCCAAGCACCCCAACGTTCTCCGGGAAAAGACCGTTCTAAAAAACGCACACCCTCGAAATCGCGCGTGAAGCGCGTGCTTTGCCAACAGTTCCAGCATCACAGCAGCCCTCCTTGCGACAGAAGCGCTCTAGCTGCTCTCCTGCTGCATTTATTTTTGAAGACAACTTGCAATCTGTTTCGTGTCTTTGCGCATCGCTAACAATAAATGGGAGAGGAGTGAAAAGGCGTCAGTGGCAATTTCAAGCTAAGTCAGGAAAAAAAACTGGTCTAGTTTGACACTGAAAGCTCCTAAATATTCCAGTCATACATTCCACAGTTTCCTCTTTGCATGAAAGCCAAAGATTAATGTCACCAAGTTTGGATGTCTAAGCAGCAAGAAAAATTGAATCATGTAATCGTTAAGGAACACAGCGTTCTTCAGAGTGTAAAATCTGATGCATCTCTGAAAGGAAACTTACTTTTTCAATGCTTACCCTTTCCTGAGAAAAATCATACCTTTATCTGAAAAGTGAGAAGCAAACGTATTGCACGTCAAGATTATCGAAGAGCATTCAAGTCTTTGCTGTGGAGGTCTAGATAGATGGTGACTATTTGCAGAGCCATGATCATGACAGGTTGGCGACATGCAACTCTGATGCCCAGAAATAACYGCATTATGCAAAGGTCCAGAAAGCAAGATCCTTCCAGCACAGCAAAATGARCAGGGACACTATCCGTCAGGCAAACGTGACTTTAAAGAGGCACATTTCTTCTCTTGCAGAAGAACAGTTTCAACGTTATCCTATGGAAACCTAACATAACTAACCAAATAGCATCCACAACATCTCTAGTCTTGACCAAGATGCTAACAAACTTTCATGTTTGCAGCTCTTTCTTTCTGTCATTCCAATCCAGAAAGGACTTTAATCCCCTTCTTCTACACTACTAGAAAGCTGAATGTCTTTCGGAAGATACTAAATATCCTGTGTATCTGTAAATTCAACTAAGAGGCTAGTTATAAAATACATCCAACTTTCTAGCAACACAACAAAACAGTATGAAAACCACTTTTTCACTAGTTCACTACCTTTAAATGATTTTTTTTTAAATCATCTTTTTAAACTATTTTTAACTTTTTTTTAACACCATCTTCAAAGACACAATTGTAGCACTAGAAGATCTGCTTATGGGTCTAGTAAAAAAAAAAAGCAATAGCTGATGGTTGAGGATTCTTTACAGATTCTCTCCTTTTAATTTTCATAAGGTATTTTGAGGATATTCAACATCAAATAAGCAGTGCTGTGAAATGCTGCTTCACACCATGGTTCAGGCAAACAAGCAGCAAATAGGAACGGCTTTTAAAACCAGACGTTTATGTTTTGACTAACATTCTTGAAGAAAATTCTGCCCCATCCATTTGCCACCAAAAACATACTTCTGACTGATTTTTCTCTCAAGTTTTCTTACCTGTGCTTTAGATGTATAGTTGACAGTCAACTCCTGCAAACTCAACTAGTGAGCTACTGAAAGGACCTTCACTGACCATGGGATGCAGATGGCTTAGATGCACCATACTGATGTGCAAGCAATGTGCACCAAGGATGCATTTACAGTGCAAATTAGAAATTTAGTCCATGTCCTCAGTAAGGTCCAGCAAGAGGTATCAAAATATGTGATTCATGGGTATAAGCTGACTCTTGGCAATACTAGTGTTCTTAAAAGTGTTCCTGTAAAATAAATCTAGATCAAGCGCACGTTGCTCAAGCAGTTCTCCACTTTTTCTCAGTCTGGCAAATTTCAAACAGCAAGTTCAAACGGAAATAAAATTAAGGACAGCTAAATTCAGTTCCAAGACCAGGAACCATCTCTTGCTCATCCCAAGCAATTTCCCTAAAGCAGCCTTTGCTATTCCTAAACATACATACTTCACAAATATTATCTCACTTTTGCTGTCTAATGCATAGCAACTTCTCACAAAAACAGCAGAATTTTCTCTCCATTGCTACAACAAGCCCAAACGATTTCCAACCCGCAAAACCTTAGTGCTTTCCACGACTTTGTTTCCTAAATCCATTACTGGCTGTTTTTTGTGGATCAGCTCTACCTGCCTTTGGCACTGTATTTCAGAAGGGGAAAGATCCACTTTCTTTGAAGCCCTAGTTACTCACCTGTTTAAAACTGTTAATCTCTCTATAAAATTCAGTAACTGTTTCCAAAGGTAGCTTAAAGCAGACTCATCTCATACCTTGGATTTAAGAAATGGTGGCAAAGTAAAGAAAACATGGTAGGCCTCATCTATCCATGCTTCAGTAAAGCATCTGACGTGCGGTCACATGGGAAATGACTATAGAAGCTAGAAAAAAACAGAGACTGGTTGAGGAACTGAACATACYGAAAGGGGATGGGCTGCCCTGGACTGGTTATGGCGCTGATCTTCTTTAATAGTTTCATTAATGATCTTGGCACAGGAGAATTGTGCTGAAGGGCATGAGTATGGAAAAAATCAAAAGAAGGGATCAAGCGTCGCTGTGTACTACAAGACTACAGCGCGGTCTGAGCRTCATTGGGTCACGTCTATTAAAACGGCAAAGGCAATCCCAGTACGCACCAGTCCAAGCATTTCTAGTGGATACACGGAAGCACGGTGTCATTACATAAGGCAGTGGGGGAATGCRTTCAGTTCTTGCTTCCCGAGCTCCAAGATTCACTCTTGTGCTAGTAAAGAGAAGGATCACGAGACTGATCAGGAAATGGAGAGGTTCCTTATGTGGGAAAACCTGGAGTTTGGAGGGTTTTTCAGCCTACCAAAACAAAGGTTAAGRAGAATCAGTCTGTTGACTATGAATGAATGCATTAGCAAAGGAAGCATCAAAATGGAAAAGACGTATTTAAACTGCAGGACAGTGTTGGTCCAGGAGTAAATTAATATTTACTGAAAAGCAGCTCTGTAGGGGGCCTAGATTTACTAGCTCGTGAGATCCTCTCTTGTCACAAATATGACTAGACAGGATCAAAGGGCTAAGTACATCTGAACACACCTTTTAAAGTAACTGAAATGCCTCTGCAGAGTATGCAAAGCCTTGACAAGGCACAAAAAGAGTAAGCAGGAAGAAAAAGCTCTTAGAAATACAGCAAGGGGATAATCAAGAACCTGAACCGTGCTTCAGGGATTAAAGCAGCAATGTTCCAACACTCAGAAGCAAAGAAATAGCAATATCAAGGTGCCTGATGAACTAACAGAATACCTACAGTCAAAGCATGAACAAGAGGCCAGATGAAAATATACAAGCAAGACAAACATTTTAGCGTGATTAAATACACCAAGTTAACTAATTAATACTCCAGAGCATATCCTATCTGGGAACTTCAAAGTGCTTCATAAAGCCTTAATGATCTACATCTCATGAAAGTCCACAATTGCATTATCTATCATTTTACAGCTAAGGAACTTTGGACACAGATGAAGAGGGACCTGATCCACTGCAGTATGGAAATATATGSTTAATTTTAACAACGCGTAGTCTCCTGCCAAGTGCTTAAGTGCTTTGCTGGATCACAAATATGAATGGATTTCCCAGAATAACAAAGGAAGCATATATCAGGACAGGAACGAAGAATGAGCTTTAAGTACCATCATGAATCTCTATTTGCATACTTTCAACTGAAAAAGTATGGAGAACACCCACTCAGCATGATTCTTTAGATAACTATGGGCTACTCACCATGGTCACACAGTCCACAAGTCATTCATGGATCACAACTGGAAACCCCTGCTTCAGGACATAAAAGAACTACAGGCTAGCGTCAGAACGCCCTACTGACACAAAACAACAAAATTTGGCCATTCCAGTAAGGCTGATGTTTTAATCCCACTCCCATAATACCCATTTTTCAGTTTGCTCCTAACCTGGCTGCATAGAGACAGATTTTCAAGGGAACACTGATTTAAATACCCACAGTATAGTAGCAGGTTTTCCAGAAACACTCAGCATACAAAAATTCCTTATATTTCATAGCAGGTAGCTGTTAGGTACCAATACATTCAAAACTCCAGCAGGTCCAGTTCAGTGCTTACCTGAGAACCATCACTATCGAATTCACGGGCAATACTGGATCCATAGATACCTATTTCTATGGGCAAATGAAATCTTATCTTTTCTGATGCATAGGTAGAGTTATGATCAGTGGTGCAGAGTCTAGTTGGAGGCCTGTAGCTAGTGGTGTCCCCCAGGGGTCAGTACTGGGTCCAGCCCTGTTCAACTTCTTCATCAATGACCTGGATGAAGGGACAGAGTGCACCTCAGCGAGTTTGCTGACGATACAAAACTGGGAGGAGTAGCTGATACGCCAGAGGGCTGTGCTGCCATTCAGCATCCAGACCTGGACAGGCTGGAGAGGTGGGCRGAGAGGAACCTCATGAAGTTCAACAAAGGCAAGTGCAGGGTCCTGCACCTGGGGAGGAATAACCCCAKGCACCAGTACAGGTTGGGGGTTGGCCTGCTGGAAAGCAGCTCTGCGGAGAAGGACCTGGGAGTGCTGGTGGACACMRAGTTAAGCATGAGGCAGCAATGTGCCCTTGTGGCCAAGAAGGCCARTGGTATCCTGGGGTGCATGAGGAAGAGTGTTGCCAGCAGGTGGAGGGAGGTGATCCTCCCCCTCTACTTGAGGCCACATCTGGAGTGCTGTGTCCCATTCTGGGCTCCCCAACACAAGAGAGACGTGGCACTACTGGAGCGAGTCCAGCGAAGGGCTACAGAGATGATGAGGGGACTGGAGCATCTCTCCTATGAGGAAAGGCTGAGAGAGCTGGGACTCTTCAGCCCAGAGAAGAGAAGGCTGAGAAGAGATCTTATCAACGTGTACAAGTATCTGAAGGGAGGGTGTCGAGAGGATGGGACCAGACTCTTTTCAGTGGTGCCCAGGGACAGGACACGAGGCAACGGGCACAAACTGAAACACAGGAAGTTTTGTCCGAACATAAGGAAAAACTTCTTCACTGTGAGGGTGACAGAGCACTGGCACAGGTTGCCCAGAGAGGTTGCTGAGTCTCCATCTCTGGAGATATTCAAAAGCCATCTGGATGCGATCCTGTGCAACGTGCTCTAGGTGACCCTGCTTGAGCAGGGGGGTTGGACTAGATGATCTCCAGATGCCCCTTCCCACCTCAACCATTCTGTGATTCTGTACGTTATTAACAGTCAATTTGGGAAAATGATAATTAACAGTTTGAAYGAATACAAATGGTCTTCTCTACCTCTCTCCCTTCTTCCCTCCCTGGGAAAATCTTGGTGATATATCACCACATCAGGATTCTCAAATGTGATAAATTCTGTCATAGTGTTGTCATTAAGTTATTTTATGATTTCATTAAGCTGCTGTGGAAGTGAATCAGACACTGAGATCTGGAAATTAGCTCTCATAYGGGCCTATAAATTACAATTCAGTGTTTCAAAATAAAAAGACTTGAAATAACTGGATATACAATTACATTGCTCTCTCCTCCTAGCACTTCAAGAGTGACACTCCAGATTGTTATCACAGGTGTATTTCTTCATTTCTAGCTACTTGAATGAAGATGAAGACTCAAAGATAGGAATCTGAGCTCCCTTAAAAGCAAAAACTAGGAGATTGTTTACATTTTAACAAGTAGAAAGAAATTACCTGTCAAGAAAAGTTTTTGAGAAAATAAGTAGCTAGCTAAATTTATCATTATCATGAAGGCCAAGTTTGTTGCTAAGAACCTGAAATACTTCTGAAAAACGTTTAGAAGACAACCTAAATAAAGGTTATACTTTTCTTCACCTTTAACTGATAACTTGTTGAATCGTGTTTGTAAGCAAACTTCACCATAGGCTCAGAAATTACTTGCGCGTGTTTAGGTCAGTGCCTATCAACGGCTAAAATGGGGTGGCAAATCAATCTGACCAAGAAAATAAGAACAGAGTAAGTGCTAAAGGATGCCCAGCATTAGGCTCTTCAACTCAGTGTCAGCAAACTGGGAGACTGGATATTTCAAGCTCTCAAGAGAAGTCAACAAGAGACACCCAAATGACCACCTTTATTAAAAACGAGTAGCACGATCCATTAAAAATGAGTAAGCTAGACTCCTAAGCCTGTATTCAGTTACCTGGAGAGGAGACCTAATTTTGAAATGGGATACCTGAATATCCCAATCTGATTTAAGATAAACACACTTTAAGGTTAACATGGGCCGTGCAAGGCACACAGAAGAAAAAGCAACAGCTGTCATGAAAACTAACACTGTATTTAACCAATATAACCCTCCCTCTGGCCTTACAGAAAATATATTTCAGTATATTTACCTTCGCTCCATGTTTATGCAGAACTTCCATGACATCATTATGAGCTTTTTCAGCTGCAACATGCAAAGGTGTCATGAAGCTAGAAGAAAAATGGAAGATATTAGTTTTGTATTCCTAATGTGACAGCATCCTTTGGAAAACTGCAAAATTTCAGGAACTTACTCTTTGTTTTTCTCATTAACATTCGCTCCTTTCCTGAGCAATAGTTCTGTAACTTGCTTCCGCTTGGGATGCACAGCGGCCACGGCACAGTGCTGCAAAAAAAGTAAATACAGAATAAATAAATATTGCCACTGTAGCTGCAGAGATGAGAAAGAGCTTTGAAGGCCACAACTTCATCTTTACATATTCTGCTGAACAGCGGTCTACAAAAGTTGCAAACAGCATTGTACAGAGTTCCATCATATTTCTGCCTGAATACACAACACCCTGAACAAAACACAAGCTAGTGACCAGCGCTAAATTATTCTGCTCAGAAAAACAATTTTTGTTTTAAAGCTTCAGCACCTATGAAAAAGTGGGATGTTCCCAACTGCATTAACAAGATAGGGGGACAAAAAAAGCACATAATACACAAAGGAGGTAAAGACAAAGAGCGTGAAATGACTTTCCGTAGAGTTCCCACACTTTCTAGTATCAAAACAAGAGCCTTTAGAATGAGACAGATCCCAAGAAGCACCTGAAAAGTGGCAAGAGTACTGATACTTTTCCTCCTCCAGTTTCATGGTTTTCAGTATGAAATAACTAGGGCATGTCCAAGTTTTCCGAAGGTAGGCTTTGTAAAACACAAAGATCAACTGTTGCTCTGAAGAGTGGCAGCATTTCTGAGGCCTTCCAAATAATAATATATTTATATTTCCTGCCAATAGGGTAAATCAGCATTAAAAGTAGCAGAAGTGCTGAAAAATTGAACAGAGGAGCAACAAAAGTATGTATTTTTTTTAATATTGGTACACAGCTCTTGCTAAAGATGAGTTAGAGATACGTTCTACAGCCTTTGCACATTTTAAAATAAAATCGGATGTGAAATTAAATAGGTTTCTTAGGAGTTCACATCCCTTTACACATCATTTGGCGAGCACTGCCACAGCAGCAGCCTTTAACGTCCTTCGTGGAAAAGACCGACGGGGAATGACACTGTCACTCATTTCATGGCATGCAGCTGGACGCAAGACAGATTGACCCCACGGGCTTCCTTTGAGACAGTATACTTAATTCTGTTCTTAAATTTTCTTTTGCYGGCCAAACCTCAGAGCAACACTGAAACATAAAGCGGGTGCTTGCTTTGGCCTTTGTGGGGTGAGTGAGCACTGACTCCACTGCCTCGTGGTAGAAGAGGCTGCGCTAAGGACAGGGATACTTCAGCTACATTGCACTGATTGCACATCATCTTGTCCCGTCCTAGAAGCTAAACCCGTCCTGCCACTTGGATGGGAGACCACCGGGAAGTCTCAAGTATGGCAGGCAGAAGTTGAGAAATCACAGTCACACGCTTGCTGAAGAGTGGACCAACGATACCAGTCAAGCTGAAAGAACCCCTTTTGCCTAGCCGCCTCTGCAGAACGAGCGGACGGAGAAGGGCAAAGAACAGCACAGGACTAAGAAGTCATCGTTACAAAGCTAAAGAGACGCCACAAAGCGACAGTTGATACAGTCAAGAAGGGAAAAATAACRTCATCTCGAGCTTCCTACTGTCTTCCTGTCCAGCCTCTAAATGTCTCTTCTCTGTCTTGCTCCTAAGTTTAGGCTAGGAGGCCAAGTCCGTCATGGAGAGAACAGATACGGATGCCTGGTAGATAAYACTGCTGAGCACAGTCGTGGTGTTTTTAACACTAAGTATGCATTTGTGTGCCTGCGGCTGAGACTTATCACTGCGAAGACAATATTTTATTAAAGTACCATAGCTATAAAGGTTTCAATAACACCATCAGTCCCACTAAATTTCAATGTCTTCACCGCACCTGTGATACCGGCTGTGTTCTTTGCCTTCTCTGCTTCTTCAAACAACGAAATAAGGGTAGGACAGGAAAGTCACAAGCACCCCTGCTTCACAGCTATCAGCAGTATTATTCCAGTCTAAGACACTGATATACACCTAGCATCTTCTCTCGCCACTGTCTTAGGYACCCTGCGAAGAAAACTTGGCATCCACGTTTGCCCACATAAAAGACTAAGGAAGCACTGGGCCACCTGGTTGGAATTTGGCCCCAGCAAATACACAGCAACTGACTAACAGAAAAAGAGGCAGCAAAAAGAAGCGAATTACGTGCAGGTGAGCAGTGGCTTAAGGGTTTCTGAAACACATCAGGAAAGAAAAAAAAAAAAAGAAAAAAAAAAAAGGTGTGTGGGGGATAATAAAATTATATAGTGTTATCTCCATACTGGTGATTTATATTTAAAATATCAAGTGCTTGATGGCAAACCCTCAATCTCAAATGATGAATGCGCTTTCATAACGTAGAAATAAAACCTCTCAACTAGTGCTACCAGCACATTTATCATAAAAGTAATGGATTGACTGTATAATCTCACCAGTGCAGTTTCATGCGACTGTGGCTGCTTAAAATTAATGATCTCCAAAGCAAGCGTCTTTTTCACTTTGGCTAGGTCTGCCTCTCTYGCTGCTTGTAGCAAAGAATGTCCTTTGAATTCATCTGTTGGAGAAAGAGACGTAGTTAATATTCAGCAACGTCACATTTATAAATGTTACTGGAGAAAGGTAGCTATAATTAACTAAGAGCAAATAAAAGTATTTCTGTGTATCGTCAGGTAGCAACTAACCTTGGAGGCAGAACATAAAACATGGCTTAGTGAAACCAAAGAGGATATTTTAGGGGAGAGGGGAAGGAGTTCCTTGAGAAAACCCTTACAGCCTTTCTCCATCTCATCCTCCTCCCACCTGATATTAAAAACATCGGTGACCTCTAAGTTATCTATCTGTTCAAGGGAGCACTCTGCTAGTAAGTGCTCTGCAGAAGAAAACAGCAACGAGGTCGCTTTTCAAGACCCTTACTGTATTTGCAACTACAAATAATTTAAAGTAAAGCCTAAGCATATAATTTAAACAAAAAATATTAAACTACGCGTATTTGTTAACAGTCTTAGGAAAATCTAACTGGTTAAGTACCAGTCTGCTCAAAGGATGGAGCAGGTTTTGAGAGCAGTTATTTCTTTGCAGGTGCAGAGAGGTAATTTTCTTCCTTTCAATGTCACACCTTGTTCAGTTCAGCAACCGGCTGAATAATTTCAGCTGAAAATTAGTTTGAATTTGAAAAGGTAGAAAACTGTTTCTCTTAAAATCTGCAAATGAAAGGCAGGTATGCAAGGATAAGGTCTGAACTTGGGAACTAGAAACAGCTTGGCTTGAAATGCCAAACTTGTTAAGAGAAGCTTTCTTCTCCCACCCTCATTTTACATCTGCTGCATTTGTGGCTTCCTCTTAATCAAAATCACTTCATTTCAAATATAACTCAAATTTCTTTGTAAACATAACATTAGGCAAAATACAAGTACAGATAAATCTTGAAATAACAAATAAATATAGTATTATTCCTAATGTAACAAAACTGAAAAACTCAAGAATACACTAAATATATCTTATTCAGGGTATGCAAATAGAGGATGTCCTTACTTTTCATCAAAATGATGTCGAATTTGATATCAAGGTCAGGCTAACGCACACAATTTAGTCATTATCAGTGGAGAGGGATTTTGTCACCCCCCCCCCCCCAAGAAAAGAAAGAATATATAGAAAACAAAACAAAAGTTTAAATGGATTTTTCTGCTTGCTAATTTGAACCGAGGGTCAAGCTTGCCTCAACGCCTCTCCCAGGTTAGCCCAGAATAGAGGGAGGAGAAGGGCGGCTCGAAGGTAACAACCCTTTCCTCCTCTCTCCTAGAGGCAAGCGACCCGCTGATTCAACAGTACCTTCTGGCCTTAAACATGTTAAATCTCAGAAATCCAGGCGATATGACGGCTGGCGCATTCGAGGTACCTGTGCAGGCAGATGCAGGTAGACCSGAGAAGCACGGCTGCATTTATCCTGCTGCTTCGCTTCGACTCGTGCTTGATGAGGACGCTCTCCTGAAAGGAAAGCACCCTTCCYGCCTGCCAGCCGCTATTTCCAGCCCGGAATACTCACAGGTCAGCCTCTCCCTTAGCTCCGGCGTGGGAGCCATGTCGACGGCGCTCTTGCCGTGGCAGTTGACCAAGGTGGGATCGGCGCCATGACTCAGGAGCAGGGAGCAGACCTCGACGCGGTTCTTGGAAGCGGCCTCGTGCAAGGGGGTGAACTGCCAGAGGTCCATGGCGTTGACGCAGGCCCCGTGCTGGCGCGGCAAAGAGAGCGCTGCGTTAGCAGCCAAGCAGCGGCGCCGACGAAAAGCTCGCCGGGTTTTCACTCCGCTACGAAAGCCGGTCCCGTTTTTTCATGTATATGCGTATATACGTGCATACACAAGCAAAACAGTCCATGTCTCCCCTAACACCCTTAAATCAGTAGTAATTACTTTCCATCCTTCCACTTACCTTAAGCAGCAACTCTGTAACTTCATAGTGTCCATACGAACATGCGTTATGGAGAGGCACAAGACCACTGCACGGAAAGAGAGAAATGACATATGTATTTAAGCAGCATTTTTCAAGAAGCAGGAACTTTTTTTTTTCTCTCTCTCTCTCTCTCGATACACAGAAATCAAATTAAATTTTAAAATTCAAATATTTAAAAATTAAGATTCACCATCTACCGGGAAAATCCAGCCTTTTCCAACAACATGTTACTCGAGGGTGGAATTTAAACATCTTTTGCCTAGCAGGCCAGAGGTGTTCAATCTACCATTAGGACTGGTATTAACTGTATTTGAAATGATCTTTCTTGGAGCCATTATGGGGGGAAAGAGAAGTCCCACTCCACATTCAGCGCTCTGTTTCCACCTAAATGTGCACTCCTGTTTATTTTAAATGCTGTGTGAAAGGCAAAACTCCCCCGAAAATGCTAACCTAACTCCTGGCTGTATTACAAAGAGGTACAGATATTCACAGGCAGCAGACCGAAATAGCTGCTCCAGACTGTGTAACGACCTGATTTTACTGCATTTTTGACAGCGCAACCTATTTCCCTGTGCAAGAGACCTATGAGAGGCTCCCCGTAATTTTTGTACGGCCATATCACTGGAGACTGTTCTTAAAAATGACACTAGTCAAGCAAATGACAGGRGTCTAGTCATAAGCACGAGACATTACTGCAAAGGAGAAAATGAGTTTAATTAAGTCAAGCAGGACAGGCTAGTCAGGGCTCAACAATGCAGGATGCACAGGACACCAAAACCAGGACTTCACCTTCACCAGAGACTGCTGGAGAAAGAGCTGTCACAGACAGCTTAGCATGTTTGAATTGCTGTCAAGTTTAATGTGAAATCAGTGTATTGTTTTTAGGGTTTTGTTTTGTTTTGTTTTTTTCTCTCCACACATTCAAGCCTAACTCAGCTACTTGTCACCTGGAGATTCTCTCCAAGCGCCCAGCTTCGGCCTTATTAAAACATCTACGCAGGGATTCTCTACCAGCTGATGATCAGATTTCCAGAAGGTGTGAAAAGACGAAAAATCCCTTAACAATGCTGGATCTACCTGAACAGGCATTACGTACAGCTTTACTCTGTTTCTGTGACCTAGATAACATGTCACCATGCACTTCACAACTTCTCCGATTAAAAAAAAAGCCAAAACACCACCAACAAACGTACAGACAAAAGCGCTACAGTTCGGTCAACCTTCAAGAGTTTAAGTAGGCTTGGGACAAGTTTGGAAAAAAACAAGGATCTTTATTTAAATTAGTTAACGCTAGGCTGGACTCAACAGTAAATAACAGTATAGAAAGTGTCTCAAGTTCGCATGTCACCTCTGCAGCCTCTGAATGCAAAACGCATGCCTTGAACCAGAGGCCTAATTTCTACGACGCTGGAGCTAAGCTCTCCTACCAGACCGCCGTGAGAATCATCTCCTTAGAAGTCAGGAACGTATGGCTGAGAAAAACATATGATACTTGTGATTCCAGATTTCTCACTGCTGTGCCCGCTTTGTTGGAATCTTACTCAACTACCGCGCTTGCTGCAAAAATGGAATATTTTAGCTTCTGCTACCTCTTGATTTTTGCCGGCAACATCAGTTGAGACAGGTCTCTGCAGAGCACACTAGCTGCGAGTACACAAATATCGCTGACGTTAATTGAAACTACACGCATATAGCCAACAAGAGAATGAGATCACACAGCACTTTTTAAAGGCACATTTTATCTTTACCCTAGTATCACTCATCACCCCACTTTCCCTAAAATAGCAGCAGAAGTCCATGATTTTACAGGATGGTCTGTGCACAGAAGCAAAGAATAAGGATTGGAAAAAATTTTCTTAAGGTGTAGTAAGGGACTGAAAATGAGTATGATCACAGCTAATCTGTTATTAGGGCTCTAACAAAAGTTTATTCATGATGAAGCGCACTCAGATTTTGGAAGCAAGTGTCCCATTCTGGGCCAGCCATTTGAGACTACGTCGCAACACAAAACAGAGAAAGGATTCCTCATCTTGCTTAATACAAAACCACGGCAGCAACCAGAGAATAAATCAACCCGCCTTACTTACCCCTTGTCCTTGGCGTGAACATCCGCACCGTGCTGGAGCAGAAGTTGGACTATTCGGACTCTGTTATAGCCTGCTGCTAGGTGTAAAGGAGTGGACTGCAAAGGAAAACAAAACAAGATGAAGAGATGACAGTCTCAAATTTTGCACCCTACACCTCACCGGCTGCCATTTAACTAGTCCTTTTTTTTTTTTTTTTTTTTTTTTTTTTTTTTTTTTTTTTTTTTTTTTTTTACTTTACAGAATAGCCCAGGGGAAGCCATGCTTCCCTTTTGTTACTAGCCAAGTTCATAAATACACACCATGCGCCGAGCCAACGCTCCTTAAGGGGRGGAAGGATCCAGGTACCCCCAAGGGCAATAAGAAACTCATCATACAGACTTATTTTAAATAATGGCCCAACACTTTTTTTTTTTTTTTTTTTTTTTTTTTTGGAAGTTGCATGAGCCAATTTGCACATAAGCGGCTCAGGCTGCGGGTTACAAACGTGCTCGGATGCACCCTTCCATCGCAACGTGTGCCGCTGCGCCTCATGAGCCTGCCGAAATGCACCCAATACTTCCCGAACRAGCTCCGATGTTTTTATATCTACCTACAAAGAGGTGTCATTTGAGACCGAAGGAAAAGCATAACCGCAGAACGAGATACAGCGGCAYAGCAGGGAGGTTTGCCTTCAGCTCCGCACCAAAAAAGCGGTAGTAGCTTGAGGGCATTTTGTACGACGGTGTGATAAGAGAGACACAAACACGTGCACACATGGAGCAAAATGCACGCCGCTTGCACAGTTTCCCACAAAACACATTCCTGCAGCAGCAACGCGCCTTGCTGCTTATACCCYGCACAGCAAATCCATCCTTTTTCCTTAGCTAAATAATAAGCATTTTAACTGAGAGCTTTTGAAGTCGACAACAGTGGCTCCCCTTGAAGTTTAATCACCTCAAAAGCTTTTTATGATGGAGGGAAATTGTGTGYGCTTAGTTTGAAGGAACTCATTTCTCTCCCAAACGGGTGCCACGATTCCCACCTTCCCAAGGCGGAGAAGCAGAGGGCTTTCAAGGGATTTTTGTTGCAATTTATTTTCCAACACCCAACCAAACAAGGAGATTTTATTACAGTAAACCCCCGTGCGTATAACAGCTAGAACGCTCTGCAAGACTTGAATATCCACAGTATTAAGCCAAGTCCGGATACACTGTAGGCATTAAAACATCATTATAGATGTGAGACATCACATCCCCTCTATTACCAAGATAAAAAAGTCAAGACAAACAGGCTCATCACCGCTTCCCGTGAACAGCGGAGGTGTTAATAAAAATGGTATGGATAGCTGCCTTCGGCATATCGTAAACACCAAGCACAGGGTGGATAAAGATGATACCGCCGTTGACGTTAGTGGAGCACTTCAGTGCTGGTTACCCCGACGGTTGCCTCGGTTGGGTTACTAAACCCAGCTTATCTGAACCGGGCTGGTGAAAAGCTACAGCCTACTGCAAGGCCTGAACTCCGGAGGCACCCGGAGCAACGGCTCGATTTTGGAATGAGACGCAGGATCCCATAAGCTCGCTGCGATTAAAGTCACTGCACCCGTTCCCGGCTCCATGCTATTTCTGAAACCGTGGCAGACTTCCCAGAYGAACCTTCACTCATCTTTAACGTTATTAATAGGGATGTTCCCAACAGAGATGCATCAGCCCTGGAATCTTGCTCACAGCTTAAAATTAAAAGAAAAAAATCACTGTGACTCAAGCGGGGACAGTGCGTTTTGTATTTTGGGGGTTATTAGACCTGCTTTCGCCAAAGAATTCATTAAAAAAAGGAATGCCCCAATCAGGTCTACTGTATCAGAGCCCACATGTCACTGGTGATAGAGGCTCTTTAATTCTGCCAAAAGGCACTCACAAACATTTCACTTACGCATGCTTCAAGGAGGAGGAGGAGGCAGGAAGGCCCTAGCTCAATGATTTATTTATTTTTTTTAAGGACTTCTTTCCCTTTCTCATGAGAAACAGCACCAGGCAATATGACAGATTTAATATTTAACAAATACTGACCTGGCATTACAAGCTTGCGTGCTAATTACAGAAATGAAGGACCTCCAAGATAAGTGTCACACTGCACAACCTAGACATTATATGGGATTACTAGCCCCCCCCCCCCAAAAAAAGAATTAAGTGAATGATGGTAGTAAAGAGTGCTGTTTAACGCACAGTTTCCATAGCTCTCAAAAACTAGAAATTAGCTATCATAAAACAGCAGTATTGTACACTGCAGTGCACCTGCAAGGTGTATCAGTCTAATCACTTCATATTAATAAAAGAGATTAAACTGAGCTATCAATTAACCCCTCCTCCCGCGTCTTGCAGTGCTTGGCAAGAGACCCACAAACACGAATCCCTAGAGGGCACTTACCTACAAAGGCTCGGTCGCAATTACCAAGCCAATCACGCAAGTCATTCTTACCTGCTAGTGTAATTAATAAGAGCGCAGCTCCGCTTTTATTAAGTAAAGTGGACCCTCATGTAAGAAGCTCAGGGTATTTTAAAGTCTTACGGCAGCTGTAATCGAGTCAAAGCAGATACCGGGCATTTAAGCAAGATCCCTGTGCACAAGATGGCAATCACTGCCAGCTAGTCTACCTACAACTCGCACTGACGCAGATGGTTTCGCCTGCAGCCCTTTTGAAAATGTGCTGCCTGGGAACACGAGAAAGAAATTTTTTATATTAAAAAAACGTATATGCAACAGTTTGGTATTATTCTCACTGAGCCTTATTTTCACGCTGCTTTGCTAGCGGTTGCAGATTTGATGACCCTCTGCTCAAGGCCATCGGCCTTTAGACCTGCATCAAAAAAAAGGGGCGCCAAGGCATCACCAGCGCCGCAGGCTGCCGAGCTGCTCCTACTGAAATCAGAAAAATATGTATATACATATATATATGCATGCACACACATACAAACGATCTCCCACCCCAACATCTAAAAATGGACTGGATTAAAGCTCCATGTTGCAAGCAACCGGAGATCGTTTGACCACCACCACCTCCTCTGAAGGAACAACTGGAATTACATCCAGCCGGCTGGAAATGCTCACTGCTTAAAGAAGATCACGCGTTACTGGATATAAGCATGAGCATGCACAATCAGATGCTCACATTTTCTAATCTACCAAGCGGGGCAGGGGGGAGAGGGGAAAAGAGGAGTAAGCGCATGATTCAAGCCGATTTTTCTTCCTCTCAAACCTAGCTGTTAAAGTGACAGTCCCTTCGAACTGCAGYCAGCAACGGCAAGAACGAATCCGAAAAGAGGCTCTTACCACGCTGTGATAGTGTTCAGATTGCTAGAAGCACCGGTGCACTAAATAATGTCTTTTTGTATCAGTGCTTTTTCATTTTGCCCTTGCTGGTTAAACGCTGGCAAAGAGGGAAAGCGAGAGTTTTTCTACTTTATGCCATTAAAAACATTACCTGCATGAGCACTAACAGCTACAGGAACTGATTTAAGTACTAAAATTGCCTGTTCTTGCTTTCTGCCACCAAAACCTCTACCTTATGCTATCTGACAGCAATCTTCATGTGTTTCTCTCATTCACAAATTGCCATCCTGAAGGCTCTTAAAAAACAAAAACCAAGCTTTTTTTTAATCACATACATGACGTCTCTTCATGTGTCTAATACAATAAYTAACAATAAGATACAGTAATTCAGAATTACTGTTGTTATTTAATTTCATCTTCTACGGCAAGGGCATTCTTGTAATAAACAGGTGACACCAAGTACCAAAGCTCTTGACTTTGAGGGCCAGCTCTGGCCTTGACACGTTTTGGCTCCCACCATGTTCAGAAGGTCTCCAAAGGGATGCAAAGCAGTAYGGATGGCTCTTACACAGCTACGCAAACAAGTCTGATGTGGCGGAAAGTACTTATGGACATTCTACCTTTTTTTGTTAACTCTTCCACAACACTCAGCTCAGCTAAAGGATGTTAAAAAAGGAGASATTAAAAATATTTCACATATGCTTTAACATATGCAACTTTTTCACCTTGCCTACAGTATAACCTTCAGGTTTGGTAGATTTGGAAAATGCAAGTAGGTGGCAAATCCCCATCTAACTTCTGTCAAAGGAAACCTTTATTCAAATCAGATCACGTCGCCTGCAGAGAAGGGCAGCAGTAAGAATACTACTTTGGTCCTGTGCCGTTTGTCCAACAAGCTCCCTCAAAACAGTGTTTCAACCCCTGTGAATTATGAGAGGAACAGAGAGGTTTCCAATCGCAGAAGGGACCTTCATTTCACAGTTTGCATACACCCGGCCGTTTTGAAAGATGTCCCAGCTCCAAGATGRCTATTCGAACCTGGCAAACTAAGCAAAAAAACCCTCCGAGCAGGCAAACAACTCCCTATTTATGATAGAGTGGTTCCTTGCAATCACAGCCTGCTCGACGCTGTTCTCTTACAGACTCCTCCAAAATGAACCGCATCAATCACGAGGGTCTATCGGGAACCCCTTCCAGAAGCAGGTGGAATAGCTCCTGCGGCTGCTTGATCGCTCTGATTAATGGCACAAGAAGAAAAAGTCGCAGCAACATTACAGTYGAGGACAGACGTTCCTGAGCCTTTGCACTATGGAAATGAGCAGACTTTTCCTTTGCCTCTTAGATACCAGCTCGCACAGGATGTCTTGCACGCTAATTTTAAGCAGCGTGCCTGTCTTGCACCTTTTGTTTTTATACTTGGTTGCAAGCTTTCTCACAGAAAAAAGAAAAAAAAAATCTTTGTCATTTGTTAGGTAACCTAGACTGGAGACATTACCACCAAAGAAGAAGAAGAAGGTGGCTATTTCTAGAAACATGCGTTAACACGCATGCTACAATACTCTCGCACAGTAGGTGCCACAGAAGAACAAGGCTCCTAACCTCAGCAAGAGGAGGACACTTAACGAATATGGAAGGGGCTGAGCTTCTGCTAGCCAGCCATGTGGCTTGCAACCTCCAGCCATCCAAATTGTGCAACTTCCCCAGGCATTTTATAGCACTACTATGTTCTTTCATTTCATGGTTGACAATTACCCTATAGGGAGAAGCTTACAGGCCCCATGAAAGCAAGTCAAGCCTGACTGCTGACTGGAGACGAGTTAGCTGCAATAAGCTTAAACTCTAGAGATAAATCACAGCGATGAAGAAAAACTATTTTTCTTATGTAAAAAGAACAAACAAAAAACGCCCAGAAAACCAATACCAACGGACAAGAATTAAGAGATGAGTAAGGAAGATGCTTCTCTCCCTGCTGTGTTTCCAGTGGTAATTTAATTCCATTGCTTCAGCTTCAGAACACAACCCGCAGTACTCAATTAGATYGTTGCACAGAACGCAGTAGAGTCAAATCCAGAAAACCAGCACATCACAAACGTCACATAGTGCTTTATAACAGCTAACCAGAGTTAAAAAACAGACAAAAAAAACCCACAAAAAGAACAAAAACAATAAGAAGTCTGCACTAAAGAGGAATTCTTCCCTGCACCTGAATACCTTCAGAAATGCATTCAGGTATCGTACCAGCAGGGACACGGTATGAAGCACAGAGAAGGTCAGGTATCACGAAGGGCGCATCTCCTAGAAGTGCATGGAAATGCCTGTCCACTACAGAGTGTTGCTCTGTGGATCACAGACGCAAGAAATGTTCCCTCCTGTATTTSGTCGTGTGGAGACCACAGCTGGAACGTTATTTTCTAATTAGCGTTGGACACCTCCAGGCCAGGCAGACTTTGATAAACCGGCAGAAGAGATAAGAATGCGTAACGAAGGAGAAACGGCAAGAATTATTAAAATGGCTGAAGAGTTGAAAAGCACATACAGGAAGAAGGGAAACRCGTGCCTTCACTTTTCTGCTCGGGAACGCCTCCAGCTAGCATAAAAATCTTGCCACCACAGAGAAGGAGGGTAAGCAGAGGCAAGCAAGATATGCCCAAAAGCAGCAGAGGATAAGGGGCAAAGACAATGTTTCTAACAAGATGAGAGAAAACACGTGAGCACGGCAACACCACATAACATAAGAAAGGGTCATCTGCAGAGAGGTGGACTTATGAGAGATGTTTGGAGAAGACCGTGTGAAGGCCACGCTAGAGAAGCCCAATCTCCCTGCCCAGTGGGATTCTCCAGACAAMGACATCTGATGTTCAAAATTACAGAGACTGCTATCCTTGACACCAGGAAGGCAAATCCTTACCTTATGCAGATGGCTTCAGAAGCTATTTTCCTAACTGTGGCTATCTAAAGGAGAAAAYAATTCAAATTTTTCAGATTACTACACAGATAAGGAAACAAAGTCAAACCTCAAAGAGCATCATTACCTACTAGAAAAGCACCAGGGCTGGAACAGAGGCCAAAACAAGAGGCACCGGGAGACAGAAGGCAGCAATCATGTTCATAAAGAACTCTAAAAGCAAAGCTCAATCTGAAAGAAGTGAAAAAGCAGATATGGCAAAGGAATAAAAGGGATCTCAACTCTCCAAACTTTAATTAAGTTCCCTAACCACTCCAGATTAAGTTGCTGCCATCACCTGCAGAATGAACGCTCACAGATCTGACCTAGAAGCAAAGATCAAGGTGGAAATGGTAACTGGGCTGGGAAAGACATTTAATCTTTGAATGGGAACCAACATCCTGACCTTTGATCCTAGGATTTCAAAGAGCAGGGCCCATAAACGGGGCACTAGTGATCCCTGGCCTCCTCTTAAATAAGAATTTAAAAGAAAAAAACCACCCAACTCCTGAAGCTTTTCTGTATTTGCATGTATACCCACAACCTGTTTGGTAGAACAATCCACAGAGGATGCGTCAGAAAAGCAGAGCAATACCCATCACATAAACTTGCAATATTCTCAGAAAACTGTCTCTTAAGAGAATCTCTTCCATTTCCACATGTAAATGAGAGAGGCTGGGCTGGGGATTCCAGATTCGGAAGTGCTGAAGAGTGCTCCAGCAAAGCACGGAGAGACAGACTCTGAGATGGATTATCAGAGAAGCAGAGCCGTGCACAGTTTCTTTGGTGATAGATGCTGGCACTGGAGGAGGAAGTACCTTGCTGAGCTACAGAACAACAAACTCAGAGTGAAGACCCAATCCCTTCTCTTAAGGGAATGCTGCTAATGCCATTTAATACTGAAGGGAGATGCATGCTCCCTTGGAAGACACAGCAGAACCTTACATGAAAATTGCTTATAGTATTGTTGTGTCCAGGATGACCACTTTACTTAGTTTCTTCTTTTTGTCATCAAAAATGGACAAGTCTGAGGAGAAGCGCTGAGCCATGGCTGGCTCTTGCTGAGGCAAAGGCAAGAAAAAAGAAATTGCCTCTGCAGTGTTAAGAACTAAAGCCATCAGAGAGTATTCAAACATCTAGTACTTCAAGAGCAGCCGCCAACACCTGCCAGCTAGAGAACAAACTAACATGGGTTGGTGGCCCAAACACATAGGCATGAAGAATTCTYTCTCATCAACAGTTGCAGCTTTTACTTGTTAAACCACACACCGGAATCCGTGATTTAAATTCAGCGCACGGGGAAGAAGAGATGCTACTTCTGCTGGCCTGACCCAGCAGGAGAGGACAGCCAAGTTCCTGCAGAGTTTTCACAAGCGTCTTGGTGCCAAGCAGCATGGTCCACAGCCCAAGTYGCCAGCCTGCCCATCTTGCCAAACTGCAAGGCGCAAGAGTTTAACACTCCAGGAGAGTAGGATGAGACAACTTTCTTCCCTCTTCCAGMGCAAATACCTACATCTTTATCTGCCCTGTCAGCCAGTGTCAGAAGCTGTAAAGCTTCTTCACTATTTGTTCAGACTGCTGTTCCCTCTTTTTAATGAAATATTTTGGTTGTTGCTCTGGCAGCATAAACAAATATTAACAGGAGGCTCCTCTCCAAAAAGCCATGGCAGATGACTGGGAAAGGCCTGCACACAACATTAAAGCAATCTGAAAAAGGAAGCCCGCTGGAACAGCAGAGAACCAAGACTGCCGTTCTTCGCTGTCTTGCTCTCCTCCCTTTCCCTTTGCCATCAAAAAACTTTTATTCCATTTTCTTTTTACATCTCTTATGATTTTTACTGTCTCTCCCACTTTCTCTTTACATATTTACTTTGTTCCTCCTCCTTCCCCTTCAGACCAGAAACATCTCAGGCTTCAGTTCAGACAATTTTCACTATTATTAGAATCGTTAAGAAGGCAGGAAAAATTTCCAGAATATATTCATCTGATTGCTCCCTCTACTAACCTGAGATTCAAGCCAGCACTTCAGTCATTTTATTGAATGAGAGTTCAGAATGAACTCTGCTAAGAATGATGCTTGCAAGTTGATTGCCTTTCAGCTTCAGCGCTCRGAGTGAAATAAAAAAATATTTATGCTTGATATTTTGGAATCAGATTAATATAAAAAAATCTAAAATAATTCACAAAATTAGATTTACCAAATGCTCTTCGTGCGTTACGGTGATAACTTGCAAGGTTTAGAATTTAATGCCTTTATAATCCAGGCAAGTAGGTTTCATTGCTCCTCTGCAGCCCTGATACAGCCTTGCAAAAGAGGACRGAAAATGTGTCTTGTGCTCTGTTTTAGTGTGCTCCAAAATTGAAAAGTTATGGTTATTAAATATGAATATTCTAAAGAATTTCAYCTACAAGCAATAGGTCTGTCTTACCAGTAGAAGTGCATCACAAATCCTATGCTTAGAAAAGACGAATCAAGTAACCTCAATTTTCTTGTTCATCAAGGACACAGTCGTTCGTCATGAGCTACAACGCCACGTTTTGGCATTCCTCCCCCTTTCATTTTTCACCTTCTGCCTGCTCGGCCAAGTTACGCAATGGTTTTAGAAACGGTTATGTAAATAAGTCTCTCCTTACACATAAGGATGGGTAGTTCTCTTCTTCCAGAACTACGCTGATCGCTCTAAACTCTCCAGATAAGTTATGAGGCCAGTGACGGGATTATATTAGCAACTGATGCACTGAGAGAAATCAGAGCTGCAGAGAACAGAATGGCTTTGGGCGACTTCAACTACTGCCGTACAGACTGGGTGAAYATCACACCAGGAAGAAAAGTTTGGGTGTCATCAGCGATTGTTTTATGGAGAAGCCGGCTAGGGAGGCCACGAGAACAAATGCAGCTGCTGAGCTGGTGACAAGCAACATGCGAGATCTGGTTCAAAACCTCACAGCGCAACTGGCTCCGTAACAGTGATTAATGTGCTTATATTCAGCTTCCCTACAGGAGCAGCAATGGATAGATTAAAAAATAAATAAATCTATATCTGTATATCTACCATCATTGCCCTAGCCCTCAAAAAGGAGACTTGTGAAAAAATTAGGGAGTTTGTTAAAAATAAATTAAAGTCGTAGCTAAGAGAATTAAGTCCTTGCAGACAGCAGGAAGACTACCTGTGGAGACAAGCCTGGAAGCACAGTGCTAATGCATACCTTCTATTAGGAAGGGCTTGAGAAAGTGAAAAAAGAAGCGAGCATGGCTATTAAAGGAGATCACTAGAATTTAGAAGGCATCGTTCAAAAAGCTGAATTCACATCCAGCTAAAGGAAATCAAAAGCATCATAAGCTCCAGCAGATTAAAGGTAAAAAAAAATAATTAGGCAGGCAAAAACACTGTTTGAGCAGTGRGTAGTGCAAGAAATTCAAAGGAGCAATAAATCCTTCTTCCGACCCACCAGGAGCACCAAACCCACCAGTGAGCTTGTGGGAAAAGGTGATGTTAGGTTGCGAATGGATCTCTTGGAGGGGAAACGGCATCATGGAGGAGACGAACATGTTCTTTGCATGGTTGGAAGAAAACGGAGGCAATTCCCACACCCGGACACTAGTGAGCGAGTTTGTGTATTTGGGAGCAAGGGGGGCCTTGGCAAAGGATCTGGCTGGAACTGAAGCAAGCGTGAAAGAGGTAACAGTATCCATAATCAGAATGAACACCAACAAATCACCGGGATGGGATGGCACTCATCCAAGAGTACTGAGAGAGCTCAAGGATGAAACAGTTGAGTTATTAGCGGTACGTGACCATCACTTAAAACTGCCTCGGTACCTGAAGCCTGGAAAGTTGCAAAAGTAACACCAGGCATTAAGAGGTTTTGGGAAACTACGGGCCTGTAAGCTTTATGACTGTACCAGGAAAAATATAACAACAGCTAAAGCAGCCGGATAAATGTGATCTCCTTGGGAAGAGTCAACGCAAATGCTGTTAAGGGAAACTCCACCTTGCAAACCTTGTGGAGTTCCCTGAAGCAGTCAGCAAGCAAGCATGCGTGTAAGGGTAGCCTGGTTGATACAGTCTACTTGGGTATCTAAAAGGCTTTCGACAGACTTCTAGCCAGTGGTTTTTAAGGAAGATGACACGTCCTGACATGGACACATAGTAGGATGCAAAGATGGGAAACGGAGGGTGCAGCTAAACGCTCAGTCTGACAACATAGGGAGGCCACTAAGTGTTTCAGTACCATATYTGAAGGAGAAAAACAGCAATAAGGCAGACCAGTTTAGCTCTGAATAGCTCTCATACTCAACACGTGAGGACTTTGAGGGGGAAGCGACATTAAGGACAGAAATGGCATCTACAGCATTCACTATAGGCAGTCATATACAGAAGTCAAATGGATACAGTCCGCGGACAGAGCTGCCAATTTTCAATGCAAAAATAACCTCAGCAAGCTCTGTAAAGGAGAGGACTGCTCACAAGATCCCAGTAGAAGAAATATCATCGCCATTTCTGGATGCTCTGTGAGCTGATGCAGTCAAATCCAGACAGCAGCATTTAGTTAATGCACATACAGTACTGAACGGCAGCTCTGCACAAATCTGCCAATCTGACTTATTTTCTCTTGACAGTGGATGGATCCTTGCATAAGGCAAGAAGCCCTCCACTGTGGGAAGCTCATCAGCATGGGGAAACAGGTCAGGTAAACAAAGCACACCTTTAACAAACTTGGAGGTTACCTGAAGAGAATATGGATTACAACCTAATAAATGAGTTTTCCTGATTTGTAGAGAACAACTTCAGAGTAAACAGTCTCCTTCCAGTCCTTCAAATGCATGAGTTCTTTTCTTGAACATCATGGACTAGTTTTGCGAATAATTCCTGGAGAAAACGAAAACAAGTGAAGGGATACTCACTGAAACTTGTTGGTGAAAATATCCAAGATACCATAGCAGAGTCTTGGAGATCAGACAGATCAGTTTTACATTTCACGCAGAAGACATCCTCTTGGGCTACACAGGGTCTTCAGAAATTAAGCTGAATCAGTCATCCCCTACAAACCCAGGGGAAGCATTCTTGTGTCATCCAGAAGTCCTACCGCCAAGTACCGGTAACTCTGACCATGCCTGGCTGGTGAAATATGATGGGATCAAGCGTAGGAGAGGCTGYGGCTTGTCATTATTTCTGACAAACCTGAGCCCTAGGAATTACTTTTAAAGCAAACAAAATGGTATTTTAAAGGCAAAATATAGTTGCGACCATTTTAAAATACTCTTCTTCTTTTAACGTATGCACTGCTTTTGTTTTGAACAGTAACAGATGTGCTCTTCATCCTCCCTCGTACCTCCCAAAAGGAGTTTATAAGAAGCAGGGGAGCGTTGGCTGGCACCTTGCCCTAGGCCAGCGCACTGCACAGCTTAACTACCTGGGCTAGTTAAGAGGCATGAAACCCCTGCGACATCAGTGTCACAGACAACTGTGTTTAAAAGCCACCAGTCAGGGCCAACGTCTTGTTAGCAAACATTAGCTCATGGAATATACTGTTATTGCTTATTTGTATAACTGCAGCTCCAAAAAGCYGGACTCACGTATCATAAAAGCTCTGTATAACCCTCCTAGGACCACAAATGAAGAGCCCCAGATCTGCACATTTCCTACCCACAAAAGTGCTTTACAGTACTTCATCAAAACCAGACTGACATTTTATGCTAAATAAGCAGCAAGTGAAGAGATTCAGCAAAAGCTTGTCTGCCCATGGAGTTATTCTGGAATAACCGTTTTGGATTCACTGCGTGTGGAGATGTCTCTTTTTCTGAAAACAAATGACTTTTTCTAGTTAAACGCTTTATTGTAATGAGACTAATCAAGGAGAAAGCACTTGTTCTGAACCAAGAATAGGCACATACACAGTCAACTGCTAATCTGGTTTCAACAAATGACTCCTTCCACTCCTCACCCCTCCATCATCTTTCATTGTAGACAAGCCTCAAGACTGGAGACTTCTGAGATATCTACCAGCACCAYGAACAATGTATGTCAGCAGAAAAGCTAACAAAAGCTTGAGGAAGATAAAGTGTTAATTGTGACACAAGATACATTACACATGACAGACAAGTATACACTTGTGTAGAGTACATGCAGAGATTTAGGTAAACCCTTGGGTATGACAAAATACCTTGGGCCAGGTATCTGCTCACAAGTCTTTTGCTCAAATAGGCAGCTTCTTTCTGGAGAAAAGCATTCTCACAACATTTAAGCAACACACTTGATATTGCATGCGAAGTTTTAATTATTTCTTCCAAAAGATGTTCAATATTCACTTGAATATAATCTGTACCTCATAAATTTATAGTACTAGCAGACGTACAGGTTCATGTGATATTAATTCTAATTTTTATTACTGAAGCAAAGGAAAAATGCAGGCAATTGCAAAGGTTTATAGTGTCACTAGCATATAATTTGATCACAAATCTTGCAGTACATGGTGTTTTTCTTCAACACCCATCTCCTAGAGACAAGCTGATTACAACAGAACTTCAACTTCTGCTGAAGTTTCTAGGCTTAATAACTGTAGAGGAAAAGCTTATGAAAACATGGATCGATTGCTCTATACAGGTTCAGAAACAGGAAAGCAAGCCGTTTTTCTTCCGAACTGCAGAATTTTTCAGGGAAATGGTTGAGAACAGCCAAACTTCTGAAGCAGAGGCTGGCAAATCCACTTACCAGCAGCAAATTGGAGCCTCTCCCCGGTTAGAGGAGACATAACTCACCCGATGTTGCTAGAATTCAGTTTCTATTTATCAGCCCTCTGCTTACAGGCCAATCGAGCTGGCTGCACATACCAAGGAAGAAACAGAGGAGGGAAAAGGGGGAAGCTGCAACCCCACCCAACAGGAAGCTAATCCCCATCAAAGACGTCCCATAGCAGGATCTGAGGAGGCATCATGCTACCTTCGCTCCAGCCTCCCCACGGAGCGTGCGTGCACACACACGATCTTGTAGACCTTCTCAGAGTAGAATTTCTGACATCTGTCACCCTGCATCCACGAACCTGGGCTATGCTGTATGTGGCAAAACGAACACCCGTACGGCAGGCAGGAATGGGCTACAGGGAAGTGGCCTGTCACCTGCAGAAGGCGAGGAGGATCTTCTTGGCCTCCAAGGTTTGGTGGGAAGGCCTGCCACTGCAATTCTGCATCTGGGGCTGTCTACATCTAGACTGGAAAGAGAGGCATAATAGCAAGCACCACAGAGACTGGTACTGGAAGCTGCAAGGACTAGAAACTGGGAACAGGCACTAGGAGCCAAGGGAGCTGGATTCCCTTTCATGAAGGGAAGCTTTTATTCAACTTTGATTACAGTAGAGTTTATATGGGCATGTATGGACTTATGAAGAGATATAACATCCTCCGGAGGAGGCAACCCAACACTGAGCAACGTTAATCAGAGCTGCATGCTGAGATCCACCTTACGGGGGACGGATACCCAAGTAGGAAGCCCAGAGCTGAGAGGCAGCTTCCACCAGACCATGAACCCCTTCCCCAGGGATGCACCCCCCATCCCAGGCTCTCAAACTCATCACCCTGAAGGAAGGCAATTTAACAAAAAAATAGATGGGAAGATTAGCGCTTCTGCCTCTATTCAGACACGTGCAGGACAGTGCAGCTAGACTATATGTTACAACGGCATAATTTTTTTTTTAAAGGAAAACACAATGTAATGAAGCATGGGAAAAACACGCTTCCCCCACTCAAATTGCAGGCGTATTTGAAAAGTCAAGGAGTCTTCCAGTGATGGACACCTGAGTATTTTAGTGTCAGCATGATCTGAGCATGTGCAACGGAGTAGAGGAGCAGGATGTCATACACCCAGCAGAAAACCAACCTCAGAACAAAAATCCAGCCTCCCATTGCTAATAACTACCGTGTCAGCGGGAGGCAGTTCACTCCAGAAAGCTGCCCAGAAATAATGCGGGAAGTCTGCCTCGTAGAGAGGAGCTCTGATCGGAGCTGCTAAAACCAGTGTTTCCTTATTAGCGCACACACTTCTGTATTAAAAAAATAAAATAAAAAAGGTAGGACACTTACTTTAAAATAGTCAAAATATTCAAAACCAAGTCTTGGAAAATTCACCCAAAATTGAATCTTGAAAAAGCTCCATTTTGACAGAGGAAGTACTCTGTGAAGGCCTCTAAGGAGAAGCAACGTAGCATGCAAATTTTATGTTACATATCACACCAGACCCTAACATTTCTGTGATTTTTCGATCTCCTCTTAAAAAAATTAAAGCAAGACTAAACGGCAGTAAATGACTATTATCTTTCAGCTCAAGCACTTTTTTTTAAAAAAGCAAACACAACAGGACACACTTTGGGAAGGATGGAAAAAAAGAAGTTCTTCTGGTGAAATCTTACCCTTGCATAACACTTTCACTTACATATACCGCACTGTATAGCTCTGCCCTGTACAGCTCAGTACATGTGCACCATTATTTGTGCACTCGCACATATTCAACAGACATATAAGCCAATACTGGCTCAAAATCACTTTTACCCATCTCAGTGGAATAGCTGTTTCTCTGAGACAGTACTGTTGATTTTCCTTGGTCATCAAAACAAAACCCCGTAAGTTACACTGATGCTGGTTATACAGAAATGCTTTAGCAGCAGGTGTATAAAAATTGTTGTTTTCTTTTGCACATGCTCCTCCTGCCTTTTTCACTCCACCAAATAATTGCAAGAGGAGCAAAGTGCGAATTCCTTCTCCAGGCAACAGTTGGGAGATGCTCAGCAACGTGAACATCTTTACAGTGCTCATGTAATCTGTCTAAACTTTGACTTGGCGGGGAAGGAGCAAGTTTAGCTTTCATCCCTATTAAATCTTTGACCTCTATGCTGAATAAACACATGGAGAGATGGTATCAGCGCCAGCTGTAACTGTTTTAGCAGCATGGACACCTATCAGCTAAGAGTCGGACCCTGGGTACCAGCACATTTCAAAAAGGCTGTAAAAAGCACTCAGCCTGCAGCAAGTCTTGGTTACTCCCAACCCGAGCTGCCTTCAAACCAGTGAGCTACCATCAGAAGGTCCTGTCCCTTTTATTTGTTTTATGGAGCATGCCCTCCCAGCAGAAAGTCAGGACCTCTAGACTTCAGCATGCACAGGACATTTTAAAAATTCCACACAAAAGATCCCAATAAAAATAAGTAAACCGCATAAAGCGATAAAGTGAGCAATACTGGGATTAATAATATTCTAACTATTCAGGCAGCAGTTCTAGTGCAACGGCTGTCGGCTGGCAAATTCTGGAAACTCCCACTCCCAAGCACAGAAAACATCGGTGCCTGCTGTTATACGGGAAAAATAATTACCCGTTCGTCACTGGGACTCAATTTCCTGTTCTGCTAAGGTGAACAAGGGCTGGAGGAACGCACAAACCCCAGCAAGGCGCAAGAGCTTCTGGACGAGTCCACGCTGCAGAAGAAGCCGATGCAGAGATCCCCGGCCGCTCCGCGCAGCCTGCATCGCCCGGCCTTGCCAGGTTGTGCTCACGCAACAGCGCGCCCGAGACGCTAAGCTTTGCCTCTAACAAGGCTTTTCACGTGCAGGTGAACTGCATCTTGACTTGGCATGGTTCACATCCAGCCAGCCCAGAAGCTTCTGCGCCCAGGTCCCTGGCGCACGCGGGTCGGTTGTTGGATTGGGTCTTCCTTAAGGACACCATGGGATAAGATGACAGAAGCGTAAGTCTGCGGCTTGCAGATCTCAAGGGATCTGCAAAAAGTAACTAAGCAAAGCAATCGTATATTTGCTATGGAGGGCTCTCTGCCTCCATTAAAAAACATCAAGGCATGCGAGTTAAAAAAAATTAAATTTAATTTAAAAAGATTGGAATCGCTGACCCAAACATAGAGGAATGCAAAATCCAACTTCCAAAATGAGCAGAGTCTCAGCTTGTGTAAATCAGCGTAGATCAATTGGAAGCAAACACAGCCACACCAGAGACTTTAGTTTATGAGACGCTGTGCTGTAGGCTGAGAAGTTCACTTAATTTGCAGCACAGCTTAAAAAGATTAAACCCCAAATGATCCTGTAGTAGTACAGGACATTAAAACCATGCCTTAAAAATAAAATACTTAACAGTTATATAGCACCCTTGTTATGGAGAATTACTTCACCTTAAACATTCTATCCATTTATGTTGAAAAAATACATCTAGTAGACATCAACATAAAAAAAAATTAAAATCAATGGTAAGCTATCTTAATTCTTAACGTGTTTTAACAACCAGCGTGTTTACCAACAACCAAACACAAAGACCAATTATCAGAGTGCCCACACTGATTAACTTTAAATGCAATATGCTTTGAGCTTTGCACATAAATTTTCAAACCAAGTTGGAGGCCACAATAATACATACGTAATTTCCACTAGCTTAATAAGATTTTTAAAATATTTTTTCATTTTAGAGCGATAAATATTCTAGATGGCATCTCTGCAAGGGCTTATTCCTCTCCTTGTTGACAGCAATCACAACTCTGCCTTTGGCCTTAGGTCACTGGCGATGGGGACTCAGTTACTCAGAAATGCGCTGTCGTATACCACAGCGCTTAATTATAACACCACATAAGAATATCTAACTGCAATCTCCTTTGAATAGTGAAGTCCTTAAAAAAAAAAAAAAAAAAGGGAAACCGAGACCTACAGGTGATRTGCTTATTTTAAAGTACCAGGTATTACAATTCAAGAGCCATTTTAAAATTTCTGCTAAAACAGGAATATTTCCACAAGGGAGCTACACTCTTACGGCCAAGGTGTCTTTGCAGGCAAAGGCAGCGCAGACCAGCGCGGCTCCACTGCTTTCAGCGGAACCGGGCCCATGCGCAGCAGCTGCAGCACCGGCCGCCCTCTACACCACGCTCCAACACGCTGCGCAGAAAATAAAGAACAAAAATTAAGGAGAAACTCCCGTGCTTTTCCTTCTGCAGCTCAAGAGCTGGAGAGGGAGCTGTACCATTACATGTGAGACCTTTTCAGTAGATGCAGACTGAGAACATTCTGGTACAAGGGTTTTTTTAAAAAAAAAAAAGCCAAAGTTTGTAAACCCAACAGTCTACACAGACCGGTGTTCGTTAATAATCCCGGTGTCTAAAATGTCATAAATCATAAGATCTGCTTCTCATGGCATACGTTCTTCCTAGTTCTTGATTTCCCTCACTGAAACCTCCCCGACAGAGAAAGTCGAACACAACACGATGGTCAAAGTTAAGCAAATGCAGAAGGTGTTAATCGTATCATCATACTGCCAGTCAAAAGCAGCAGAGCATCAGGAGCTAAGAATAATACCAACCTCCTCACCTAGACGATGTGCAAATACAGAGAGCAAAAGACCCTCTTCTCCCTTTATTTTATTCACCCGCAGCAGTACACTTTGTTTTTCCTATCAAAGGTTCTAGGGTTTCACTCTGGGCGTATGCCGGGGTCTGACATTTAGAAGAAACGACGCATTCAGAATCCATGTCTGCCGACAGTCGAGCTGTCACAGCCGCCAGGATCGAGGAAAACGGCATTTAATTTCATTGTGGAAAAAAAGACATCACTTAGGTTTCCCCCATGCACCACGTCTTGGCTTATACATCTATGCTTCCCAATATGGTTAAATTCATCTTTCTTGAATAACAGAAATGGAAAACAGGTATTAACTTACTTTACGCCCATCACTGGCATGGCAGTTCACATTTAAAGGAGTCAATAAAGCCATCAGTTTTTCTTCATTACCGCTCCTGTAAATGGAGAGGAGGGGATTAGGGAAAGGGGGGGGGGAAGACATGGCTCTTTGCAAAATATTTACTAAGGAACTAGATATCAAACTGTCATTTATTGATATTTATACTCTGCCCAGAAGAATTCCAAATGGCCAAAGGACCTTCTGAACATTTCAAAACCAAAGGTAAATACAAGAAAGAATATTCAATTTGCAGTTACGAGTATTATAATAAATCATGCAAAAACACCTCTTGATATCTTTTCTTTTACCTCATCCTCTATTTCCTTCACTTAATTTTACAGATCTGCTGAAAGCCATTTTCTGAATTAAATGCTAGTTAGCAATAATTCCCCACAGCCTATGGCTCATAAAATTCATATAACTATAAAAATACCTTGGTATTGTTATGAAAAGGCAAACAGCTCAAGAATAACTGGTTTTGAGCTGTCAGAGAAAGGATAAAAGCATCTCTGGAATATGAGATTGAAACTTCGTATCTTTTGTATAGGCTTCCTTTTGCTCTGTTCTGAYAGGAAATATTTTGAAAATAAGCTTYAAGGCAGCAAAGTAAAATCCAAAAGACAAGAAAAATTGCAGCGTTCAGTTTGCCCCCCAAAAAGAACAGTCACAAAACGATAAATAGGATTTCAGCAGCTTAAAGCAAAGAGCTCGGTATTAACCTTATAACCACTACGGTGGGGGGATTTCAATTACATAAACAGACTTTGCCGTTTGCACCAGACTGGGAAGCCCAGCGAGATTTACGCTAACRAAGCGGCTCCTTTTTTGCATCATTGCCTGGAAAGGCGATGACAAAACACTACGGGTTTAAAAATCCCTTTTCCTCTTCTGTTTTA